>NW_005842266.1:230202-263286 GCF_000455745.1 Alligator sinensis | reverse complement strand
AGTGTGCACCCATGCCACAGCCCATACCAGCCTAACTATACTGTAAGTAAGCCTGGGGACAATTTTACCTGGAGGCAGCACCAACCTGGTTGAGGTAAGTTGAGGCACCACCAACAGCAGTTCTCAACTGGGGACATTGCCACATTCAGAAAAGTAGTGGAGAGTACTATGACTCTGAACAGGTTGAAAACTACTGATTTATTACAAGATGCATAATGTAAACTCTATAGCTATATAGCTACAATAAAAAGAAAATACGACTACAGCAGCAGATACAAGAGCTCAGTTTTCTGTTCTCCAGCACATTTCAATTACACCTGTGCTAAGCTCTTTATTTTTATCCCTGAGGACCGTATTTTGGGTCTCTGTATACAGTTATGCTAAAGCACACAGGTCAGTGGCATGCTTGCTTGTTCAATGCATTGACATTCTTGATTTTAAAAAAATGATTAGACTAGTTAGGAAATTATTCTCAGCATGCTTCTCAGCATGCCTTCCCCCCTGAAAAAAAAAAAAAAAAGAAAAAAAAAAAGAAAAGAAAAAGAAACAATTTATCCCTGCTTCTTTTAAGACTATGAAGAACATGTCAGCTTGCAACAGTCACATTGGGCAGAAAGGGCCAAAATATGAGATGGAATTTAGAGTACTCAACAAGGCCTCTTGTGAGATGCTTGAAAACTGAAAAAGTTACTGCAGCCCTGATACAAACAAAACAGTTGAAACCTGCCAATCATTCTCTATGGCTTGAGCTCAAGTGGTGCCCTCCAGTAGAACTCAGCTTCTTTCTTCCTTCATTTTTTTTACCTGGAGAATGCTGGAGCACAAGAAAGTAGCTTTGCCATCTCCCTGCAGCGGTAACATTTCAGGGAAGCAATCATTAACACCTTGCTACGGTGGAACTTGGTGGCAAGGGGCACATGGGACGTCTGACAATTGCTCTAGGAGGTCTGACTGCTAATTTGCCACAAGCATCACTAGAAGAGAGCCAGAAGAAAATAGGAACAAGACATTTTGACAGGGGGACTACAGTGCTATTACACTGGGGTGGTTAGGTTTGTGAAAAGTGGCTGCAGCTGATGTGCAAAATGAGCTATAAATGAAGTGAGCGGGTATGCTCAAGAGCATCTGAGTTCTCCAGGCCAGCTCTTCAGCTGTTGCACCATAGTGGGACTCTGCAGAAGGCAGTAAGCTATGCTAACTTTATGCCAGATACAAATCTACCCCACTGCATCTGCCAACCATATACAGATGACATTAGCTTAAAAGATCTCGCTGATACATTCAGCCTAAACATGTCCCTTGGCTGCGCAACAATGGAAACAAATTATATTTTGCAATAACAGAGAGAACCTTCTATTAACATTTCCCTGTTCTTGGATCTATGCAGCATTCCAAATGCAGCTCCGACTGACAAACTTGCATTTGACAGAAAAGCATCTTGAGATACAGAGACTATTGAACACTATTCATTATAGACAAGCAAGCTGAACGACTTTCCAAGCTATTACTTGTGATGATGATGATTCAGACGAGACAAAAAGTAATCATAGTTACAAATTCCCCTTCAATTGCTGTCAATGCCTGTCACAGGGATGCTCTGGGTAATAGCCTTCAAAGATAACTTTTACGTCTGAGTTGGAAACAAAAACGGTAAAATCAGGCAATGCACAGTTGCAATTCCCTTCTAATATGAAGGGAGGGGGAAAAGGGAACAAAAAAGGGAGGTGCAGCATAGTCCACAGGGGAGGACAGGTTTCTAGAAGCCATACCTGATTCTAGTCCAACCTCTGCCATGACTGTTACCTAGTGAAGGTCTGCTTACTCCTCTGCGCTTTGGTTTCCCATGTAGTATGGCCTTACAATTGTATTGTGGTAACTCTTTAATGCCACACCCAGGCTGAAGCCCACGGTAGTAGTGTGGTACAAACATAGCATATCATTGTCTCCACCCCATGAAGTGAGAGAGGCAGGACAAAACAAAGAGAAGAGATAAGTATGTAGGCTGCTATGGGAAAAGGACACAGGCAAAGAAATGCAAGGCAAGACTAGGCTGGATTTAAATGCAAGTGCTTTGGGGCAGGTGCATGCCCTACCTACGTTTTGCATTGCATTGTAAGTGCTCTTTAATCCTAGCTAAGGGTCTCTACAGTTCTACTGCTACAAACAATCCAAATAAACCCAAAAAGGAGAAATGTGAAGCCACCACAGTTAGATTACAAAACTGTTTCAAGACAGATAGGGATGAAAATGTCAAGTGAAAAATTCACTGCAATTCAATAAAAATCACTGTTTCCAAATTCTGAAGGAGATGCATTGCTTACTGAAATGAATTCCTCAAAATAAGACCCCTATGACCGTGTATTCTGCAACACTCCTTGTTTTGGGGTTTCATCCAAATCCACAAGGCAAACTGACACTCAGGAAATGTTGCTCATGGTACAGCCTAATGGTTCTTTAAGTGTGGTGGGTCACAGAATTCTTGATCATCACACGAACACTTGTTACAAACCCAAGGTCTTCCAAGATACAGAAAGAAGGTTGCTGAGTTTTTATGAAATTTTGAGGTTGCCAGGAAAGAATTTTTCAGGAAACTGACCCAATTCTATTTCTAGAGATTGGTGAAGCAGGCACCATATGAAGATGAGGAATGTAAGGGCATAGGAAATATCATGAGGGACTGACTAATGAGGTATCTAGTTCAGCATCCTGCCCCTTAAAGTGGCCAGTATTGTGTTGCTTTTGAATGTAATTGAACACCTCTTTACCTTGGTATTTTACCAAAAGTGGTACATTCAGTAGCACAATGTGGGGTGCAGAAACAGGGCGCGTGCCCCAGGAGCTGCTGAAGGGAAGGGGCATCAGAAGGACAGGGAGAGGGTACCTCACTCTGCTGTCCCATACTCTGCCTGCACTTTCTGGCTTCAGGAAGCAGCTGGTGCAGGCAATGTGTGTCATAGAGCACAAGGCATTCTGGGAATTGCAGTTTTGTAGGGCCACTATGGAGTTTGCTGCTGCTGCTGCTAATGGGTAGGAGAATTGACCCTAGTTTTGTTTTTGCTGCTGCAACTGGCATTTACTTTGCCCTCTTCACATGGGCTTCATATGCAAACAATGGGATGAAAGTTCCCCCCCAGCAGTGAACTCCACTTCTGATCTACAGAATTACAGTTCCCAGAACACCTTGTGTTTGCAATCCATGACACTGCCCAGAGGCTGCCTACTTCTGCTCCTGTGTGCTGCCAGCCAGAAGGTATGAGGGAAGGAGGTGGCGAGATGGAAGGGTGAGTGGACTGCCTCAGGTACATTCTCTTCATGTTATGCCTCTGTATAAATGCATTATTTTGTGTAATTTTATCATATCCATTTTTATTCATCTCCATACTGAACAATCTGAAGTTCTGATACATTGTCTCTTTAACTCTTAGTTCTAAACCATCAATTTTTTTTTTTAGGAAGCTAAAGCAACTGGAATGGAATTCAGCCTTCCAGAAGAGCTGCACCATTTATTGATACAGCATATCATATCCTACACCCTTCTCTCATCCAAATCCACAAGGCAAACTGACACTCAGGAAATGTTGCTCATGGTACAGCCTAATGGTTCTTTAAGTGTGGTGGGTCACAGAATTCTTGATCATCACACGAACACTTGTTACAAACCCAAGGTCTTCCAAGATACAGAAAGAAGGTTGCTGAGTTTTTATGAAATTTTGAGGTTGCCAGGAAAGAATTTTTCAGGAAACTGACCCAATTCTATTTCTAGAGATTGGTGAAGCAGGCACCATATGAAGATGAGGAATGTAAGGGCATAGGAAATATCATGAGGGACTGACTAATGAGGTATCTAGTTCAGCATCCTGCCCCTTAAAGTGGCCAGTATTGTGTTGCTTTTGAATGTAATTGAACACCTCTTTACCTTGGTATTTTACCAAAAGTGGTACATTCAGTAGCACAATGTGGGGTGCAGAAACAGGGCGCGTGCCCCAGGAGCTGCTGAAGGGAAGGGGCATCAGAAGGACAGGGAGAGGGTACCTCACTCTGCTGTCCCATACTCTGCCTGCACTTTCTGGCTTCAGGAAGCAGCTGGTGCAGGCAATGTGTGTCATAGAGCACAAGGCATTCTGGGAATTGCAGTTTTGTAGGGCCACTATGGAGTTTGCTGCTGCTGCTGCTAATGGGTAGGAGAATTGACCCTAGTTTTGTTTTTGCTGCTGCAACTGGCATTTACTTTGCCCTCTTCACATGGGCTTCATATGCAAACAATGGGATGAAAGTTCCCCCCCAGCAGTGAACTCCACTTCTGATCTACAGAATTACAGTTCCCAGAACACCTTGTGTTTGCAATCCATGACACTGCCCAGAGGCTGCCTACTTCTGCTCCTGTGTGCTGCCAGCCAGAAGGTATGAGGGAAGGAGGTGGCGAGATGGAAGGGTGAGTGGACTGCCTCAGGTACATTCTCTTCATGTTATGCCTCTGTATAAATGCATTATTTTGTGTAATTTTATCATATCCATTTTTATTCATCTCCATACTGAACAATCTGAAGTTCTGATACATTGTCTCTTTAACTCTTAGTTCTAAACCATCAATTTTTTTTTTTAGGAAGCTAAAGCAACTGGAATGGAATTCAGCCTTCCAGAAGAGCTGCACCATTTATTGATACAGCATATCATATCCTACACCCTTCTCATATTTTACTTACGATAGTTGATGACCCAGAGTTGAGAAAACCGTTAATCACGTGCTTAACGTATAGTAGGTGGTTAAACCCCATTACGTATTAATGTGTAAAGGCATTTGTAGACAACATATTAAAGTGGGTTAAATGCCTTTTTGCACCGCTTTAATGGTGTTGCTGTTTGCACGAGTTTGCAAATTCGGCAGCATATTGCGTGTTAATTCCAGCTGCTATAGCAAATTTGGCGGCATAATGTGCCTTAAAAAACTTTGGGGTGCAGCAACCTAGAACACCTCTGAGGAGTTTTAGTTTGCTACCTTACAGCATGGGGGGAATCACCAAGCTCCGTGCAGCTCAGGAGCTGTGCAGACAGCCCCAGCAGGCAGCCCAGCAGCAGCCCAGGAAGGCAGGCTGCACTGAAGGAAAAAAAAAAAAAAAGCAGTGAGCCTGATTTTTTTTCTTCCCTGGAGCCTGCCTGGATGAGCTGTGCGGGGGCCCAGTGCTTCCCTCCGCAGCTGCGGTGCCACCCAGGACCACCCAAGCTGGGTGCCTGTGGGCAGATGCCTCCTGGGGTGGGGGGCTGTGGAGGGAAGCACCATTTCCCCCCCTCCCGCAGCTCAGAGACTGCTCAGCCTGCTAACAGCTCGCTCCCTTCCCTCCCCCATCTGCCGAAGAGGCAGGTAAGGACACGGGTGTATACAACACAGGGGTTTAATTCACCCTAAATTGAAGCGGTGTTGTTTAAAAACAACTGTTTCAATTTAAACCCCTGTGTTGTCTACAAATGCCCCAAGTGCTTTCATAAACAGAGATGTGTCCTTGACCTTGCACCTGTGTTTCTTTCTGTTAACTTGCCTTGGGTTAGGTCTCTGCTTCCAGAAGCACATAGTGTTTGCTTGAGTATCTTCTGGGACTTGGCTTTTTAACTGACTTCCTATTTTATTTGGTTAGGGCAGTGGTTCTTAACCTTTTCAGACTCAATGTACCCTTCATTAAATGCAAAGCACCCCTTAGAAAATGCCAGCTCTTAAATTTTCCCTTTTTTTAATACAGAAAAATAACAGAGCAATTCTTCTATGGCAAGGAACTCAGAAAGACCACAACAGGTCAGAATGGTTAACACTGTGAATTCATATTTGAAATCTCTGGGTTTATTTTGTGAAACTTGTTTGCACACCTAACTACTAATATTGTGTGGGCATTTCACAGTACCCCTAAATGGGGTGCTACATTACCCTGGTTGAGAATCACGAGGTTGGGATATATGTGCCTTCTCTCTCTGGTCTTGTGTGCTAATATAGCTTCAGTGCAGTGTATATTTTGTTTAAATCAATTTTATCTTTGGGCACTTTTTGACTAGTTCTTTTTTGCAATTCCCTTTTCTTAAGGTCAGTGTCACCAGGCAATCTTTTACTATGACGCCTCCACTAAAATTACTGGGTGAAATTCAGTGCAAAGCTACTGTTTTGGAGCTACCCTGGGGCTATGGTTTCCTGTACTGAAACTAATTAGTTTTGGTCAGGGTTACACACACTTTCAACTCTAGTCACTTCCTAGCAAATTCCTATGTGTTACTTATGATTGATCCCATATCAGCCTTCCTTTTTCTTCACTATTTCATGAAATCATAACATCAGGTATTCAGTAATTCTATCTTTAACCTGAATTCTTATATGACATTGACTTGTCAGTGGATTAACTTGTCCACATCATGTGACCATGCAAAATTCATTTGCAAATCTAAAAGCTGATTGCAAAAATAGAAGGCGGTTCTTTGTTGCTGGGAAGTTAGGATGGAAGGTCTCCTCCTCCACTCATGTGCAAGATTCTGCTTTTTTCCCCGGTAGCAAGGGGTGGGTCTTACTGGACTGTGGGATTTGAGAAGGAAGTACACCTAGCATGTCACCATGCTCCACTGGGGTAGTAGAAAAGTCCTGAAGTTCTCTCTCAAGACTACTAATGCTGATAGCATGTGCAGTGTTCCCAGGAGCTGCAGCAAGCAAAAGAGGGGCAGAACATGCATCCTGAAAACAAGGGGTGTCTCATTACTGGTTTCTGTACCTGAACTCCCAGAGTTTTACAAATGAAACATGGTATGGCACTAACCCTGTTGCATTTTGTCTCTGTTGAACCCTCTTAGCTCTCCACTGCAGACAAAGGGGAGCAGATCAAAGCCTGCTGACAGCTGTGCACTTATGAATGCGGTCAGCATCCCTAGAATGCCCTTCCCTGCTACACTTTTTTGGCCTCTTCCCAGGAGGTTCTCTCTAAAGTAAATTTAGAGGTTTTGGAAAGATGGCAGATTTACAGCAGGCTAAATTAGATTACTTTTCTACTGAATTACTGTCACAGCTCAGGTACTGCAACCTTCCTTACCTATAGCGGAGACCTACAGCATCTCCTAATCTAGCTAATATTCCTTTCTGGATGTGGTCTTTCATACAAACTCTTGTGCAGGCCACAATGAGCAGAACAGGCCAGATTTTCTGCTGGTACAAATAGGTGGACTGCTATTGAAGTCAGTAGAACGTACTACCTCACAGCCCTTCCCCACACTCCTGCCCCTTTTCAGTGTGGGCAGGAGGCTGCTGCCAAGGTCCAGTTACACTCCTGTCACTCCAAATAGGTTTTAAGCCTGTATCTTGCTCTCTACCTTATTTTTCACATGAAGCACTCACTCAGTTGTGTACAGAATACTGTGGTGTTCATGACTTCATGAAATAATTGAGGGAGGGAGTAATAATTACTACTAGTTGTGGCAGCATGGGATCTCACTGCCAGCATAGCAGCTGGCAGGATAAAGCCTGGTTTTCTGATTTACATCAGCTGAGGACCTGACTTGATGAGATAATCTTGATTTAAAAATAAGTATTGACCTAAGGAGCTTAAATCTATGTCTTAGAGTTTGCACAACGCCTAGGCAAATGGGACCCTGATCCTCAAAGCAGCATGTAGAGAGGCTCCAGGAATACAAAGATATATGCATAGCAGTGATTAGAGGCTGCATGCTGGATTTTTATCATACTTCTGTGTCTTTAAACTCACAGGGATCAGATTTTTCTAATGGCCTTCCTTTGGATCTACCCTGGGGTCAGATGAGAATCATGCCTAACCTCTCATTGTGTTTTCCCCAGTAATCTGGTTCATTAGGAAAAGTGGGGCCAATTGCATCAGGCTTTATTTTGGGGGTACTGCAGGCAATATGCTTTAAGTGAAGGACATTTCATTGCAAAATAGCTTCCCATTAGATTCTGCTAGAGCTCAAGCCTGTTGGGTCTTTGAGGTGATGCATCTCAGGAGCATTTACAAAAGGAGGAGATTTAGAAGGGATACATATGATGTCTGGATGCAGAGGAAGGTTTTCTGTCAGAGGTGCCTTATTTAGCATGACAGAATATTGTAAAATCTTGCTGTGTGTATAACCTAGAGAAAACCAAAGTCAGGATATAAATACAGATGTATAACTTGGGGAACTGTATCCAAAAACTATATAATTTCTACAGATATATTATCAGGACAATCCTTCATGCAGGCAGCTGTTAACCTGGGGGGAAAGCAAGTCCTGGCTACTGTTGTGTTGATTAGTCATGTCAAACAGTTATTATAAGATAAGTGCAGATGAAAAAAGTCAAAATCTCATCAACTAATTGAATAGATGTAGTCAACGAGAAGGGAAGAGCTTTGATCTGTGGAAGATTTAAGGATGAGGAAGTTCCATTCTTAATTCTGCGGAGTTACTCTACTTAAAACAAGCTATTCTGAACACTCATCTATTGATTCTTAAACAATACACTCAAATTTTAATGACCTTGTCAGCAGAATGTTTTCAATTTCAGATGTCATTGACATAACTACTGAGCTAAGAGACGCTTGCAAAATGACTTAGAGACTGAAACGAGTTAGTCACCACAGAAACAAATGAGATGGTAGCACTGTCCATATCCAGCTGTTTATCCATGTTCTCCTGGCAGCACCACTGTCCTAAAGCTCCAGAGCATTATTTTTGTGTTAATAGTGTGAAAAGTTGTATTAATTAAAACAATTTAGCCTACAAAGAAATAAAAGACAACAAAACCAAATCTCCCACAAACAGTTATTACTGTTGTAATTGGAGTGTGAAAGCTATATTGAACAACTGAGACATAAATGATTTGGACACAAGCTCCTTGAAATAAGCACATAGTTTATCTATGCCCATGTGAGAATATTATTGTTTTCTGTAATTAAAGGGAGCCTCTTTATAAAGATTAGGAGCTGAGCTCACCACAGTATCAACCCAGCTTTGTGAGGGCGTAAATCCAACAAAAATCAATGGGTCTTTGGGAAAATAAAGCTGGAGCAATGCACTGGTGAAGGTCAACATTTGGGAAAATGTGCCACAGTGGTGAAGGACTAAAAGAATCACCACAGAGAAAAATAAAACACTCCAGCACTCAGAAGGAAGCAGGCTGTGACCAGGGCGCTGCTGTGGTAGGGCAAAGATGGTCCTGCCACTGCCTGAGCCTGCTGCTGGGCTGGGGCCCCCTGGCTGGGGAGCAGAACAGAGGGGAACCAGAGAGGAGCTGGGCACTTACCTGCTCTGTGCTTCAGAGAGTATGGGGTGGGATGGGCTTGGCTGGGACGGGTGCATGGAGTGGAGCAGAGCCAGTGGCTGGGAAGGGAAAGTTTATGCGAGAAAGGAATGGAAAGTTGGGAGTCAATCAGGAGGCAGCAGGACTGGCCCAGTCCCTCCACCCACTCCTCCCCATGCCACACTGAACCAGGATCTTGGGACAATGTGGGGGTGGCAGAGGTGCATGAAGGGACCCCATGAGGGTGGAGGGTGGCAGCTGGACTAGAAACTGTTCCTCCTGCCTGAGGCAGGAATCGGCTGGGGTGGGATGGGGTGTTGAGGTGTTTGGTGCCCCTTGACCATGGTGCCATGGGCAGGTGTCCACACCAAAGACTGGCTCTGGATGCAAGAATCTTGGTGGGTGATATCTATTTATGGGACAAATGTCATGGTTGGGATGAAGTTAGAGAAACTTTCAAATTCAAGACATTCTTCATTAGGTTTTGCCCATTTTTATTGCAGATTCTACATATTCCTGGGGCGCTCTTCCACTGGTTTGTGAATCACCGTTAAAGATAAGAGTACCATTAGGATAGAACTTGTATCCAGTGAAATCAACTGCAAAACTCTTTCCGAGTTCAGTGATGACAAGATTTAATTCTTGGAATCTATACAAGCTTGTTGTAAGGATTAATTAGCTCCCAACTGAAAGATGCCACACTTGTGCTAAGTGCACACTTGTGTTTGAACTGTTGTAGCTGCTGTACTAATGGTTGTTAGTCCAGAAGTGTTTCATTCCTAGCTTGGCTTCAGTCAGGAGAATGCCACAGAGCAAATGACTTTGTTGCATGCCCTGAGAGCACTGAACACAACTGACATTACTTTGACATACCCACCCCCTACCCACACAGATCACTCCTGTTGACATCCGTACAAGTCTTTTGCATGGATCAAGGGTGCAATATGGCTGTTAGATGCTACTCAGCTGTTGTAATTCCATGAACCAGATGGAGTCTCCAGCATTCACCTGATTAGACTGAGGCTTGCTGCTGTTTCTATTACATTTTAATCAACAGGATTTTTTTTCAGCTGATTTTTGTGCTTAATGGAAACCTATTTTTTATATCTAAATAGCTGCATGCACTTACGACAGGTGATGGCATATGGCAAGATGAAAAAAGTATAATGACCAAGCTATTAACAAGTTAGGCATTTTTGGAACTCTCTGGCTATGTCTACAAGAAACATTGACTGTGCAGTTGTTACTACACAGTCATTTAGTACTTGCATACACAAGCACTAAATGACTGTACCGGTGTTACTGCACAGTAGTATCCCCGCATGGCTTCTTGGTGATGCTGACTGTGCAGTGGCTCATTACTACTCTTCAGCAGCTCGTTACTACCATGCAATAGCATTATGTCACACTTCACGCTACTGCACAGTAGTAACAAGCTACTGCACAATTAGTGACTTGTGTAGACATGGCCTCTGACTGTATTTGTTTGTTCTTAAATTGTATCTTAGCATGAAGGAAAGAAATACAGAGGAGTCAACATGACTGCTCTTTGACACAGTGGAAAGGCCTATATATCCTGTTGGCAGGGCAGGCCCACAATATTTGGGGGCCCCCTGCAAGAAATAGTTTTGGGGCCTCCTGCCCTGAAGAAGGTGGCAGCAGGGGTGGGGGGGAGGAGGGGGAGAGGGTGGTGAGTGGCTGGGCGCAGGGGGCCCCTTAGCTGCAGGGCCCCCTGGTCTTGCAGTATAGCATGGGCCAGCCCTGCCTTTTGGAAGTTATATCTCTCAGGAGGCTTACTGAAACTGGATAGTTCATAAGACAGTACCCTCATCCCACTGCTTTACCTGTGGCAAGTTAGGGTGTTGTTAATGTTTTCTATGTTGTGCCTTGTAGTTCTTTAAGAGGACTGTCCACAGTGGTTTTTAGAATAGGTTAGGCAGACATTTGTCTAGGATATCCTATATAGGGGTGATTCTGCCTTGAGCAGAAGGTTGGACTAAGGGACCTTTTGAGGTCCCTTTGGCCCTAGTTTTCTATGGTCCTATGAAAAGACAAGGACCAGCAAAAAGCCCTTTACTGGTTTTCCAGGTTAGGGATTGAGCAATAAGCTAATCATCTATCCTCACAAAACAAGTTGTGTGAGCACAAGGTACTCATTCTAGTAAACAGCATGATAAACAGGGGATGCAGAGCTTTATTTGCCACCTAAGCAATCTCTGACAGCTTGGGAAGGATCCAGGTTCAGAAACAGATGTAGTTAAACTATGCCATTTACCAAAAAGGCATTTTTGGGAAAACCATCAGCCTTTGAAAGCCAACAAGACTGAAGATTTTTAATGAAAACATAAATGCAATTGTTACTGCAATGCGTCAGATATCCAGGTTGTAGCCATATTGGTCTAGAGGCAAAAGGAATCAGAACTCATGGTGGAAGTGATATCTATTAGACCAACTAGATTTTTGCCAAAAAAAACCCCAAAATATCTTTTATTTCAAGCTTTCAGGCACAAACAGCCTTCTTCAGGCATAGGAGAGAAGATTGTAAAAGTTCTTCTGGGCAGAAATGAAACTATTCCAAGCAGGAGATTTTACCACACCTTCAACTCTCCTATGAAATATGAACTTTCATTTCTAACCTGAAGAACTTTTACAACCTTTTCTCCTTTGCCTGAAGAAGGGTGTTTCTGCCTGAAAGCTTGCAATTAAAGAAATCTTTTTGCAAAAATCTAGTTAGTTTGATAAAACATATCACCTCTCCTACAAGTTCTGATAGTTACACTACAACACATTTTTTAGAAACAAAGCCCAAACATTTGCCAGAAAAAAATCCAATGTGTTGATGAAGAAGTTTCAAGCAGTTCTACCTAGGACATTTTGGAAGCTTCTAATGCCTGGTGTGCTAGTGATAATCTATCAAGCTCTTACCCTGAGCAGTTTTACACCCAGTCTGTGACTGGCATATGTTTCTTCACCAGTACTGACTATCATTACAGTCAGAAGCACAATGCAGAATGCAGCCAGTTTCAACTGTTTTTAAACACTGCTTTAAAAGCACCAGTTAAAATATTCCCAGATTATGACCATTCATGCTTCCCTGAAACATTTTCATCCATGGAGAAACTGCACAGACCTTTTTTAAGTTGCACTTCTGGATTATTTGAAAGTGCAATGGTAAACCTGATTGCGCTCTGAATGTTTAATTATGGTTATGTTCTATCATGGTCATCGTGTGTATTTTTCATTTATTACCGTCATTAATTTGCAGGTTTGAATGGCTACTCACAATTGTTTTCACTATACATGGGTTTAAGGTTATACTGTTTAAGGTTAAAGTATAAATTATAAAGGTCAGATTTTGCGTCCACCAGGTCCCCCTCCCTTCAAATTTATTAAGATTTAGGCTATTTCTGTTTGAAATCTTTGGGCTTATCTTGTGAATCATGTTAAGATTTAGGCACA
Organism: Alligator sinensis; assembly: GCF_000455745.1. NCBI lineage: Eukaryota > Metazoa > Chordata > Crocodylia > Alligatoridae > Alligator > Alligator sinensis. The sequence continues at coordinate 250,577 of NW_005842266.1, read as the reverse complement.
TACATTTTGAGGCAACTGGGGACAAAGCTTTCTCAGTCAGGGGGAACCTGGCCATGGAACAAGTCTGCACATGAGATGCCGGAGTCTGATCATCCACATCATAGTCTGCAAAAATCTTTCCTCTTTGAAACTTAGAATTGGAAGGCATCTCAAAGCTCACTCATCCAAACCCCTGGACTCATTCAGGATTCACTGTTCTTGTCAGATGGCTAGCCAACCTCTTCTTGAAAACTCTACACTGAAAGAGGCTCCACAACTTCCCTACACAAATTGTTCCATTGGCCCACTGCTCTTACAGTTAAAACGACCACAGAGAAAACCTTTCCATTGCAGTTAGGTGAAAATTAGAATAACTGCACCATTGAAAATTCTAAAATAATTGTGTCCTGAAATGGAACGAGCACCAACTTGTTAGACCTCCAAAGGAACAGGAATTTAAAAGAAAATGTTTTCAAAGAGTAGAAATACTGTTATATTTGGACATTATCAGGATGTTTCTGAGGCTGCTAGAGCTTCCATAGCTTCTAGGGTGCCAAGTAGCAGGGGGACTGAAAGACAGGACTTGCCAGGTGGGAACTTCTACTTTTCACCACTGTCTGAACCACCTCTCCTATTCCCAAGTCACAATTCCTTAAAAAAACAAAAACAAATAAAGCCTCCTCAAATGCTACCTTAAGTAGAGTTGTGTCCCCCTCTCCCTGCCCCAAAATGAGTGTGAGAGACAACATTAAGGATCTTGCTATTATTACTGATTTTAAAAGGAAAGTAGTCAGACATTATAGCAATGGCCAGCAGGATAAAACCCTAGGGTAGACAGAGACTAGCATGGTGCTTGATCTTTCTGCTGGGCCTTTGTGCAAGGCTGAATTTTGCTCATTTTTTTTTCTCATCATATTTTACCATTCTCTTTACTAGCACAGGAGACAAAAATAATTCAGTTCAAAATAATTTTGTTACACGCTGCACCATACCAGTGTATGTGAGTCACACAAATAGGTAGCATAGAAAGTTGTTTCTCCACATAGCTTGTGGTCAAATCTGGGCCAATTCAAATGATTTGCTTCAGTAGTTTGTAGTCTGTTAGAAGCCGAAGAAGTTAAGAGTGCTGAAATAAGCTGATAGAAATCTTAGGATATGTCTACAGGGCACAATGCAGAGGTATGCAAAAAACATTCCAAGCTTACTTGAGTATGAGAAGTGGTATAGTCACACAGGTGTGGTGGTCCACCTGGGCTCACATACATTGCTTTTAAATAGGGCTAATTAGCCCATGCAGCAAACTACTGTAATACAACTCTCCTACTTCTGGTGCTTAAGCTAGCCAGGTACCCCTGCATGGCACGGCATTATGCCATAAAGACATATCCTTAGGGTGCCTTGTACATTAGAGTGATTTCAAAACCCTTCACCTTTTTAACTGGTAACCAGCGCAAGAATTTCAGAACAGGTGGAATTCATTTGAATCACCTATTTACAAGAGAATCTAGCAGGTGCTCTCTGCACCAGCAGGGGGTTATACAACATCTTATCTGGCAAGGCAGACTGAGGAGCTGTACTAATCTAATCTCCAAGTAACAAAAGCATGGATAATCACTTCTAGGCCTGACAGACACAAAAATGGTCACAACCCAGCAATATCCTGTAAATGGCAGAAAGAAAAATCTAAGCCATGGAACCTAGATGCTTCTCAAAAGATAAAGAAGGAACTAAAAGAATGTCTAGGCTTTACACACTGGAAATTGAGGCAATTTAAATTGCCATCACAGGGATTAGAAGGAAGAAAGAGGGTGGGGGGTAGGATAAGCCAACATGTGTTTAGGGTTGAAAAGAACAGTGTTATCTGTATTAACTTTCATTGGTGTTAGGAGCAGAAACTCTCTCGAGTCATTGATCCAGTTCCTCGTATTGTTTGTTGTGAACAGCATCTCTTGTAATCACCAGCAATTTCCCATTCAAGAGATGGAGTCCTGATTTTGCCACATCTAGTCCTCCAGTCCACCCCCATTCTTCACAAGATCAGTCATACTCAGAGAGTTCTCCTTGCCTGTCCTTGGTAAAGACCCTTATTCTGGTCTTGACTTTTGGCCCCCAGTGCTCAAGATCAGAAGCTTTCCTTAGCAGGTTGTTAGCTTTTTCTCTAGTTTACCCCACCACTTTAAAGACCCACCTCTACCCCTTGCCTGCCTTTTTCCTCTTCCTTTAAATTTAAGCCTTTACTCAAAGGGTAACAAGAATTACACCAAGGAGCACAAACAGTTCACCAAGGTGGGTAAGGTTACCTATCCTAACCCTGGACAGTTTCCACCCCCTTGTCATGGACTCATTCTTCATAGTTACACATAGAAACTTTTCCTGTTTCTATGTGCAACTATGGCACAGAACCCTTTGCATGAGGATTAATGCTATGACTGAGATGGCATCTAATTCTTAGCTATCAGTCTTTTCTTCTCAGGCCTGTGCCAACTCAGTTATTTTCTAAACAATACAGCTGTTTGGTTGCCCTTCTTTGAATTTTCCATTTCTGTGATCTGTCCAAATTCCTAAGATTCGCTTAACTCCTAGTAAAGAGCCAAATTTTGCTACCTTTAAGAGAGATAAAGTCCTTCCTCCTTTCATTAGTCCTCCTGACTTCAGTGAGAGCGCTCAGCAAATAAAGCAACATTCGGTTTGAGTGAAGATGACAAATCTGGCTCCTTCATTAATCAAACACTTTATAGAAATCCAGCCTGTTCTGGCTTCAGATCAGGTTCTACTGCCCTTACTCATGCTGAATTTTCATAGCTCTGGGAAGAGACTAAGGGCTAGATATTGCCTCAGTCACAAGGTAACCCTCACATATGTGGAAAAGACTTTGGCCCCAACACGACATGATTCCATGAAGCCAGGAAGTGTTCCTGAAGAAAACAAGTTCTGTTATTCAAAATTAACTTTTTTTTTGGAGTTTTCCACACAGGAAAATTCAATTTCTCATTCCAACTTGGGATAATTCTTAAGTAAAGATTTCTCAAAAAAGGGAAATCCTAGATTCTGATTGACTGATATGCAGGTCCAAAAGTGTACTTCTTACCCTGAAGACTTACATGAAGACAGGTTTTTTGCTCTAAGCGACAAGTTTTTTGTGCACAAAATGGCTTTCCTTGGGTCTGGGAAAGACGCAAATACAGGCTAAGCTAAACAACAATGAAATGGGGACTTGTGTCAAATCCTATTACATTAATGAAAGTGCTGATTTAAAATGAGACATGGGCAGTAAAACTTTGGAGCCAACAGACGTTGTTAGATGTAGATACAGATGATAGTTGTTATAGATAAAGCTAATTATATAAAAGAATAGGACCCTTCAAAAAAGAAAAGGGATATCATTTGTGGAGCGCACAGATGTTAGTAAAGGAAGCAGGTAAGTTATAAAAAACAATAAAATCATTATCTGTGTTAAGGCTAAGGTCCAAGTCTTTGATTTCTAGTCCCGTGATGTGAATTTTCGTTCCCAGGCCTGCATTCTAAAGGAACTGTGTAGGTTTTCTTTGAAGACAAGGATTCTAAAGTCAGAGCTGGATTGTTTTTTCTGTGGAAAGTATTCTCCTACTGCTGTCTGATAAAAGGACAGAAATGCCTATTTATAAATACATCCCACAGCTCTCATTCTGCCCACACACACGAATCTTGCTGGATGTGCTCCCATCACATAGATCATGGCTGACTCCAAGCCCCTCAACAGCCTGCCCTCAGGATGGAAACAGAGGTCACGTTTGTGCTACCATCAACATTTTTATGGCATCACAAAGACTGATAAAACAGATATCCATGCCCTTTGTTGCACCACAGATGCCCAAAATATGTGGCTGTGACAAGGTGGTATCGATAGCAATTTGTGCCACTTTATTATAGCAGATGTATGTTAGGGTTATGGTGAGAGAGTACAGGCAGTCCAGAGATGCTCATGCTCTCCAGCTACCCTGGGTAGGTCCTCCTGGGGCCTGATCCCATATGCCCCAGGAATTCCTGTGCAGGATTGGGCCCCTAAAGCTCTGGGATCAGCTGCATGGCTTCTCCCTCTTACAGAGGGACACCCGAGTGGATCTTTGAAATGCCTCTTCATAAATAGGGAAATTCAGGGTTCCCCACCTACAAAGATGCACCAGAGATTGCTCAGGGTGTGACTTTGCAAGTGGGAAATGCTGGCTTTGTCTTCTTGCCAAGATGTGCACTAGGAATCTCTGAATCCCATCTCTGTAAATGGAGAACATCCCCGCTTGTCCCACAGGACTGGACCCCAGCCTAATGGGAAACAACAGGCAACGTGTGTGTTGCCCAGTAAAATGGGTCAGCTATGGTAGGACACATCCTGCCACAGGTGATCTTTTCCATTTGGTGATGTCTGCCTATACTCTCAGACTCCACTGACCTGCTGCTCTGGCTTCCCACATAGCCTCTGGCCCCTTCCAGAGCCTGGTCCTCTCCAACCTTGAGCTATGCTCAACTTCCCTATTGAAGAGGGATTATACAGCTCTTTGGTGACTGGCAGTTCCACAGGGGGCTTCTGAGACAGTGCCAGGAAGGAGCCAGCAGGTTCATTACAGTCTGTTAGAGGAACATTTAGATACAGCCGAGTTCTTGGCTCTTGGGAGCTCTGTACTGAATTGGAACAGGATCCCCAGCAACACCGTTAACAAGGACAGAGGAAAACAATTGGAAAAATAAGTGAACAAGAGAAGTCTAGAGTCTAACAGACTGAAGAGAGTGCTAGCAGGAGGCTCAAGTAACGCTCCCTGATCAATAATCAAGTGGAGGAGCAGACAGATGAAGCAAGGGAAGGAATCAGGGCACTCAGCTCATCATAAAGGATTAAAATCAGTGGGGACATTAAGCACAGCAGTATGTACTATGACCTAGCAATAAGATAGACAAGAATTGGTCATCCAACAATCGCTCATTCGCAAGGAGTGCACTTCCCTGTGTTCCATTTGCTCAGTTGCATGGGGAACATACAGCTTCATTTGCTTTACTTCATGGTGCTTTAGGAAGGGAAACCATGAGAGAGAGAGAGAGAGAGAGAGAGAGAGAAGCTACACACTGTTTGCAAAGCTAGTTCACTTGCTTCCTCTTTGTCCTTTTGTTTGTGTCTGTTCCTCATTTGGAGCAATATTCACCCCTATGCATACAAATAGCCTAAGGTTTATGCAGTAGAGTTTAAATGTCTTGTGTCATTTTATATGATTCCACCCTTTCAGATATTTTTCTAACAAATGTGGGATAAAAACACCCAAAACTGTTTGACACAAACCCAGTGTACAATTTACAAAGAAAAATTGTCACAGCAACATCTTATCTTCAAGTGGAGTCATTCAGCAGTTTTAGATCAGTAGTTGAAATTTAAGTCAAGCTCAGAGTTTTCAGAAATTAAATTTTGCATGTGTTGATGCCAAAATCATTGCTTCATGCATACAGACCAAACAAGCACTTCTGGGGCCCCACAAAGTAACCCAAAAAAGAACTGAATATAGGGAAAAAAATCAGAAATTTGAATACCTGTGTGTATGGCCTGGATGGTAACATGCTGTATACTGTTTTATATATTGTCTCCTTCTAGGGGGTAGCTTGCAGAAAATATATAAACTCAAATACTACTGGTACATAATCAGGATTTGAATATGAATATGAAACAATATTTTTCAGGTCCACCCAACCACAAACCAAGCTGTTCCCTCCCCCTGCCTAGACATCAAAATGTCACTCATTATAGGTTATCACATTTTAAACCCTAGTCTCATATGTGGCTTCTAGGTTCTATTAAATTCTTTGATGTTGGCTACCCTTTCCTGAATCTCAGAGGGTAGGTTTATGGTGGGAGGGCATGGGGAGCCTGGGGCTCCCCAGATACCCTTGAAAGGCACTCCCAGGGCTTCAGGAGCCCAATGCAGCATGCCCCAGGAATTCCCACTCCTGGAGTGCGCAGGATTAGGCCCCTGAAGCCCCAGGAACACCCTACTTGGGATTTCTTGGGCATAGGTTGACACCCCAGTGCAGTGATTTTTTTATCTCAGCCCTGAAACTGCATCAGACCCATCTTTCCCTGCTTACAGAGATATGCCCTGGAGAATGCATTGCCTATTATCCTACAGGATCAACTGCTAAGACAATGGGCGACTTGTCTTTTGTCCAAAGAAGCAGCTCAGCTGTGCTGGGACTTATCCCAGCACAAATGATTCACTTCATTTAGTGACATCTGTTTATACCCATAATAGTCGTTTGAAGATATTTAAGTTGGTTGAATATTTTACCTTAGCTCATCATTGTTGGTTGTCAAATTAGCATCAGGTGGTATTTGGAAGGTGTATCAGTCAGGGGGTTTGTATATAAACATTTTTGCAATGAAATGCAAAGTATTTCTGTATTCCGTTAGGACCCTTGCTTTATTTTTGTCTCACTCTATATAGCTTGCTTTCTTCAAACCAGAACTACACTCCAGGAAGCCATATCCAGGCATAACATTAAGCAGTGTTTGAACTGAAACATCATTATGCATTTAAGAGGAGGAAATTGTACATTTTAACCACACATTGCTTCATAATTCTGTCATTGACTGAAATGTCACAAAACAGGGCTTGTTTTAATTAATTTTACTCAGTAGCAACCACAAAAACAAAATGACAGAGTTATTTAACCTAAAAATGCTATGGGCATGAAAACAAGTTTACCGTTCCTCTCTTTTTTGAAGTTCAGTATATTAAACAATATTCTTGTCAATAAACGTTTTCTTCCTTTAAGCAAAGTTTGTTGAAAAGAAACAGATATTTCAAGAGATGAGATTTTAACAGATATTGTTTTCTGTTCTTAATCCATTTATCAGGTTTTGAAATGCAAAATATATTAAGAAAATGTAGGCAGATTTGACCTGTATACTAAGGGTAGACTTGTTTTTCTTCCCTAATGGCCTTTTTCTTTGCCTGTAACACTGTCTCTAACACTCTTCCCTTACGCACACTTTACAAACCAGAGCTTGAAATATCCACTATGGACCTGTGGCAATAGCTAGGATGATCTGGATGTGGTTCAATCCCTGTCTATGTGGATTCCCACTGAAATTTGCATGCAGGTGCCTAAAGAAGTGGCTTCATTTTCAAAAAAGGACTGAGGACCGAGCAGCTCCCATAGTTTGTCCCTTTGCAAGTCAGACACCTTTTATCAAGCTGTTTTGGATACAGTGTTATATACCTAACAGGCCTCCACGTTTTAACGCCCTTCCCTATTGAGAGCAAATTCCACAAGAAGTTTAGTATGGTGTATTAATTTTGGCAGGGCTAAAGTATTTCTGTAGCTCTGATGGTCCAGGAAATGTATGAAGGGTAAGGGATTCTTGGGCATGGGTGGATCTAGGATCATAGCAACAGGGGTGAGGCCAGGCCCTACTTTGGCTATGTGCTGCTGATGGGAGTGTGGCTGCAGTCCCTTGCAGACAGATCCTCGGTGCCAATGAGCTTTCAGAGCTCACTGGTGTGACAGGACAACTCCTACTGGGAGCTCCACATGTGTTGGGAGCTTTACGAGCTCACTAGCTGGTCTGCACAAGGTCTGCCTGGAATCCCTACTTTCAAACAGCTCTGGAGTCTGCTGCTGTTCACTCTTCACACTGATAAACCAAGCATGTAGGGGAGAATAAAGGATACTATTTCATTTTACAGTGTCTAATTTATATCAGCGGCTGCTATGCAATGCTGGAGATGTTTGCCCTGCAGGGGCCCTAGCTGTTGGGGCTGCATCTTTTGCAATACTTCTCTCTTGTCACTTAAGCCAAGAGTTTGAAAAGGACTTAGCAGTGTAGAGATCAGAAAAGCAAGGCTTTGGAGAAATGTGCTTTTCTATAAGAGTCCTCTAGGGCAGGTTTTGAAGTTCATACTGCTTCAAAAGGCTTTGTGTGTGTCTCTGCGTGTGTGGCTTGAGTTTTGCCCCGGAGCCCTGGGATTCTTCTCTTATTCTCAAGGCCCAAATGTGCCAGGAGGAGGAGGGCTAGTCACAACCCCCTCTGGATTTTGTTAATGCTACTCCTAAAACATGTGGAGACCTAATGACAGGGCATTGTGAGGTCATCCATCCCTTGATGCACACTGTTTTCCTTCCTTCCCCTGCACCCCACACATTTTCCATGGACTGCTCCCAGGCTGCTTTGCTTTGCTGTTTGCTTGGGGGCTAAGTGCCAAGCTCAGTTTTCCCACCCATCACAGCTTGAACTCCTCTGGCACCTTTCTTAAAAAGGTCTTGTCAAACCGTGAGTCACTGTGCTGAGGCTTTGTAGCCTGATTAACTGTCAGCATAGTTGACACTACAGGATCAGCACTGCAGTGGCTAGAAACCCAGCATACACTAGGCTCCATGTAAAACTTATAAAAATGGGTTCCTGTTTTGGCTGCTCATAAATTCTGGCTAGGAATCTTGAGGGCTCTCCTCAGGACATTAAATATCTTTACACCTGGTCTTTCATAGGATTATTTTGTACCCCTGTTGGACCTCTAGGTCTTGGCTTCTTTTCTGGGCAGGATTCCTTTTCTCCTGGCAGAACTATCCACCATATTTACTTCTGCTCCAGGTCAGGCCTGCTGTCTGTCTTGCTACTCTCCCATTTAACCAAAACACTCCTACTGTGATCTACTACTGCACCTAATGAAAAGCCTCACGGTGATCTGAAATGCCAAAACTAGAGCGTCCTCACACTGAACAGAGCTTGAGTCAAAACAGAATTCTCTTTAACCTTCTAGCATCTGCTCTCAGTTCCTACTTCATTGATGTTGCACTAGCACACTGAGCAAAGTCTGGGCCATATGCTTATATCTAGGAAACAAGGCCAAAACTAAAGTAAACCCCACACAGGAGACTAGAATTGCCTCCGCAGCTTTCCCTTAGAGGGCTGAGGTCTGTGCTATGCAGAAGAACAAGAGGACTCTGCTCATGGAAACACAATATCCCTGGAAACCTGTTCAATGGATCTTGAAAGTGACAGATACTAGAGGTTTCCACAAACAGGCCGCCATACCAGGTTCAGGACACATTGTTTCTACCATTTTTCCACAGCTGGAGGTAGAGAGCAGTTGTACATGATGTAGAGGTGGCAACAGAAATTCAGTGTACATACTACGAAGAGTGGTTCTCACCATCATAGAACATCCTCCATAATTCCCAGCTCCTCTCTATAGCATCCAGCAAACCAAGGAGCTGTAAGGCCGGACAGGCCGTTTTATCATGGAGCTCCTTCTGCTTGCCCTGTCCTCAAGTACACAATTATTGCATGTCCCTCTTTCAGATGAAATCACCCAATAAGTATGGAAATCCAACACAATAAATAAATAACTTCAGCTAGAGAAATGGGCAAGGGCACTGCAGAGTGTAGCTTGCAATCCAAGCTGATAATAATACTGGACACAATATAACCAATTTCAGTGGTGAGCTCACCCCTAATATTTGCATATTAGCACCATAAAAGATACTCAGATAATGTACTTGGGGGTTTATTTGCAGCATTAATATTAATGCCTGACAGCATTATTCGTACTGTTTATATGACTATAAAATAGGTTTATAGCGATACAATTAGTAATGCCGAGCTTAGATAGTATAAATGGTAGTACTGATTGTACCACTATAAACTTACCTTTATAGTGACATAAATGAGCAATATTTGTGTCATTGTGTTTTATGACATCATGTAATCCCAGCCTATGAGTATAATGTGGGGTCCTGCACACTTAAATTTTCCCAGCTAAAATACAATGAGTGAGGACATGCTAACTCATTCTTATGATACTAATCTCTACACTAATTTTGATTCACCTTTAAGCCTCAGGGGCATTTTTCTCCCCAGCCATAAACAAGTTGCAAGCGCACAACTTCTGCAGACATTTCCGTATAATGTTGGCCAGATGTGAGTAGTTAGAGCTATCTGTACTCCACAAAGGCCATCTTTGAAATAGCTGGGGTAAGTCAACATGAGGACTTTGCATATTCTTCTTTAACTATCTCTTTCCTTTTTCCATTTCAGACTATGTCAGTTACCCTAAAGGTGAGTACCATGAATGAGATGCTGACCAGCTGCAACCAAAACTGAAACTTATTGCAGTTGTGCTGAGAAAAGACTGTTTTTCTGGTGGATCCAGTCACATTCCCTACCAGAAGACATGAAAAGATGCTCAATATTATACTGTACATGTGGAAAAATAGTGTAATTGTATCACTAAAAACTATGGGAATGGACATCTCTACTAATGGATTAAGGTTATGCATGTAATCACTTTCCCATGCTTAAGCATGCAACATAACATTTACGTCCTGCTTTTTTCCCCCCTTATGGATTATATTGTTGTTTATAACACATCTGATTCAGTGGCACAAAACACAACAAATCACAGTTTTTTCATTCCCATTTAGGTATGGATAGTTTGCAAAAATGCTTGTCCTCAGAACTTTCAGCTACACCCCAACACACCAGGATACCTCTGTACCTGAATAATCCTTTCAAGGCCACACAAAACTCCAGTTCAAGTCAACAAAGAGAATTCTGATTTTAGTGTCCTTGGGCATGTATGGATGAAACAGGGGCCCTAAACTGAAGCAGTGGGTTTTAAGAAGCACTGCTTCAATTTAGGGCTGATTAAATTCCCTTGTTGTGCACACACCCCACTGAATTACCTGCCTCTCCGGCGGGGAGGGAAGAGCCAGCTGCCGGTGGGCAGAGCAGACCCTGAGCTGCAGGGGGGGGTGGGGGGGGTAGGGTGCTTCCCTTGGTGGCACCCTCCACCAGGTGGCACCCGCCTGCAGTCCCGGGGGGCACCGCAACTGTGGAAGAAAGCACTGGACCCCCAAGCAACTCAGGCAGGTAGGCAGGCTCCAGGGGAGGCAGGGCGGGGAAAGATCAGGCTCACCACTTTTCTTGGGCAGAGCCTGCTTTCCCGGGCTGTTGCCAGGCTGCCTGAAGGGCTTCCTGCAGAGCCGCAGAACTGCACGGAGCCCGGTGTTTTGCTGCGTGGCCCCTCAAAGTTTGCTGCACCCCAACTCATTTAAGGTGCATTACACCACCAAATTTCCTACAGCGGCTGGTATTAATGTGCAGTATGGCACCAAGGAGTGCAAATACCAACACTACTAAAGTGGTGCAAAAGCATTTAGTCCGCTTTAAAGTGTCGTGCGCACACGCCCCTCATTTCGGCTACACACGGCCCTTGTGTCTGGTCTCTGATCTCTACAACCAGCAAGAACCTGGTCTTGAACTTAGGAAATAGATGAAAGATACAACAGTCCTTCTGTGAGTGAACAGATTGACTTGGAAATGACATACTGTGGAAGCCTGAAGATCATTATAACCTGCTAATAAACACAGGCTTTTTAAACATGGAAATAACCAATTACTTTTCTTGTAATTACAATATAATTCCATTATAATGCCATTCTTTTTTCCACTGAAATAGTGCCGTTATAATGAATTGGTTATACTGTATACAAGTATTGACCTCTGAGGAAGTCCTGAAGGAAATTACTCCTTTGTTTGTGAGCTCAAAATACAATTTACTTGAATGAATAGTATCTGTTTGAGCTAATAAGTAGAAATTAAGTTTCAGGTCAGGTCCCATCCTGAAGTCCCTATGGATTCAGGACTTTCAGAATTGAATCAGCATTTCTACAGTCTCTAAAGATATCTGGGTCCAGTGGTTTTGATTGTGGTCCAGCTTGAGTTTTTTAAGTGGGAAATTGAATTTATGTCTGTAGAATCCCTGAATATCTGGTTCAGTAGCATTTTCTCAAAAGAAGAGATGGGTCGCCTCTGCATGTTTGCTCTGCAGTTAACTATATGTTAATACTTTTTATTCCAGTGACACACAGGTTTATTGCTGTGTTCCAGTCTTTGTAAGTTATATCCATTACTTTGGTACATTTTTATTGTGTGAAGCATGATATCACATTGTACTTCAGTGCTGTGCAGAGCACACGTGTTGACCTGTATTTAATTTTGGGAGATGTGTATATCACGCAAATAAACAGAGACAGCTCGTTAAGTCAAAAACCCTGAGGAGAAAGCTAATGTTGTGGTGTAAACAACACACAGTTGTGTGCAGTGTGAGATGACTGAGTATCATTCTCAAGAATGCCAGTGTCTCTCTGTGTTTTCAAGTTTTCATTTATCTGTATCACCTTTATGTAGGCATGTACTATGGATGCTGACAGCCTTATACTCTTAATATTCTGTAGAATGAGAGATGCCCAAGATTTAAATAGTTTATAGATGTTGGCAGTTAGTCTGTTAGTGCTTTCGAATATGCATCATTGATCCAACAAAACAAAGGACTAATGAGCTAGGTCTTCAAAGTTACTTAGACTTGGTTCCACTAAGCACTGCAGTATCTAACTCCTTGGCATTCTAGCAACAAGTGGAAACCTGTCTTCAGCTTTCTGCTCATTCATGGCAAGAGCTAAGCACCTAAGGCAGGGATCCTCAGAAAGCAGTTAAGCAAGGAGTTACCTATGCAAGCCAGAAGTAAATGTAGAGGAAAGGGATTGGTCTTAGGTACTGTTGGAATTTAATTTCCTGTGTCAGTAATTCTGCTAAAATTCCTCTAGTAAGTCCAAAGGCCACTAGCAGTTCTACAGTTACTTTAAAAATGTTCTAAGATACTGTAATGGATACTAACTGGGTGCATCTACACATGCAGTTACTGCAATTGAATAAACTCCAGTGCAATTCACACTGGAATCAGATTCACAGAAGTTTAGGGCCGGAAGGGACTTAATGAGAACATCAGTTCCAGCCCCTGTGCTCTAGTTGTTCCCAGGTGCAGCATTTACATGCACACCTGGGATTGCAGCTGTCTGAGCTGAGGCGGAGCAGCCCCAGGCTGGCAGAGGGCTCTGGGTATCAGCCCCAGACTCTGGGTGGCAGTGTTGGGTGGAGGGGCTGGCTGGGACACAAGGGTGCTACAGTGTGGGGCTACCTGGCAGGCAGCCCCTGTACTGTAGCACGCTCATGCCTCAGCCAGCCCTGGTCACTGTCTACATGTGCATTTCAGTGCACTGAATGACTCTGCCGTAGAATAGTTCTTGTTCTGGAGAGTACTATCCGACAGCAGAGTTAATTAATTTACTGTACCCTAATATGAGTGCACATGTAGACAGTGATGCTTCACTGTGGAGCTAATTGGTCATCTCCGCAGTAAAGTGCACATGTAGGTGCATCCATTATATATTAGATGTGAATTTTGCAATACTTAAGTATTTCAGACACATGTTCTTCCTTAGGTCTGGAAAAGTGTCTTTCCCAAACCAGTGGAAGGGCATTGGCGCCCAAAAATTTATCTACTATCTCTCCCAGCCATATGGTTCATCTAATAAAAAAGAGCTTACCAAACACATTCTGCTTCTCATGTGTTCCCTGGATCACAATAGCTACATGAACATTATGCCCTTACTACAGATAAAGAGGTAGAGAAGGGCTGAAGCACCTTTGATGGACTGGGCCAATACAAACTCATAGCACACAGAAATAAGTTGTGAGTGCCACTTTTTACAAGCATCTCTGAACAGGAGTCTTGTTTTAACAACACCCTCTCCTAGCAGCCACCTGTTAGGTTATCTACTTCCTAATGTGATAACACTTCTCCTTATCATCACATGGGCCAGTGTAGATCAGTGGGGGCCAACCTTTTCGCAGACATGCCACAAATTGAGCCCCACACCTTCCCGGAGTGCCACTCTGGTCCCCTTCCCCTGCCCAATCTGACCATTTGCTTTCTGCTCCCTGCTCTGTGCTCTCTACCCCAAGTGCCACTGTGCTGTCTGCTCCCTCTCTGATCTGCCACATGACACACACACAAGTTGTCCTGTGTGTCTGGCATGCATGCTGCAGGATATCCACCCCTAGTGTGTATGATTAAATCTAACTGTTCAATCCTGTCACCCCATCTAATGATAAGCCCAGTTCTTTTCATGTTTCCAGCAGAAAGACGAGTGCCAGACAGGTCACAAACTAGCATGAGTCTATCCCCTACCTGGCTTTGCATGCAGTTCATAAAACATAGGATGAACACTTACTGAATCTCATTACTAGAAAAAATCATGAAGCTTAAGGTACTTTATCTCCAAATGGTTATATCCTTCTTTAAAGGTGGAACTGTGTTGCTACAGTGTAAATATGAGTTAAGCGCAGCTTGCCAAGAGTTAAAGCTCCCACTAAAATGACCACTGGAGGTGCTCAAGAGGAAAGACAAATGGAGTGTAAATAACGTTTTCCCTTTGCCTATGAGACTCGCTCAGTGTTGTTTTGTTGAAGATGGCCTCATCTGTGGACACCCAGAAATATCAGTGGAACCTCTTCTCACCAAGTACATGAAATGCTCTGTGAAAAAAGAGCTTCCTCCTAGTTCTAGCTGTTCCTAGGATTCTCTGTAAATATGTTAGACAGCTTTCTGATAAGGAGCACATTGGTCACTTGTTCACTGTTTTCATGGTGGCCTCTTTAATTTTATTATTCATTTTATGAGAGCTATTAAAAGCTTTTAGACACTTTCTGGCTTCCTGGAGGGTAATGAATTATCTGCGGTTCCAAACTAATCAAGGATAATAGGCTTTCTAGAACACTTAGACAGACCAAACATGAGTAACTAGGGAAATCCAGAGAGTTACAGCAGCATTAACATGCACTTAGGAGATAATGGTTACCTAGCTTTGAAAAGCCTCCTAGTATATTTTCTTGTTACATTTATATACTTATATTACTGAAATAAACTGAGAATTAATTGTCTTTAATTGAGCTTGGTTGTGTCAAATCAAATCAGTGCTTGTAATACCGTGCAAACAATATTGATCAGGTTGATTCCATTACTGAGACTGACCAAACTTCAAGAGGCACATATTCAAAATCCAGTGGTTTAAATATCCTTTCACTAATCAGTTGTAGGAGAGGGACATCTATGAATGTCACTTTTGCCCTGCCCTTAAATGGGCTGAACTCAAGCCAATTCAAATTTCTGGAAGTTCAAAAAAGTGTAAACAAACCTCAATATGTGGTGTAGAGCAGCGTTCCCAAACACACAAGTAAAACCCTTGAAGTTCATACTCCTTTTTCCTTCCTCAGTGTATAATTTCATGAAAAATACATTACAAAGAGGATCTGAAATGAAGGGTGATGAAGCCCATAAGACTAGGTGCTCTTAATAACTTCTTCTACCCACAGTCATCACTGTTGATGATGTGGTTAGCCTGTTCAGAGTGCAATTTTCAGGTGGTGCAAATCCACACATCTCCATTGATGTCAGTGGAGTGATGCCAAATTACAGCAGCAGGGATCTGACCCACTCTATATATTCTTTGCAAAGAGCCTTCTCACTGTAGGCTGTGGTGCTATTCTGAAACTGATTACCAAAACTGTCACAAAGTAGCAGTCATATACCATTTCTGACTATTCTCACTTATGAAAGATCCTAACCTAAAGTAAGCATGCTGATTAAAATAAAGTCAGACTCCCAGTTGTTATGATATTTTATAATAGACAGCATGTGTGCTACCACCTCAGGCTGACTGGTGCTACTGAGATGATAATGAGCATTTGCCTGGGCATGCTACAACAATTGTTTGTTCAGTGATTAAGAGGACCTTTTAGTCAAGTGTCCTACAAGACGCCTGCTAGGACAGATGTAAAGTGATATAATCACTTCTCTGTCAAATTACAATAAAAAAGAAGTGTAGTCATTTACAAACACAGGAGTTATACACCAAACATATCTTTATTTTAATTTTTGTAGAATTGGTTCCTTGTTTCCATCCTGAGCTTCAACTGTCATCTAGAGAATTAGTGGTTAGCAACTTGTTAAGATCAGTTCCAATACCTATAGTGAGACCTAGAATATTTACCTTTATCCAAGGGAACTTGTGTTAAACCTGCCAAATGTTATTTCTGAACCAAGGAAATTCTCCAGGCATTCTACAGAACTGAATAATGAGAAATCCAGCCCACTCATTTTAAAAATCTCTCTGCTACAGATAAGCAAGAGAAAACTAAGAAGTGTTGAGGGCTCACTCTTGACCAAGTGTAAAGCACTTTTAAGCACGGAATATAGGATAAGTTTAGAGAATATTCAAGTTCTTTTCTACAGGCAGGACAATGGTATAATATAATCCTTTAACCCCATATAACATCAGGTTGATGTCTTTTTTAACTCCAGTCTTCACAAATAGTGGTAACTACCAGATGACAAGTGCAGCTGGCAACAAAGATAGGGAAGGGGACAGCCTAAAGTAGAAGAACTGGTTATGGATTACTTAGAGAAGCTAGATGCTTTCAAATTGGCAGGGCTGGATGGAATGCCTCTTAGTATACTGAGGCTACTTGCAGACATGGAAAAACCCCAAAACAAAATGGCATTTTACTTTAAACTCAGTGCACTCCCACTCGGAGCCCAGCGCATGCCCAGAAGAAGTAGCATGTTAGTTGCACCCAGCTTTCGCAACATCTGTAGAGATAGGGCACTTAAGTGGGGCTTTTTTGGTCCTTTTATCTAATAGCTGATTGAATCAGCTTTAGTTAAAAGCGCCAAAAAGCCCCACTGAAGTGGCTGATCTTACAGATGCAGAGGAGCCAGGTTGAAGTAACATGCTGTTGCTTCTGGTACAGTGGATTCCTCCCCTGATCCCGCCCCTGATCTGTCAGTGCCCTATAGGAATTGACTGAAGTAATTTCAGAGCCATTTGCTATCTTCTTTGAGAACTTGTGGAGGAAAGGTGAGGTCCCAGATAACTGGAAAAAATATAGTACCCAAATTTAATTAAGGGAAGAAGATCGATCCAGGGAATTACAGAGCAGTCAGCCTGACCTCAATACCTGGAAAGATCAAGGAACCAGGTCCTTGAAAAAAAATCAATTGTGAAGCACCTAGAGGAGAACAGGAACAGCCATTGTAGATTCATGAAGAGTATTTCATGCCTGACCAACCTGATTTTCTTCTGTGATAAGGTGATAGACGCTGTGCATGGTGGGAGAGCAGTGGATGGGATATACCTTGACCTTAGCAAGGCTTTTGACTGTGTCTCATGATGTTCTCATTAACATGCTGAGGAAAAACATACTAGATTAAAGCACTGTAACATGGATACATAACTGGTGGGATCATTGTGCTTAATGAGTAGTCATCAATGGCTCAATGTCTAGTTGGGAGGAGGTATCAAGTGGGGGTCCTCAGAGGTCTGTCTTGCATCTGGTATTGTGTAACATCTTCATTTATGATTTGGGTGCTGTGATTATCTATACACCGAACAAATTTGTGGATGACACCAAGTTGAGTAGAGCAATAGATACTCCAGAGAGCAGGGATAGGATTCAGAATGATCTGGATAGATTGGAGAATTGTCTGCAATCAACCAGATGAGATTCAGCAAGGCCAAGTGCAAAGTCCTGGACTTGAGATGGAATAATTGCATGCAAAAATACAGACGGGAATGATTGGCTAGGCTTCAGTACTGCAGAAAAGAACCTGGGGGTTGCAGTAGACCGTAAGCTGAATATTAGCCAACAATGTACTATTGAGGGAAAAAAAAGGCAACAGCACTTGCAGTAGCGTGTCCAAAGTGTCACTTGCAGATCAAGGGAAGTGATTCTTCCACTCTATTCAGCTTTGATGAGGCCTCATGGATTACTGTGTTTAGTTTTGGGCCCAACATTTCAAGAAGGATGTAAACAGATTGGAAAGAATTCATTTCAGATCAAAAAAAAAATATGAGGGGCCTGGGAAGCAATCGAGAAAGGTTGAAAGAACTCTCCTTTATTCTAGAGAAGAGAAGACTCAGGGGGGATTTGATAACAGTCTTCAAATACCTGAAGGGTGATTACAACAAGGATGGAGATGCGTTTTCTCAGTGGCTGTAGGGGATAGGACTAGGAGCAATGACTTCAAGCTATAGCAGAGGAAATTTAGGCTGGAGAATAGGAGGAACTTTGCTGAGGGAGGTTCCAGCATTGGAACAGGGTACCCAGAGAAACTGCAGAATCTCCATCCTTGGAAATTTTCAAGAATAGGCTGGATGGACACTTGGCTGGGATGGTTTAGTCAGGGAATGATCCTGCTTTAAGCAGGAGGCTGGATTAGATGACCTTGTGAGGTCCCTTGCAGCCCTCCTTTCCTGTGATACTATGATGCAATGATGTTTAAATCTGCTATATCAAATTATGCAAATAATCCCTCATTCTACTTAAATAAATACTGAGGTCAGCGTTCAGGATGGGATGTGGTAAGTGGGTATTTTAAAATGTGGAATCTGGATTTTATTTTTATCTAATGAATGACAAAAAAAACAATTATTTTTCTCATTCTGTATCGTGATTTTTCCTGCACCCTTAGAACAGGTTTCTGATTTTCTATTCATATTTGATAGGATTTTTAACAAATTTAGTGACTGAATAAACAAATGAAAAAGATCCATGGTTATGGTTCCATAGGTGATCTAGGGCATCTTCATTTTGAGGGGCACAACTTGAGACATTTTAAGGAGGCCTGAATTTCAATACCAACAGTGTACCCAGCCTTTAAAAGCCATGTCCCTTTATGGGGTCTCAAGTTGGGAGTCTATAAATGACTTCCCATTTTTAAAGATTCTTAGGCTATGTCTATGTTAGCAAAATAATATTCTTGTTTTTCTCAATTTCGTTTTAATACTCTCCTTTTTGTTTCTTAAGTCCCAGTTTTTTAGAGCCACTTAAGAAAACAATCAGTGCTAAATCAGAACATGAAATAAATCTGGACACAATTTTTCCATGTTTTCCCATCCCTAAAATATTTTCTAAAAAAATGAATAACATCATAATGCTGTTAGCATGTGAAGACATTTACCTCTGATTACCCTGCAGTGATCTAGGTGTTTGTGCATGTGTGCAAAATATTGACATCTTCAAATATTTGTGTGTTAAGGAGGCAATAATGTTTCACATGGAGATGCTTGGAAATATCCTGAAGACTATCTTGAAATATTAATGTTCCCCAATGCAGCTTTTAGACAGTCTGTTCACGATGACAAGACATTTCAGCTCATTATAATTTTGCTAAAATTACACCTCTCCATTTTTCTTCTCCCACTAGACTTTCGGCACATACAGATAATGGCACATTGCAGGGAAAGAAATTCATTTGATATTTCAACTTTCTGCTTGTAAAAGGAAAACAGAATTCTGATAGGCTTAATTTTTTGTACATATACTTAATACTTAAAATTAACCGCAAGAGCAATGCTGTAAACCGAGGTCACCAGACTACACACTGTATAGAAGACTAAAATTTTAATGGTGGGCATAAACATGCAGTTTCAAAAATGTATAAATGTTCCATTATTACACCACTTCTCTGACTGTGGCTATGAACAGGCATAAATTTCAACTATTTTTAATGCGGGGGTGGGGGTGGGGGAGGTTTGAACTTAAAAACATGCCTTGGTTTTTTATGAAATAACTGTTATGTCTGAAGACTCTTATAACAATAAGCAAGCCAATCTCTGTGACCTTAATTGTGACTTAAAGAGGGTTAATGCTACAATGGTTTTGCTCCACTTATTTTGCTACAGAGGCATGCTGATATAGCAGATAATGTTGTTGCAGTTTATACCAATATTAGTCAATACTGACATAACTGTTACATCTGCCACACCTTATGAATAACATTTCCAGATCCCTTGGACTGAGTTGTGTGTCTGTCCCACTTCAAGTGTGTCTTAGACACATGGGAATCTATGCTGGGCTGAAGGTCACCATAACTTTAGCTTCTAGGTTATTTACGGGATTTTGAAAATGTAATCCTACATTTGACATTTGGCTCAAGGAGTCTCATTTCCAAAAATGCTTACCACCCAAAGGCTCTTCAGCACTTTTGAAAATCATCCCAGGTGCTCATGTGCCTATAGATAGCCTTGGTTAACATAAGACCCCCAGTTTTTAAAATACTGGCTTAAATATTTTAGATATTGGCTGCATCAGAAGTATGGGTGATAGCAACAAACATATCTGCTTAAGATACAAGGGTGTCAGTCTGGTGTTCATTTATTTCTTGTTCTAACTTTTTAAAAGAGTGCACAGAGAACTGATATTAAATATATTTAACTATCCTCATATCCTAATCACCTTAGGAGGACTTCTAGGTCTCTTGTTTGGGTGCTGCTCAGGTCTTGCATTTGTACTTCAGACCTGTTTCTAATTTACCCATCTTTGAAAATGGAGCCCAAAATAAATTAAGCATGCATTTCTAGTACTATCTCACACTGTATTTCAGTAATACAAAATTACTACCATACTGCACTATAATGATTGCTCAGTCATTCTTCTTTACAACAACAAAGGATCATTTTTGAGTTAGGCAAATATGTAT
>NW_005842266.1:202434-230171 GCF_000455745.1 Alligator sinensis | reverse complement strand
TCTTTCCCTTCTAGGTATAAAGTTGGAGTCAAATGCTAGTGAAGGATGTTCTTCCAGCACTGACATCTGTCTCCTTATCAGGCTTTACAGGCAGTTGCTTCATCTGCACTGCAGTTATCTCTTAGATGTGCCAGGAGACAGGTCAGCCAAGAGCTGTTCGTTGTCAGGCTTTATTGTGCTACTTTTAAATCTTACATGCTAACAGGAACTTGTACTCTTTATCCATAAGAGAATGAGAATTCATACTCAACCAAGATGATATCTATTTTAAATGGCTTCACATGACCTATTTTGTTCCTTTGAGCCATTCACACCCACTTTTCTCATAGGAGTCATCATTGGCCTACTTTTCTTAATTAGTTGAAGCTAATTTCCCATGCTTCATGAACAGCATTGGAGAAACTGAAAAAGTTAAGGCTCAAGTGGAAGTTTACATAAGCTAGCCATTCTTCTTGGGTCTGCACAAACTAAGAAGTGAGATACTAATACTCAGCAAGATTGGAAGGACAACGCCCATCATAATTTTAAGCCAGGTCTCCTTTGGTATTTTCTTTAATGTTATCAGATTTCTGGGAGAATCTCCAACTTTGTTTCCTAAATATATATGTGTGTGTGTGTGTGTATGTGTGTGTGTGTGTGTGTGTTATATGCATACATTTACATGCACACGCACGCAAAGGCCATGTCCACACGAATGTAAATGTTTGTTTCCCCGAGGACAAGAAGCAGTAGCACATCTTGTGCCGCTGCTACTTGTTCCCAGAGAATACCTGTGCCATGCACACTGGAGCACAGCAGGATACCCCAGGTGGAGAGGGAGAGGCTGGGGCGATTTATGTTGACGATTTACCTGTATTGCAGCCATTGATGGTCCTGAACTAGTAGAAAATCCTGAGTATACACAAACTAACCAATCAAGCTGGGTTCCATGTCTAGCAGAGGTAGGTGCATTTAGTTCCTGTCAGAAGCATAACGAAAGAGGGGCAAGCAAGACACCACCACCGAGTGCCAATTGAGAAGGGGTGGACCCTGGAGAGTCCGTATGGTAGAGCAGCAACAGCAGCTAGGAAGCAGACCTCCCTGTCCCCTCACTTCCAACTCACTAGCATTTTGGCTCAGAACACCAAAACAGCTAGTTAGACCTCTACCTCCAGTGGTGGTCTAACCTATATGCATTAGTGGCTGGTCATTGGTAACTGTAATTGGGGCAGGGAAGACCAGGACTTTGTCATGAGGGTCTCTTGTACTTTTTAAGGTGTAAATGCTGTGACAAGAGTCTTCCTTGAAAATTCCAAGCTGGGAGATCTAGGCCAGGCAGTGACTTTGCTTAAAGAGGAGAATGGGAGTATAGAGGATGTGAGCTTCTGGGAGGAGCCATAGCAGCCTTTCCAAAATATGATGTTTTTCATAGGTTTCAGCCAAAATACCATGGTGTTTGAATTTTTACTGCAAATGTCAACAATATTTCCTTGTGGGAAGGATGGGGGGAATGGGACTAGATTGTGATTAGCTGTAAGGGGTGAGTTATTTGAAAGGGTTTATGCCATGAGAAATATTGACTGTTGCATGCCATTCCAGGAGAAACATGGCTCAGATAGGCTGGATATACAACCAACATCCTCTTTCTGTCTTTTCAGAAGGAAGTTTTCAAAGGTGCATGGGGCACTAGCTATGGAAAACTAGTGGAAAAATAGGTACCAAACTCCATTTATGCCTTCTGTCTAATATCTTCCTCAGAGCACAGTTTCCCGCAAGGCAATATTGTTTTTGGCAATGCTAGATCCCTCTCACCACAACCTTCCCCAACAGGTAATCAAGAATTGACTAATGCACTGTCCTATCCTGTGTTGTTGCAGTTGCCCCTGAATTTTCTCAAATTCTCCACCTGAGAAATGAATAATCCAGATGTTTGAAATAAAATTAAGCCTTTCAAATGGTAACGTGTTAGCACAGAGCAGGACCAGAAGGACAGTGGCTTTTAAAGGACTGTATTGGGGGTATATTTTTAAAAATTGCTTTAGAAGAACCCCTAATACCAGCTATAACCATATAAAAATTGTATTTTTAATGTTAAAACCCGATGGGTCTATATCAGACTAGCATTTAATTATAAACTTGCAAAAAACACTAATTCAGAAGTTTCTAAAACAATTGCTTGATTGTAAAGTTGAATAAAATATCTGCTAACTACCTAGGCATTACTCTTTGCTCAGAATATAGATGGATATCAGTAAAGCATATTACTCATAAAAATTAAATCCTATTGTTACCTAGAGAGTGAGTATCTAAACCCAGAGCAGACATTTCTGTTTGCTAATCAATATTTCAGTCAATAAAGATGAAGGGATATCTAGGCAGGTGTAGCAGGCTGCATATCGCAGAGGCTGCAACCCACCTGCAGGCAGAGAGAAGGTGACTGCAGGCCTATCTAGGAGAATGGGGCCAGCTGATGAGGATAATTTGCTGGCCCAGAGGAAGCTAAATGCTCCCAGGGAAAAGGCTGCAAGGCTAGAGGCAGCAACATTGAGGTAGTGTACTCTCTCAGGTTCTGGAAAATCCCCCAGGGTAGGAGTTAACACTGTTGTTTATGTATTACTTTCTTGGTGATTTAATGGTTTATATTATGTCCTATGGGGACAAGTTTGCCCAGGGAAATAAAGACCGTTTTGTGAATGGAAAACCCGCTACAGTGGGTTTAGCTAAAGAAATTTGTTACATGACTAAGAAACCATTGCAGTGAAGAACAAACAAACAAAAAACCTATATCCTACAATGGTTTCCATACATTACAATACAGTCTGGAAAAGTCTCAAAGACTTTCATAAGCATAGATCCTACTCTTTAAATTCTGCTACTACTAAACCCTCAGAATTGGAGGCTTTTTCAATAAGGCCTATTTTCCTCAGATAAAATCTTAAAGCACTGAGTAAGAACAATTTTGTCACAACCCAGTTAATCAGTGCCCATGCCACTAGCAAGAGATACCATTCAAGTAGTCAACTAAGGGTTAAAAGAAATCCTTGCCAGAAACTCCTGAAACAAAATCCTGGCATTGAGCTGTATATAATTTATGCCCACGTCACAAACAAGAAACGAAACTTAAGACTGGTCAGGGTGAAAGGGGATAGCCCTGCCATAAATCCCTGCAATAAAACCCGGAGGGAGAACTGTAGGTAATTGGTCAGCTGAAATAAAAAGCGAGGGGAAACTGTATATAATTGGTCAAGAAATAAGCGTAAGCCTCTCTCACGTAACATACTAGAAACCTAACCCACTACCTTGTAACCTGATAGCAACCTGAGAGCACAAAGAACTGCTGCTTGCCAGAAAATTAAAGATTCCACATAACGGTTCATCATTGTGTATCTCCGTCAGACACCTCTGTCTATAAATAGTTTAGCAACTTCCGCCCAAGGCGGAGAACCCTGGAAAAATCTCTGAGGAGAAACCTAAGTCCATCACCAGAGTAGCTTGACGGTCTGATCATCCGTCAATCACTCCCTGTCATCGTTAATTTTGATGTAATAAAGCCCTGCAGGCTCGATAGTCCGTTCTCGGCGCGCTTCGTTCGTCATCACTTGATATTATAACCCGACCTCGTTCACTCAACTGTAACCGAAGCAACTATAACAGGAACAAAGGCTCAGCCTGCGTCGCACGTCACTATCTGGGCGACGTAAGTAAACAATCTCCTGTAACCAACACGCATCTGTGCCTGGTTAATTCCACTCCATCCATTAATTACCCGCCTGTCAAGGTGAAAGTTTTACTGCTCCGGTGGGGGGGGGTCAGAAAGCAGCTGCCGGTCGGCTGCTCTGATTCCCGACAAATTTGTGAAGGAAAGAATTAAATTACACACACAGTCAGGACATTGACTGGAAGAAATACTGCACAGATGCACAATGAACAGTGTGATGTTTTGACTCTTTGACAGCCCCAAGTGCTGATGCCCCCAACTCAAACTCTTGGCCCCTGCCTACTATTTTAATATTCTCTAAGCACATATACACACAAGCTTTACTGTGGAATTGCCTAATTAGCTCTATAGTAAAGCATCACCTTATACCTGAGCACCTATACTAGGATGCAGTAGGTTAATTAACTCTGCTGTAAGATAGAACTGTTGGAGAAAGTACCTGGAGCCTAGGGCTGACACGCAGGATCCCCTGCTCATTTGGGGTTGCTCCTCAATGTGCTGGCTCAATGTGCTGTGGTCCCGGGAGCACATGAAAATGCTGCACCCAGGAGCAGCTGACTTAGATGTGAACTGCGCTGGAGTTTATCACGTTGCACATACAGATGTGCATACTGTTTACCTACTTACAATGGGGTTGGGACTGTACTAGAAACAACAGTGTAGGAAATAGGAAGAAATTAAAAGGGTCACAGGACCAGGGTAGGTTGGAACCATTAGGACTAACTGAGCAAATAAACTGGATTGAGGATAGGGAATGAATACTGAGCACCCAGTTTGCAAGGGAAACACACTGATTGCTACACACATCATTCCATTGTTTCCAGCCTCATAAGTCAATAGGGTCTGCTATACCTCTGCCACAGCAACATAAATGAACTTAACTGAAGAGGCCTGAGACTATGTAAATGCAGCTGGGGATTGGCCCTGCTCCCCTGGAAGTCAATGGGAATAACAAATACACATCAATTAGGCATGATAGCCATAGGAATGATAGGTTATCTTTACACATGCAGCAGTGACAGCTATGGAAAAGCTGCAGCAAGAAGGCAGGAGATAAGAAGGAAACGGTAGTGCAAAGAGGTGTGAAGGGTTGATAATAATCACCACAGTAGAAGAACTGGTCAGTAGGAGGTGGCAGAAAAGGGGATAAGGAATAATTGGGGTTAAGGGAGGCAGGTGGGCCAGTGCAAAGGCAACAAAGATTCAGAGCTGAGAATGAGACATCCAGCATAGTCAGAGTGGATAGGTTTAAGATGAAAAAGTAACACTTTAATCAGAGAGTCCTCTTAGCATGCTTTACATTGCCCAAAGCTTCTTCAGGGTAAAACCATTTTTAGTAGATTTCCATCTATTGCTGGGGTGCCTTGGGATTAACCAAGGGGAAGGGGAGCTTAAAGCAAGAGCTTGATTCTAAAATCATGAGACAAAAAAGGGATATAAAATAATTAATCATTACAGCAAATGCTAGCCTATGCAGTAAAAGGCAACATAAATTGACAGACTGGCAGTATCATACCCTGCTGCCAACACAACTGATCTAGTCATGCACCATTTTTTTGTAATTATGGTTCAGAATATTGGTCCCCCCCATTAAAACCTTTATTGAGCTTTCCAAAGTAAGCCAAATGATTGCAATTTAGTGCACATCCTTTACATTTGCAACATGGCTCTGGTTTTTCTCTCCAGTGCTGCTGCTGTTCACAGAATCTAGGCTTTGTGTGTAACCATCTCAATGTAGAGCAAAATCTGCTTTTATTTTTCTACGGCAGCTCTGACAGCAGGAAAGGCTGAGGGACCTGGGCTTATTTAGTCTAGAGAAGAGAAGACTGAGGAGTGGGGCGGGGGGTGGTATTTAATAGCAGCCTTCAACTACTTGAAGGGGGGGGGGGAGTTGGAAGAGGATGGAGCTAAACTGTTCTCAGTGTTGGCAGATGACAGAACAAGGAGCAATGGTCTCAAGTTGCAGCAAGGGAAATTTAGGTTAGATGTTAGGAAGACGTTTTTCACTGGGAGGGTAGTAAAACACTGGAACAGGTTACCCAGAGAGGTGGAAGACGCTCCATCCTTGGGTGTTTTTGAAACCCAGCTAGACAAAGCTTTGGCTGGGATGATCTAGTTGGGGATGGTCCTGCTTTGAGCAGGGGTGAACTAGATGACCTTCTGAGGTCTCTTCCAACCCTAATTTTCTATGATTCTATGATTCTCTCTGGGTAACTTGTTCCAATGCTTTACTACCCTCCTAGTGAGAGAGTTTTTCCTAATATCTAACCTAAACTTCGCTTGATACAATGTGAGGCCATTGCTCCTTGTTGTTTTTTTTTTATCTGCCACCACTGAGAACAGCTAGCTCCATCCTCTTTGGAACCACCCTTCAGGTAGTTGACAGTTGCTATTTACTCCCCCCCACTCTTTTCTTCACCAGACTAAATAAGCCCAGTTCCCTCAGCCTCTCTTCATAAGTCACGTGCCTCAGCCCCCTAACCATTTCTATTGCCCTCCGCAAGCAGCAAATATCAGAGTAGGCAACCACATCCTTTCCCATGAGCATTTCCCAACCTACCTAGGAGTCACGTTAGACTGTTCCCTCACCTATACACATCACATTCACAAAGTCAGCAGTAAAGTCTCTGCATGGGTAGCTGCCTTGAGATGTTTAGTCAGTATGACATGGGGTGCCTACTTCAAAATGCTTAGAACCACTGCATTTGTCATGGTAAATGCCCCAGCAGATTCCTTTACTCTTGTATGGTTCAGAAGTTGTCACAATAAAAAGCTTGTCACTGTACTTAGTGTGCAGAGACTTACAACAGGCTGCACAACTTATACACACACAGATGTACTCCCTGTAGTTTTGAGCATAAGACCAAGTGATATAAGAAGACAGACCCTAATATTACTGGCAAGAGAGGCAAGAATGATGAAAATCACCCATTCTATCAACTGTTAACTGAAGACCCAATAGATGAAGGCTTAAGGAGCTCAAAAATTGTAAATCATCTATAAATGAAGCCTACAAGCTCCTGGAAGAGATCGGGGGTGCTGAACCAAATCTATGGGCAGCAACAGAGTGGGATGACTGCTGGGAAAGGTCAGACCTATTCCTACAGCATTTTATATCAACACCAAATGAGTGCCCCATTGGGCATGACCTTGACAGAAAACGTGAGGGTTAAGCTGAACAAACTGAGATCTGCATACGGAAACTTCAAAATAACACTTCACAAGATGAACATCTTGGATAGCCTCCTGTGTGAACATGGTGTCCACCAAACAGTGCAGAACTTAATCAAAAGCTGCAATCGTTTGCAAATGCCCAGACAGGACTGAAGAAACTCTAGCACTGAGCAATAATACCAAACAGTGGTCTCCCTCTATGCGGCACTGGTCAGACCGCAGTTGGAGTACTGCGTCCAGTTCTGGGTGCCGCACTTCAGGAGGGATGTGGACAGCATCGAGAGGGTCCAGAGGAGGGCCACTCGCATGATCAGGGGGCAGCAGGGCAGGCCCTACAAGGAGAGGCTATGGGACCTGAACCTGTTCAGCCTCCACAAGAGAAGGCTGAGGGGGGATGTAGTGGCCTGGACCAAACTGGTCAGGGGGGACCAGCAGGCATTCCCCTGAGCACTACTAGGAGTGACAAGAAATAACGGTCACAAGCTGGCAGAGGGTAAATTCAGACTAGACATCAGGAGGCACTACTTCACTCTCAGGGCAGCTAGGATCTGGAACCAACTTCCAAGCGAAGTGGTGCTGGCTCCTACCCTGGGGGCCTTTAAGAGGAGGTTAGATGAACACCTTGCTGGGGTTGTTTGACCCCAGTACTTTTTCCTGCCATGGCAGGGGGGCAGACTTGATGATCTGCTCAGGTCCCTTCTGACCCTACCAACTATGAAACTATAGATTTGGAAGTTGATATCTGACACTATAAGAAAGAGAGAAAAGAAAAATCCATTGCTAAATGCCCCAACCCAAGTTTTGGGGTGAGGGGGTTTCCAGGGAGAATAAATGAATGGCATATAATATGAACCAAAACCAACTATAAACATCTAACCAGTTAGTGGAATAAACCAGCAGATGTCTGAGATAGAAGTTGGGGTATGCATGCCGAATCTGCCTAACAAATGATAAAATTATTGTCCCTTATTGACAACTACAAATGCATCGTCTTGCCGAGGTTGTTTCTCATTCAAAAGAAAAAGGGATTATTCACATGGTTTGGCTAAGATCACCTGCTGAATTGTTTCTAAAGATGTTCTTTTGTGAGGGGCTGTTGAGAAATGATGATTGCTGGATGCCTGATTAATATGAAATTGTTGTGGGAAAGAGAGTTTACATCAGGCTGCAGTCCAAAGGAAATTAAAACAAGATGAAGATTTACAAGAAAAATCCCCTCTTTATATTCCACGACCCTCCCAGTTCCAAATGTCTTAGTCTTTAAAATCCACTGCATTATTTAGAATTACTACGGAGCTTGAATTGTGCTTTTTCCCTGAATGTTTGACTGTGAAATGTTGTATCAGAACAAGCAAGTCATTTCTAATGGTGTTCTCTGGTTTTATGCTTGCTTTGAAGGATGGCTTAATTGAATCATTACTTTATTGTGCTATAGCCTAAGCCACAATAGTGCCTTATTTTTATCCTATGTTCTGCTCCACTTATAACACTGAACAAATTCTTGTGGATTAATTTAGAAATGAACTGACAAAATACTATCCTTGCCCAACCTGCATGGACAAATGTAAAGTGGTTCACATTTCCTTTCAGGAGGGACTACTAATATCCTCAGTTAATTCAGTTCTGCCCAGCTAACACATGACCCCACCATGTGAAAGCAAACAAGATTTAAAGGCACCGATTCTAATGGTAGGTAGCTAAACTATGCATGTAGACAGGTGATGTCAATGCAAGCAAGTAATGCTACACACCAAATATTAAGTTGTTGGTTAACACGAGTAATTAAAGAGGAGAGAGAAACAAAACCATAAGGTTTATGTTCAGATTTAAACTTTTTTTGCATGTTAGGATTATTCTGATGAGCAGTTTGGCACCTATTTCTCAGAATTTTGAACACAAATTGATAATTTATTCAATGTGCATCTTACCAACATGACATTGGTGCTAAAGGAATGACAGAATTCCAGTCATCTGGTGGAACCCAAAATAAGCATGATTTCTCTTTGGATCTCAGTGGGAGATAAACTGACTTGCACAGTCACACACAACATCAGTGCCAGGCAGGGAATTAAACCCATTTACCCTTTTACACATTTACCCTTGGGCCACCTTTGCTCCCCTGAAAATGAATGAGCTTGTCTTAATAGATAATGAGCCTATCCATATATTTTTCAGTGTATGGTATAGGCATAATGGATCCTGCTTGGGGGGAGAGGGATGTACTAGATATCCCCTTGAAATCCCTTCCAGCACTTTTCTATGAAATCTCAGTGAACTTTGAGATACGTGAGCCTGATCAACAAAAGGAAACTGGTAGGCTAAGTAGACAAGATATCAGCTTCTTCTGCCAGAGTTAATTTATTGTGATTGTACACACTCACACATACACCCCTTTGCCTCCTCCTCTCACATCAAAGAAGTCTCATGCAGAGCTGCCTGGGAAATATTTTCCCCATGGCATAAATTTTAACAAAAAATGAACATTTTTTTCTTTCCATGTTCACATTTTTCCCCATGAAAAATTGAGGGGAATGTCAAAAGCTAAGAAAACAAAACTGAATTTCATCTTTTGGAATGAAAACCCAAGTATTTATCAAAAAACAAAACAAAAAAACCTACAAATGAAACTGCTGTGGCTATCTGTATTCTCATGGGTATATGTTCAGGGAAAGGAAGAAGAGAAAGCTCTTGTGAGAGTTTTTGCAACAAAACCCTGCACTAACCAATCTGCTCTCTAAATTTATTGTTATCCAACAGACAAGATTTCTCATGGTCTGGTATAACAACAAAAGAAGACAGGAGACTTCAGAGACCCTAGCAGAGCTCACACATGCTTCAGTCAAAATAAATGAAGTTTCTAATAGATCACTTCTTCCTATAACACCATGAGGGGAAGAGGGAACTTTCTTGAAGGATGGCCACTTTGCAAGAGTATCTTGACAAAATAGAAACAAAGATAACTGCATGGGAAAAAAAAAAGAAAAAAGGCTAGAGGCCTTTCTGAAACAGGCTCTGCTTGAGAAGATCTTGGAATAACTATATAATCCCATACTTCGATTGTTGTTGTTACGAATAGTATGTTTAAATGGAATTAACCTGCAATATGGGGTCATGATATATGCATGAAAAAAATAACATTTTGCTATCACAAATATTTTGCTGAAGTGTCGATTTCAGCTGTGATAGTGTTTGATGTAGGAACTGCTTACAGAATTTGGGGCTAACTATTTCAATGCTGCTTTGACTGCAAATCCGCTGATGAGAAGCAGCCATGCACAGAGGCATAACAAGGCAGATAGCAGCCAGGTAGGGACAGCTGCCCTTTTTGCCCTCTCTTCCCAAGTCAGTGCCCAAGGCACCTGCCCCATCCTACTTATGATACTGACCCTATACATCAAAGCAGTTCCTCCTGTTCTGACTCTCAAACACTACATAAAAGGCAGCTGCTCATGTTAACAATTGTAGCAGTGGGGTGCATGCCCTCATCTTCAATCCTAACACTACCTTTACAGCTCTGTAAAGAGCTGTGGTCTTGTAATGGACCGTGGCTATGCAGGCAATTCCCAGCATGGTATTAATTGTAGAGGAACCATTATTCATTGGCATGGATTGCCAACACTCCAAGAGTAACATATCGCCCAAGTGAAACCATATGCAGAGGCTTACATCCACACAGTTACAGTGCTCATCATGATGTCTCCTCCCCTCGTACCTGAAATAGTAATTGTGCATAGCTTCCACAATGCTGAGAAAAGAACAGCTGGCTGTTGCTGGACTACTAAGGGACACGGTTGACTGAGTGTAATCTCACAATTTGCAAAACGTTTGTAAGATTTTAGCTTCAGCATTAGTTAAAACAAACAAACAAACAAAAACCTTCTGAAGTTGTGTGTATTTTTACAGCTTAATATAAAACTGATCCGTGTCTATTTTTAATTAGCAGGCATAAAGAGGGATTTGCAGAGACTAACTTTTAGGCAAATATTTAGGAATAACAAAAAAACCCCCAACCCAAACTGGATATGCAAATAAAATCATTTTCAAAATTGCAAAAAACTGGTAACAAGGGCAGCAAGGGAATTTCAAAGGTGAATTCTTCACCTGTATTTTTTTGGTAGCTAATCAGTTTCACTTAATTTTGGCATAAGATTTTTGCAATCATTCAGCATTACCTTCTTCATCGATAAACATATTCTTCAATTTCTGCTCTCATTTGCACTGTGTAAATAGTTTCTAGTCACTCCTTTTTGCTCTTCATTTAGACAATGCCCTTAGTAATCTAGCAGAAAATTAATGAGGAGCGAAAGCTTATTTATAATTACTCTCAGACCCACTTGTGTTTTAAAGTATGAACAGTATATGAACTCTTAAACAAATCTCACTTAATTCCTCACAGATGTTAATTGTAGTTTGTCATATCTGTACCTTGGAGTAACTTGCTTCTCCAAAAGAATTCTAAAATTAGATTTTTGTATCTGTAGCCTATTAATAGGAAAGAAAACATTCTCTGTCATTTTTCAATCCTATCAAAGTCAATAGGATTACTCATACACGTTAAGCAATATGTGTGCTTAGATGTACACCTTATTCTGCAAGCACTCTGTGATTTCAGTGGGACTTTTTATGGAGAAATGTACTTAAGCTGAATTGTGTATGCTGCTAAGTCTGGTCCTTGGTTACTTGCATTTCATTTTTCAATCTATTTTAGATCATACACGTTTTTAGCATATGAGTAATCCCATGGGTTTATTCATTGAAGTCCATGGAGTTATTCAAATGCTTTAAGTTATGCATATGCTGTATAAAGCCATTTATGAGCTTAATTTTGAAAGCTTTATGTGCTCTGGTGTGTATTTACGCATAGCAGTAGATTAGCTGACTTCAATGCAGGTATATGTACAGATGCTCACCCTGTGTGTGCTATCCTGAATCATAAATTGGGATGTATGTGTAGAAGAGAAATCTGTGTTAGAAAGTGCTGAATGGAGAAAAAGGGGTTAATCCATTGACCAGATTCTCCTTCAAACTCACATCAGGAAACAAAACATTCTTTATGAGAAGTAGCAATCTGGTCAGTAGATTCGATCCTGTTGTTCAGTCATACCTTTATCCTTATGCCTACCGTTGTCATCTGCTTAATTCTCCCCCATTCCTAAGAGAGCTCATGGAAATTAAATTCCTGATCCCAATTTCTTTTTGAAAAATCTGAGGGTAGATTTATTTAAGGAGGGAGAGCTTGCTTGCTGTTACTGTGAGAAAGTGCTACTATATTGCAAGAGGTATCCAGTGATCTGCACCATGTATCTGGGGACCAAGCAGAGCCTCTCTCTTGAAATGTCTTTAAATTATCAGCCATTCAGGGTCTGGGCTAATGGTGTCCTAAATAGGATGCCATAAAAAAAGTAATACAAATCAGGAAGAGCAAGAACACCCATCAATACCTGTCCTAACACAAAGCTCGGTGTACAGAGAATTATTAATAACACTTTGCACTCATGCAGCTCCCTTCATCCAAGGTGCTCAATGCATTTTACAAACATTAATCTGCCCAATGTTGCTCTAAGGTAGCAATGTATTATTGTAAGTGGAACATTTCTGTCAGGTGTTGATGGCAGCAACAAGGGCCTGGTTCAAAATGTCCAGGGGTCTCTTTCAGGAAAGTGCCAAAAGCAATAGCTCAACATCACCACCCAGATTGTTATTTAGTATGAGCTCTGGGAAAAGTGCAGTAAACCCTCCCCAGTCACCCTTAGAATACAATTCTTCTCCACCTACAAGCACTCCAAAACCCAGCCCTCAGTGATACATGCAAAATACAAGAAATCCACATCAGCACAGCAGAAGTTAGTTTAGCAACTCCCACCAATCTCAGCTGGAGTCCATCAGCTGGCAGACCAGCATCCCATCTTGAAACCTTGTTCACACCTAGCCCAGCCTCAAAGAGCAGCCCAGGCCATGTTGGCCATTTCTCTGCTGGCTCCAATCCCTTTCTTCAAAAGCTATTCATCCTGTCCCACCATTAGTCAGCATGTCCTTTTCCAGCTCTGCAAGCCAGCACTACATAGAACAGAAGCCCATAAGAATAGTTCAACTCACTTGGTTGGTCCAGCAATGCAGCCCACCCTGCTTTCTGCACAGAATTTGCTTCAGTTTATTCAGGTGATCATCCCTCATTCTTCACACAAACTTTGCAGAATTCTCCACAGTACCTCTGGAAAGCAGAACCCAGGATGATAAACCAATTATTCACCTCAACCACTTCCTTTCAAAATAAATACCGACCCCTTAAATAAAATCCTTTTTATCCCTCTTTTTCATTGTTTTGCTGGTCCCAGCTTCACTACCCTATCTTCTCCTGTTATGATGATCCCCTGCCTGGGGCAAAGTTAGTACAGTTATTCTGTCCTTTCTGTAGTCATCAAGATAATTACTTATTGTTACATGCACATGCATTTAAATAAACGTTAACACAAACAATAAAAAATCTACATGTGGGGGAGGCAGTGGAAAACAATATATAAATGAGGTTGGCCAGAGAAGGTTTTTCACTTCTTCACCAACAGAAAGGCCACATGATACCATCCCAGATATAAAAAGGAGTTTATGCGTAATATGGGACTTAACTAGATTTAAAGCACCTATATCCAAAGTTGCAATCACAGTTACCTGACCATCCCATCCCATTCAGACATGATTGAACTCTATAGGCTGCAGTTTGGGCTTCATACGTCTCTAGGCACCTTCTACACAGGTCCAGATACAAGAGTCTTGGCAAAACTGAGCAGCTTGATGCCTAATTCAGCCCTGAACCCAACTGAAATCTAGCAATCACGTGTTACTCAGACAAATTCTCCTGAAGGACTTAGCCAGTTAGATTTTCCTAGAGCATGCCAAACACATAGTCACAGGATTGGGCTCCTTACAAAATATGGTGGCAGAAAGAAAAGGAGTTGCCTCCTCTCTCCAACTTCTATATAATTGGCTAGCGATTAGAGAACTTCCCCAAGGAGTTTTATATCAGAGATAGGCAAACGCCCCCCCAGCACACATGCCAGTTAATGGCATGTGGAAACATTTTCCTTGGCGTTTCAGGAGGTGTGCCAAGGAAAATGTGAAAAAAAAATAAAGTTGCTGCTCTGGGCTTTCCAGAGCAGCCATCGCTCCCAATGCCGCAGCAAGCACCAGGGGCAGAGTCAGCAGAGCACAGGCAGGGATGCTGCCTCCATTTTGCTGACCACCTCCCCACTCCATGCCTGTGGTAGCAGATAGCTCCATAGCCTGTTGATGCTCGTGCTGATTTCTGTGATTTGCAAACTGAGAGTTTAATGTTGCATATTATTCTGCATATTATTCAAAAGGTTATTTTGCTTTGTTAAATTCTTTCATATTCAGTTTTTGCTCTCTCCATTCTACTATTTCTACTATTCAGTTTATTTTGCTCTGTTAAATCATTTCTTGCTCAGTTTTTGCTCTCTCAAACCAGTTCATACTATTCAGTTTTTACTTTCTTAAAACAGTTCATATTCAGTTTATTTAGATCTCTCTACTTTGCATTCCTAGATTTAAACATTTTATATTGCTCACTTGTTTGTGTGTTTTTTTTGCTCTCTGATTGCCTTCTTGGAAATACTTACCCAGATTTATACACACTTCAAATAATTCAATTCTTTCTGATTCTTTCTTCTTTTCTGCTTTCTGTTTGCTCATTTACATTGTTTGCCCTGCCGTTGGTTTGAAGAACTTCAGGAAGTTTTACAGTTAGAAGGCATACAAAGGTAGTATTATGAAGTTTTATTTATTGTCACCAGGTTTAGAATTTTTAGATAAAATAGTCATTAGATAAATACAGAAAAACAGGCATAGGTCACTAGGGTTAAGAGCAATAACCTTATCTTTAGGGGACATTCTCAGCTTACAGAGCCACAGAGCAAGGATCCTACTGACTTGATCTCACCCTGGCCCCACCGGTCTTCCCCTCTTAGCTGCCTCGTGATAGAGCTTCAACAGCAAGGTTGAAGGGTGCTCTTGACCTTGCATAACCTGTGCCCTCATGGTTCAGGGACTTTCCTGTGAAGCAGGAAATGTAGGATCAAATTCTGTCTTGGTGAGGGGGCCCTTGAACCTGAGTCTCCCACTTCCTAAGCCCTAACCACTAGGAAATGGGCTAAAAGGTTGGAAGACCCTCCAGCATCAAGCAGTTACTGTTTCTGGGATTTTCTGAGACTAAAATTTCATAATTTACACAGAATCCTGTGTCTCCCAGAAAGAGTATGATCCCAGTAATGCATGCGCAGAAAGACAAGTCTTGTTACATAGGTGCAAACAGAATATAAAAATCAACATAAATTACACTTAATGCCATGTATGCATCCACTTTTAGACAGCTAAGTAGCATTTAGATGCCTAAAAGTGAAATAGGACTTGAGCATAAGGATCTCCATCAAGGCTTCCAAAAAACAGAAGTGCCAAAAATCAAGAGACGTGTGGCCTTCAATGGTCTGGGTCTACTCTGGATAGAACCTCTGGGGAGATTCTCAAAAGAGCTCATCTCCAACTCTAAGGCTAGGTACACACATCAATCTAACTTACATGGATGGGTTAGACTGGGAGTGAACACAACACATGTCCACCCTTTGGTGGGCTGGGGTCGGGGGGGGGGGGGGGGGGGGGGGGGGGGGGAGAGGGAGGCATGCAGGCTGCCTGCATTGGCTGCAGCCAGGAGGTTAGGGGCACTCCTGAATGCCTCCCAGTGTGCTGTGTAAGCTCCCAGGGCTACCAGAGATGGCTGAGTGCAGCTGAACACCTGGGCCACTCCTGATTGGTTGCCAGGCATGGGTAAGCATGCTCCCAATGCCCTGCCACATCATTGCAGATCCTCCCGCATGCCCGGCCCTAAGTCTCCAGAACACCCTCAGACTGGGTCACCATGGCACACCCAGCAACCTGGCCAGCAGCAGCAGGGGGAGCAGGCACTATGCAGAAGGAATGATTGGGTTCCTTGGAGCTCTGGCAAGAGTGGCAGCTGGTGGCAGAAGGCTCCTGGCAGCCTGGGACACTGCATTGTGTGGTGGGAGAAAGGAGGGTCCCTAGCCTTCTCCCAGCCAGGCCCATTTGCCAGAGCTCCAAGGGGAAGTGACTCCCAACCCACCCCCCACCACCAGCCAGGATGCATGGCACTTCCTGCCACTGCCTGCCATTCACCAGACCTCCAAGGGATCCAATCTTTTCCTCAGCACAGCCCCACTTTCCCCACCACCAGCGCAAGCCTCCTGGCCTATTGGGTGCCTCCTGTGCCTGGCGGCCATTTGAGGGGTCCAATCCACCCTGCTGCCACTGGCCAGACTCCCCAGGTAACACTGAAGCCACTAAAAACCATTCTCCGTCCCAGTAGTTACTTAAGTGCTCAGAGGCCTAGAGACATTGTATAAAGATAGAATAGCTTTGCGTCTATCCTTTTATCAGTGTCTAGGGTTACTCTGAATTTTGCATGCTATGGGTAAAAGACAAATCTTTTTCTGGCTTGTCCCAATGTTGCAGAGACTGAGCACATCATTGTGCAGCTACTTCTTTATTTGTACTTTTTGGCGATAAAGCAAAACTGAAGATGATTATACCACTGCTGTTTGTTCTGTATCTGCATTTCTGTTTGCTCTGTATCTGTATTTGTTCTGTATCTGCATTCCACAAATAAAATGTAGGTGCAGTTTGTCCACAAATAGTCGGATGGATATGTATCACTTGTTACTTTCTAACATATGAACACATCACACAACATAGAAATGAATGCAAGTGTTAGAATAAATTAATTATGAATCAGTTATCTTTTTATTTTCCACTTGGTTTCACTACATTACTGAACATCATGTGCTATAGACAAAAACTTAGGCATTAACTTAGTTAAATTAACGGTAGAGTATATTTTACAGATATTTTGTGCATGCTGCTATTTGTTCCATAATTTCACAAGTCAATGGGGGTCTCTGGATCGGTGTGCAGGTGCCGTGGGGCTGAGCCTGAGCACAGAGATTCTTCTGGGGGCTCTGTGTGTACATTGTGAGGTGCTTTGTGACAGGGTATAGGAGCATGGCTCGGGGACGTGGGTGCCCAGGCCTCGGGGCTTATTTAGGGGACACAGATGCCTCCCTTCCACTGTGCCCCCACTGCCTGCCTGCAGCAGACAGCTGGCAGAAGGCAGAAGGCAGGGCTAGATACAGGGGCTGCTGGTTAGTTTCCGTGAGAGCTCACGGGCAGGGTCTGCCGGGTACTCGGCCGCAGCAGCCAAAGCTGAGTGCTAGTGCACGTCCCCATAAAGGAAGGTTGTGGGGGGTCTCAAAGGAGCCTGGGATGCTGGCAGGCAGTGATCTAACTTGAATTGATAGGGAGCTTGTACAGATGGTTGATGCACCTGCGTAACCTAAATTGATTAACTTTGAGGGCACTTTGATCCACGTCTATCTTAGACTGGTTTTCACCATTTTTAGACTGGTCTACGTACACTGAACACCTGGTTATGGTTACAGTTCGATTTCCGAGCACTTAGACCAATTTATGTGTAATGTCTGTACCTGGCCTAAATTAAACAATAGCAATTAATGCAAGGACGATTATAAAAGACAGGATTCTTGACACACATTTCTGTCCTAACCACTAGATCATGCTCCACTTACAGTGAGAGGGATCAGGCTAAACATATGGACAGGAATGAAAACCAGATATGACCAGGAGGTGGACAAGGACTACAAGTCCCCCCTTATTTTTAGTAATGGAAGTCATCAACAGCCTGCACATTATTAACTAACAGCTTAGAACCTAAATAGTTGTTTCATGACAGGATTATGCTGAAAGATATTTTTGCAATGATGAGCCACAAGAATGCTGGACAGAGAGAGGAGGTGAGGAGGAAATTAGCTTTTATTTCTGGGACTGATGAGTGATGACATACAGGCAGATTTTCAGGAACAGAGGTTAGCTCCTCAGAGAGTCTCAATTGTCATTGGTCTTTTGGAGCTAAGCCAGTTCACACCAGCTGAGCATCTAGTCCCGTTATTTGTATAGCCTTTGAGTCACTTCTCCCCCATCTTGTTTTTATAAATCCTTAATATATGATGCTGATGATTACTTTATTGGATTTCAAAGCCCCAGTCACAGATTAAGAACCTATTGTCCAAGGTGCTATGAAAAGACAAAATAAAAGGCAGTCTTCTCCCTTAAGAGATTTCTCAAGCACTGAACATACACATTATCACCAATTTGCAACTGGAATGGGTCTAATAGGCAATGTTATAACATAAGGCCAGTGCCACAATTTTCCACCAGTCTGTTGGAGTCTATAGCAGGGGTGGGCAAAATGCGGCTTGGGGGCCGGATGTGAACCACCAGGCCATTCTATCCAGCCCGCGGGGCCCCTACAAAATTTAGAAAATTAATATTTATCTGCCCCCAGCTGCCTGTCATGCAGCCCTCGATGGCTTGCCAAAACTCAGTAAGCATCCCTCTGCCCAAAATAATTGCCCGCCCCTAGTCTATAGGATACCAAGAGAATGGATACCACAAAAGCACTCTGAAAATGTGATAGCACTCTTATAAAATGCTCGTATCCTTGTGTTAGTTCTTTGAAGGGAATTATATGAAACTGTTAACAGTAATGTTATTGAATGTATTTACCTTGTATAAATACCTTTATTTTTGTATAAATACCTTTATTTTTGTATTAAAATGTCACCTAAAGATATGTATAATGGCAGAGCTGTGAGACTTCAGGAACACCTGCTTTTTAGTCAGTTTGTTAAAATGCACAGGACTTGATGCCTTGAGAGATCTTAATTATTGCTAATATGACACTTTAAAGAAAGAGAAAAATCCGCACTGGAGGATCCTATTTTTCCAAGTATCTGCATTTACTTTAGTTGTTAAACACTCTCTAATGATATTAAGAGACATTACTCAAGGCAATATTAACATTGCACTAACTTGCCAATAATGGAAAAGGCCCTGATGATTTTTTGCAGCCATCTAGACCCACTGAGTGGTGTGGGGGGTGGTTTCTGTAATGTCACTGAAATGTGGCTCTGTTCATGGAACCAATCCCCCAGTTATACTGATGCCCTTTCATGTCACTTTGGCAGCATAAAGAGTCCTCTGTAAAGGTTGAAAGAACCCCCTGAGAATATTCCCTGTGCATAGGTTTTTCCAGCTGACAGGTTAATGATAGGAGGGCTCTAAGCCATGTTCTTAAACAGTCGTCAGTAATGGAGGTCTGTGCTGTGTGCACCAAACAGGGAGTGAGCATGGCTTGCTCACTCTGATCCAGCCATTCCCCAAATCTCCCAAATTAAGGGAAGGAACAACTGAAAACTGAGACCATGGGGTTTGTAAAAGTCAGCAAGAAAACTGAGACCACAGTGTTTGTAAAAGTCAGCAAAATGCATGTCCTACGCAGAGTATTTACACCCATATATAGGTGTAATATTAAAAAATATACACACCTATGTAGGTAAATATATTTTAAAATTCCTCAAACAGCATCTGACATTTCAAACTGAAGAAGGGAATCTACTCACTTTCAATTAATAGATGGATGGCCTGTTGAACCTCAGGAGATTCTGGTACTGAAGGCACAGAAGATATTGCAACATGGGGCAGAGATATTTGAGCAGTGTAAAAACAGAACTTAGGTTTATGTATGTCACAGGCACTGGGACAATGGGCTTATACATCTGCAGGAACCCAGAATAAAAGGCTTTGTTCTCAGGAGAAAGCCAACAATTGTGTTTAGCCTAAGGTAGCGGTTCACCTAGTGCATTCCCACAAGAAGTCTGGGTTTCAATCCCCTGGCATTTTCTGCCAAAAAGAACATTTAATCAAAAACTCTCAAGCAGCTCTAATTACATCAGAAACAAAATCTCTAGTCTGGGCTCAGGCTGTTAAATTCAAGCTTGTGGAAAACCTCTCTCTGAAGCACAAAACAGAATTTCTGGATCATTTTTAACAACTAATTTAAATGGACAGAAGTCGTTATTCACAAAGAAATAATGCATAACCTTACACCTCAAGAAAGGAACTTTTCCCCTCCATCTGTACCCTATCCAATATTACCTCAAGAAAGGAACTTTTCCCCTCCATCTGTCCCCTGTCCAATATTGAATACCTCAAGATTCCATCACTATTTTAATGAGAGCATTCTAAAAATTTTAAGAGGTTATGTTTAATGACAAACCAACAACAAATGTGCCTCCTGAGTGGGAATTTAAGTCCTTCTTTGTCACTGTTGTTATTAATATCTATATTTAACTCCAATAATATATATTTAATTCCAGTTACATAGAGGGGCTAACTGTTCCTTCCACTGAGGCTGAGACAGAAAGCATGTAAGTCACTGTAGCACCTAAGGACTTTGTTGCATGTTACTTTTAGTTTATGCTAAAGGCACTTAAATGCAAGCATCCTTATGTTGAAGCAGGAAGACTCATCCTAAGTGCACTCTAAACATCTAAAAAATTATGCCACTTTGGGTGAGGAGGATCTTTGAGCCATGCTATCTAGTTCATGTTACAATAACATTAGTTTGCACCACAGAGATAAAATGACCAGTCTTCCAGCATCCCAGGTTGCACCTCTCCAAGTTCCCTCCCACCCACTATTACTCCGTGGATGAACTTTCTATCCTCCTGAACTCTACTGCCCAAGGAGTGGTACTGGCCCCAAGCCAACACCCCCACCTGCCCCCATGCATGTGACTGCAGTCCACATAGCACCACTTTGAGCATCCACTGGCATCCCCATTGCTTGAGAGCTTCCATGAGAACAGTGATCACCTACCTTTGTGAATTAAACCATAATAGAGAATGTTCCCTTTGAACCCCATTCGGGCAGCCCTGGAAAGGGATTCATGATGAGGTTCTGGACCTCATTGTGATCTGGGGTGAGGAGAAAAAGAACGATTGCCATGACTAAGGGCATGAAGAGCAACTGACAACAGCAGGTGCTGAGCAACTGACAAAATCATCCTGAGCTCATCACAGCTCAGGATGGTGGCTCAGGAGCACCAGCAGGACTGGCTGCAGATCCACAGTAAAATCAAGTGTCCAAAGTCCCAGTAAGTTCAGGCAGGGATGCCAATAAGGTCTCAGGCACAGTGCAGACCATGGTCTCCTACTGTGAGGAGCTGTCGTAAATTCTCAAGGTGGAGCATGCAATTGCTCCCCACCACACTGTTGCACTGCACACTCATGGACCTGGTATGGTGCAATGATGATAACTGTGATGGGAAGGTGGATACTTAGCTGCTGTTGCTTGCTACCAAAACAGCCATTAAGGAACACAAGGATGCCTGCTCCATGAACTTGTTGCCCAGCCAGGTTCTGACCCTGGCCCTGGTGACTGAAACCAGACCCACAGGAGTGACCCAGGGTTTCGGAGTGTCTCATAGCTTGGGGGTAACTCTTGGTTCTAGGTGTGGTAAAATGGCTAGGTGCAAGCATTGTGGTCAGTGAAGACTGCCCCTACCTCTGTGATTTACAAGGAGAATGAGGTATGAATTGGTGGTGCATCCACACTCAGGCCACAGGAATGGAGTGTGGCTCAATGACTCGTCACGGCACTAATGGCCTATTCAAGAGTTAATCCATGCAAGCGAAAACCCAATCCACTTACTACCTAGCAGCAGCCCCCTTGCCCCCAACCCTAGCAATGGCTGTATGCAGCCCAATCCCCACCACCCACATGCCAAGCTACCTAGTGTTGGGTGCTACTGCTCTGGTCCCAGTCTGCCCAACCTTCCCCCAAGAAGGCTGCAACTTTTGCCCAGAGCCAGGCAAAAGCCTCAGGAAAGTTTATTTAAGCACAGTTACTTGTGGTGAATTGAATTTTTCCCACAGCTGGCCTCACTTGCCCCAAGCACCATCAGCTCTTCCCTGGCTCAGGGGCTCCCTGTAAATCAGCTCTTTTCTATCCTCTTCCACCCCCCAGGCCTTTCAGGCCACCTGGCCAAGATACAGCTGGCAGTGCCTGGGGAAAACAAGGCTAGGCAGCAAGGAAAAAATCATTTACCACAATGAACTATCCTTAATTTAATTTTCCTGTGGCTTTTGCCCAGATTTTATGGGACATCTACATGGCCAGTCCCCAGTCCAGGGCCACCAGGATTGGTTTGTCAGGGGTCACTAGAGCTGACTGGCATGGGGAGAATCCAGCTGGGCTGGGCTCCAGCTCCCCGTAGAAAAGCCCTCTCCTGACTCCCCCCCAATCCCAGGGTGGGAAAGTAAAGGGCATCAGAAGGCAGCTACAGTCCCCTCAAGCCACATGTTCAGGGTGAGCTGCCTGGGCCCAAGGGAAATGGGGTCAGGCAGCATGGGAAAAATTCAAATAACCACAGGTAACCTCACTTAGTTGAATTTTCCTGCAGCTTTTCATAGATTTCATTGACATTAGGGCTGGAAGGGACTTCGGAAGATCAAGTCCAGCCCCCTGCCCCAGGGGCAGGAAGTCAGCTAGGGTCAAAGGATCCCAGCAAGATAAAGGTCCAAACGTTTCTTAATAGTCCAGAGTAGGTGCTTGCACCGCCTCTGGAGGGAGTCTATTCCAGCCCTTGGGGGCTCAGACAGTAAAGAAGTTTTTCCTTATGTCCAGCCTAAAATGGTCTTGCAGGAGTTTGTGACCGTTGGTCCTTGCCATCCCTGGGGGCACTCTGGTGAACAGGTGTTCCCCCAGATTCTGATGCACATCCCTTATGTACTTATAGGCTGCCACCAGGTCATCCCTGAGCCTGCGCTTTTCCAGGCTGAAGCGTCCCATGACTCTCAGCCTCTCTTCATAAGACCTATTCTCTTGCCCTCTGATCATGCGTGTGGCACTTCTCTGGACTCTTTCAAGCTTCTCGACATCCTTCTTGAACTGTGGACCCCAGAACTGGATGCAGTACTCCAGCAGTACTTCAAGAGTCTAGTCAATGATGCACTGAAGGGTAAGAGTATTGGCGAGATGGGAGTCCAGGAGGGGTGGTCATTTCTAAAGGAAGCGATTGTTTAGGCACAGAGGGAGACTATCCCAGTATGAGGAAAAAGGGGGAAAGGAGCCAAAAAACTTCCTTGGCTAAACAGGGAAATCCAGGGGAGCCTAAGGGCAAAAAAGAAGGCATATAGGAAGTGGAAGCAGGGGGGAGCTACCAAGGAGAAGTATACCTACTTGGCCTGTACTTGCGGGGAGGCAGTTAGAAAGGCCAAAGCAACTACAGAACTGAGGCTGGCAACACAAATTAAAGACAACAAAAAGTCTGTTTTTAGGTATGTAGGGAGTAAAAGGAAGGCACAGGGCAGCATAGGACCCCTACTGAACAAGAAGGAGCAATTACTGACTGACAGAGGGGACAAGGCTGAGCTATTCAATGAGTTTTTGCCTCAGTGTTCCTGAACAAGGGTCAAGACAAGTCTCCTAATGCGTTCTTAGATGGGCATCAGAGGGACACCAGCCTACCAACTGTCGATGCTGACTTGGGGCAGAGTCACTTGGATGGACTGGATGTGTTCAAGTAAGCAGGCCCAGATGGGCTGCATCAGAGGGTACTGAAGTAACTGGCTAGTGTCATAGCAGAACCACTGGCACGGTTGTTTGAGCACTCATGGCAATCGGGTCAGGTCCTGGAGGACTGGAAAAGGGCTATTGTGGTTCCTATTTTCAAGAAGGGGAGGAAGGAGGATCCAAGTAATTATGCGCCAGTCAGTCTCACCTTCATTCTTGGAAAGATCTTTGAAATGATTATGAAGAATCATATTTGTGGGAGTCCAGCGGGAAAAATAATGCTGTGGGGAAACCAGCATGGATTCATAGCAGATAGCCTGACTAATCTGGTTTTGTTTTATGGCAGGGTCACAAAATGCTTAGATGCAGGAGTAGAGGTGGATGTTGTTTTCTTCGATTTTAGTAAGGCCTTTGATACGGTATCTCATCCTATTCTCATAAATAAATGAAGAGGCTGTGGCATAGATGTTTACAAGGTCCAATGGGTTGCAAATTGGCTTAGTGGTCACACCCAGAGAGTGGTAGTAGACGAGTCAGTATTGACCTGGAAGGATGTGGGCAGTGGGGTCCCACAGGGTTTGGCCCTTGGACCTGTACTCTTCAATATCTTCATCAGTGACTTGGATGCGGATGTTAAGTGTACTCTGTCCAGGTTTGCAGACAATACTAAATTGTGGGGTGAAGTGCACACTCTGGTGGGTAGGGAATGACTGCAGGCACACCTGGGCAGGTTAGAAAAGTGGGCAGTACACAATAGGATGCAGTACAACAAGGACAAGTGCAGAGTGCTGCAC
Organism: Alligator sinensis; assembly: GCF_000455745.1. Taxonomy (NCBI): domain Eukaryota; kingdom Metazoa; phylum Chordata; order Crocodylia; family Alligatoridae; genus Alligator; species Alligator sinensis. The sequence continues at coordinate 205,991 of NW_005842266.1, read as the reverse complement.
CTAGGGTACAAAAATATCCAGCATGCATACTGGCTGGGGAGTGACCCTATCAGCAGCACAGAAGCGGAAAGAGATCTCAGAGTCATAGTGGACTCCAAGATGAATATGAGTCATCAGCGTGATGAAATCATCAGAAAGGTTAACTGCACTTTATCACGCATCAGCATATGCATGACAAATAGAACCCAGAAGGTGATACTTCCCTTCTATGCGTCATTGGTCAGACCACAGTTGGAGTAATGCATCCAGTTTGGGGCAGCATACTTCAAGAAGGATGTTGATAGACTTGAGAGGGTTCAGAGGAGGGCCACTCGTATGGTTAGGGGCTTACAGGACAAGCCCTATGAGGAGAGACTAAGGGACCTGCACCTCTTCAGCCTCTGCAAGAGAAGGCTGAGAGGTGATCTTGTGGCTGCCTACAAATTCATTAGGGGGATGCAGCAAGGGACTGGAGATGCTCTGTTCACCAGGGCGCCTCTTGGGGTAACAAGGAACAATGGTCACAAACTGACAGAGAGCAGATTTAAGATAGATATCAGGAAAAACTTCTTCATGGTAAGGGTGGCCAAAATTTGGAATGGGTTTCCAAGGGAGATGGTTCTCTCCCCTACCTTGGGGGTCTTTAAGAGAAGGCTGGATAGGCACCTGGCTGGGGTCATCTGACCCCTGCACACATTCCTGCCCTGGGCAGGGGGTTGGACTTGATGATCTGTTCAGGTCCCTTCCGACTCTAGCATCTATGCATCTATGAAGCTGCAGCCTCTCCAAGGCCGAGTACAATGGGAGCATGACATCCTGAGATTTACTTGAAAAGCAGCTATGGATGCAAGCCAGAGTTTTGTTTGCTTTACCAGTTGCAACATCGCATTAGTGGCTCATGTTCATATTGTGGTCAACCATGACCCAAAGTCTTTTTCGGCTGTGGTGCTAGTGAGCGTACCACTCTTGAGCCTATAAGCATGCTGCGGGTTTCCCCACTGGAGCACCTTGCATTTGTCAGTATTGAATGTCATCAGGTTTATATCTGCCCACTTTCTAAGCCTATCCAGGTCAGCCTGGATCACCAGCCTATCCTCAGGTGTGGAAGCTCTACCCCAAAGTTTAGTGTCATTGGCAAACTTGGCCAGTTCACTTCTGACACCAGTGTCCACACAGTTAATAAAGACGTTAAAAAGAAAAGGTCCAAGGACGGAGCCTTCGGGAACACCACTGGTCAAATGGCGCCATGATGATTCACTTTTGTCAACTACCACTCTCTGGGTCCAGCCTCGACTGTGATGTAGCTGAGGCCATAGTTGGTCAATTTTTCTCTGAAGCGATCATAGGCTTTTTAAAGGCCTTTTTTAAAGTCCAGATGTATGATGTCAATCTCTTCTCACTTGTCCAGGTGATATGTCACCTGGTCATAGAAGGAGATGAGATTGGTCAGGCATGACCTACCTGTAACAAACCTGTGTTGGCTGCCCCTCAGGATGTTGCCATCAGCCAGCTTGTCAAGAATGATTTATTTGATGATTTTTTCCAGTATCTTTCCAGGGATCGAGGTCAGGCTGGTTGGCTTGTAGTTCCCTGGATCTACTTCCATAGATTTCATAGACTTCATAGACATTAGGGCTGGAAGGGACCTTGGAAGATCATCGAGTCTGGCCCCCTGCCCGAAGGGCAGGAAGTCAGCTGGGGTCATAGGATCCCAGCAAGATAAGCATCCAATTTACTCTTGAAGGTGTTCAATGTAGGTGCTTGAACCACCTCCGATGGCAGGCTATTCCAGACCATGGGGGCTTGGACAGTAAAGAAATTCTTCCTTATGTCCAGACTAAAATGGTCTTGCAGTAGTTTATAACCATTCAACCTCATCATCCCTTGGGGCGCTCTGGTGAACAAACGTTCCCCCAGATACTGGTGGTTATCCCTGATAAACTTATAGGTGGCCACCAGATCACCCCTGAGCCTGCGCTTTTTCAGGCTAAAGAGCCCCATAGCTCTCAGCCTGTCATCGAAAGGTCTGTTCTCCTGACTTCTGATCATGCGCGTGGCTCTTCTCTGGACTCTCTCAAGCTTCTCCACATCCTTTTGGAATTGCCGGGCCCAAACCTGGATGCAGTACTCCAGCTCCGGCCTCACCAAGGCCGAGTACAAGGGGAGAATGGCATCCCGGGATTTGCTTGAGAAGCATCTATGGATGCAAGCCAACGTTTTGGTCACTTTACTAGCTACAGCATCGCATTGCAGGCTCATGTTCATCTTGTGGTCTCTGTAAGAGCGCGCTGGCATTTGTGCAGGCGTTTGTGCCGGCAGGCGGGCAGGAAGGGCCAGGAGAGAGACTCCTGTAAGGGTAGGGCATAGACACCACACAGAGCTACAAACAGCAGCTTATAGAATGGTGTTGATGAGGACTGTTGCTAGGGCCTCTGCCCAGGGGGCCATGCCTACCCAGGGCTGGTCTGAGGCCTCCACCCAGACCGAGCCCATGGGGGAGCTGATGTCCCTCTCCCTCCTGCCCTGCGGGGGATCCCCAGCAGAGATTGGGGGCCCCCACACCTGTCCGGCAGGAGCCCATCTTAGGGCTCTGGAAGCGCAGGTGAGGGAGCTCTGGGAGGAGGTTAGCAGGCTGAGGGGTATCAGGGAGGCGGAGGATGAAATTGACAGCTATTTCTTTTCCCTGCAGGACCAGGCACCTAAGGAAGAAGCATCCCGGGGAGTGCCCTCCACAGCAGAGTGGCAGACGGTCACATCCAGGACCAAAGCTGCTCGCAGCGAACAGGTACCAGTTCCACCAGTCCGACTGGAGAACAGGTGCGAGGCCCTGGTGACCCTGCAGGAGATGGAAGGAGAGGAGGAAACCCTTGGGCAGGAAGCAACACCACACTCTCCATGCTCCGAACAGGTCAAGAGATCCAAGCGGACCCAGAGGAGGAGGCGACGAGTGCTCGTCATAGGCGACTCCATCCTGAGAGGTACGGAAGGGCCCATCTGTCGCCAGGACCCCTCAACACGAGAGGTGTATTGCCTGCCCGGAGCAAAGATTCGGGATGTGAAGGAGGTAATCCAGGCCAGGATCAAGCCCACCGATTACTACCCCATGGTCCTAGTCCATGTGGGTACTAATGATGCGGCCAGGAGAACCCCCGATCACCTGATGGCGGACTACAGTGCTCTGGGTGGCGTGCTGAGGGAGTTCGGTGCACAGGTGGTATTCTCTTCCATCCTACCAGTGAACGGACGCGGAAGACGGCATGAGAACTGCATCAGAGAGACCAACTGGCGGCTTTGGCAGTGTTGTCTCGAGGCAGGCTTCAGCTTCCTGGACAACGACCCGCGCGTTACGACGAGGGACATGCTCAGTTGGGATGGGCTTCACCTGTCCCCAAAGGTAAGCGTGTGTTTTCTTCTAGGTTGGTGGATCTGCTCCAGCGGGCTTTAAACTAGGCTCGTCGGGGGGAGGGGAAGATGAGGGTGGAGGAAGCTGTGGACCACCAAACCATGTGGCACCCACAAGGACAGCCCAGCCTGAAGAAAGAGAACATTGGGAACCTGCAAGCCATGGGGTGGCCAGC
>NW_005842266.1:198215-201548 GCF_000455745.1 Alligator sinensis | reverse complement strand
CAACCATTAAGCGTCCGTGCCTAATTCTAGCGTGTCGCCTGTTTTCTCTGACCCAGCATGCCTGGGCTGCTGGCCACAGCCCACGGCACAAAAAAAGGGCCCCGGATCGCTCCCGGCCCGCACATGGCGACGAGGATGGGATCAGGAGAAAACACGCTAGAGCTAGAATTAGTTAAGAACTGCCCTTGGCGCGGTAACAAACGCCAAGTGAAAAGTTTTATGGAGCTGGAGGCGCATATCGCTTACCACCAGGCGGTCGGAACGGGTGAGAGATTTGTCAGCGGACGCCTTTCGCTGAAGGGAGAAGAGGGAGCCTCCGAAGATGGAGCCCCAAGAGAGAGGGAAGTGTATTTGCACCCCGTGGCATTCGGGTGCATGATGAGTGACGAATGGGTCCTGTTCAGGCCCCTCGATACTGTGTCCCTCACCAGAGTCAACCCAGCGGGCGCAGTGAACCCGACCCTCACCCGGGAGTGTGCCTGTTGCCTAGGATATGCTCGGGAGAGTGAAGGAACGGTGCCAATCGGCCAGTTCTCCCCTTTCATGGTGGCGTCTAGATTAAGGGGTCGCGAGCTTCCATCCGAGCTCCGCGAAGATCTGGAGACGGAGGAACGCGCCGCAGATGAGAGGGTGGCCCCGCGGTACGACAAGGGGGGAGTGTTAACTGCAACATTCCGTACAATTGCTGATTTAATGAGCAAGAATTTAAGTTTAAAGGCCCAGCTGCGTATGGCTATTCAGGCGGTCAAAGAAGCGTCTGAGAGAAGGGATCCTGAAACACCAGCCCAAGATGACGTCGAGCAAGAGGGAGACCACGTGGAAGAACTGGAAAAGAAGGGTGGAGCTTCGGAGGAATCCGCGAGAGTTCGGTCAGCGACTCTGCCCATCGACGCAGTGTCGTCTCCGGCAACCCCGCCCAGCGACGCAGTGCCGCCTCTGATGACCACGCCTTCTTGCCGACGAAAGGGAGAATCGAGCGGAGGAGGGTCTGAAGTAATAACAGCAGCAATGACTCCCGCAGCAGTAGTTCAGCCTGTAACAACATCGACTCCCGAAAGAGCAGCTCGTCCTGTAACAATGATCAACCCAGTGACTGATGCACAAGATGCTGCCACCAGTCACATTCGTGCTTGGATGGAGTTACAGGAGCTGTACAAAGAATCTGAAATGGAGTCTGACGAGGCTATAATCTCATGGCTAGAATGCATGTCCATGGAGTTTGAGCTGGACTAACCGCCTTGTGTATACATTTTGTAAATATTTTGAGATACGTTAACTTATTTTTTGAGTTTTTGTTTACAGATCCGGAATTCAGAGTGCATGGTGAAGAGAAGCCCCAAGAAGGATAACATCATAGGAAGAAGTGAGGGCCTAACGCGCGACTTCGCCATGACGCCCACTGAAGCCCTGATCGTGCATTTTTGTTATGATCTGATTATGTGTATTTGTGTTGGTTATTGTTTGGTTTGATCCCTAAAGGACGAACTTGTTATGTTGACAAATTTTGTGTTTGTTTGTTTGTTTGACGACTCGTGATAAAGCTCTGAATCACTCGAATAATGAAAGTACAGTATAATTCAGCTGTGCCTTCAGCAAGGGGGGATGTCACAACCCAAGGGTGTGATTTTTGTTTTTGTGTGTGCTTTGGCACCACTGAATTATTTTCCCGCCAAATTGTAGCTTTCTTTGCAGTGCGCATTTCTTCTTTGCAGCTAAGAAATGCTCGTTGCAAAGTGTTCCTGCCATTTGTATTATCATTTGAGCCCCATTATTGGTTGTTTTTAAATTATTCCCACGTGGCGGCTAGCGATTGGCTTGCTAGCCGTATAAGAGGCTTGGGTGGTTTCCGCCCAAGTCGGAGAACTTTGAGCACGCTGCATAGTGCCTCTACAGAGATTTGACCTGAGGCTGCTGATCGATAGACTGATCACCTATCGATTCTTCTCCCCGTCGCCGCCTAATCCCTCGACGTACCCTTCCCTGCGCGCTTTCATTCCACGGAGCCTAGCAAACTTCATTGGAGTCTATTCAGAGCTCTTCACTTGGAATACTTTCTTCGGTTGGCGCGACGGGCTCGCGGTTTAGAGCCTCCAGCTGGATGGGCTAGAAGAATGTTCACGGGAAGGAACTCTAGTCCGCCTCTCTTCTTTTCTATCTGTAACTGCAACTCAAGCACGTTTTCCTGCCTGCACCGCAACCATCTTCGGTGTAAGTAAACAATCTTGAAACAACCATTAAGCGTCCGTGCCTAATTCTAGCGTGTCACCTGTTTTCTCCGACCCAGCGTGCCCGGGCTGCTAGCCACAGCCCGCGGCGCAAAAAATGGGCCCCGGATCGCTCCCGGCCCGCACATGGGTTAGGTTAAATGGGGGGCAAGGAGAAAGGGATTTGGTGGTAGGGGTCTGCTACAGACCCCCACACCAAGGGGAAGAACTAGATTTGGGGCTCCTGAGGCAGCTCTCGGAGACCATAAAAGCTAAAGAGGCGGTAGTCATGGGGGACCTAAACTAACCAGACATCTGTTGGGAGATGCAGACGGCAAAGTCCCACCGTTCACACAGGTTTCTAACCTGTGTACAGGACCTCCACCTGACACAGGATGTACACAGTCCCACTAGAGGGAATGCCTTACTGGATCTGGTATTGGCAACGGGGGATGACATGGTAGGGAACCTACAGATTGGTAGCCATCTAGGGGCAGTGATCACCAAATAATAGAATTCTTCATAAGACGTTGAGTGGGTAAGGTAACTAGTAGGGTGAAAGTGCTAGACTTTAGGAAAGCTGATTTCAATGAACTCAGGCGATTAGTCAAGGACGCAGTGCAGAGTAGGAGTTTTGAAGTGATGGGAGCCCAAGAAGGGTGGCTGTGCTTTAAGGAAATGATCCTTCGGGCACAAAGGGAGATGATCCCGATGTGAGGAAAAAGAGGGAAAGGGGCCAGGAGGCTTCCTTGGCTGACCAGAGAAATCCAGGGCAGCCTACGGGCCAAAAGGGGAGCACATAAAAAGTGGAAACAGGGAGAGATCACCAAAGACAAATATACCTCCTCTGCTCGCGCTTGTAGGCAGGCAGTTAGATGGGCCAAAGCTACCATGGAGCTGAGGATGGCATCCCAAGTGAAGGACAACAAGAAATTGTTCTTTAGATATATAGGGAGTAAAAGGAAGGCCCAGGGAGGAATAGGATCCCTGCTAAATGAGCAGAAGCAATTGGTGACGGACAAGGGGGACAAGGCTAAACTCCTCAACGAGTTCTTTGCCTCAGTGTTCCTAAGAGAGGGGCAAGACAAGTCTCTCACTGGGGTTGTAGAGAGGCAGCAGCAAGGCGCCA
>NW_005842266.1:167226-196866 GCF_000455745.1 Alligator sinensis | reverse complement strand
TGCAGGGGGTCGGACTCGATGATCTATTGAGGTCCCTTCCGACCCTAACATCTATGAATCTATGAATCTATGACCCCCAAGTCCCTTTCCTCCGTAGTACTAGCCAGCGTAGCACTGCCAAGCCCATAAGGATGCTGCAGGTTTTTCCTCCCAAGGTGGAGAACCTTGCATTTTTCAGTGTTAAACACCATCAGGTTCTCATCTGCCCATTTGCTGAGCCTGTCCAGGTTAGCTTGGATCGCCCTCCTGTCTTCAGGTGTCGATGCTTTGCCCCAAAGTTTGGTGTCATCAGCGAACTTGGCCAGTCCACTTCTGATGCCAGTGTCCACATCATTAATGAAGATGTTGAACAATATGGGTCCAAGGACAGAGCCTTGGGGGACCCCACTGGTCACAGGGCACCATTATGATTGACTTCCGTCAATTACCACCCTCTGGGTCCGATCACGGAGCCAATTCCCCAGCCAGCAGATCGTGGTGGACCCAAGGCCACAATTGGCCAGTTTCGCCAAGAGGTGATCATGGGATACCAGATTGAAGGCTTTTTTGAAGTCAAGATATATGACATCAATCTCTTCCATCCTTGTCCAGGTGATAGGTCACCTGGTCATAAAAGGCAATGAGATTGGTCAAGCAAGATCTACCCGCAACAAATCCATGTTGGCGTAGGCCAATCCATTAAGGATGGCCTCTTTAATCAACTTTTCTAAGATCTTCCCTGGGATAGAAGTCAGGCTGAAGGTGGGCACCACATTGGCTTTCTTCCAGTCTTTGGATACTTCACCTGAGTACCAGGAGTTTTTTAATATCTTTGCCAGTGGCTCGGCAATATGATGCCTGCCAGCTCCTTAAGTACTCTGGGGTGCAATCTGTCAGGACCAGCTGACAGATTGCACTCCAGCTTCTTCAGCTTCTCAAGGTGTTCCTTTTACAAGGTCTACACCAATGCTGGGTATAAATTCACCCTCACCCTAGCCATCCTGCATCATGCTAGGCAGGGTGGTCCTTTTGGGATGATGAAAAACCGATGCGAAGTACCCATTTAAGCAGGTTGGCTTTTTCCTGGGTGTCACTTGTCCCATTTGGTTTAGCAGGGATCCGATTTTACCCTTGCTTTTCTTCCAACTCCCCACATGTCTGAAAAAGGACTTTTTATTGTCCTTGATACGTGTAGTCAGTTGGAGTTTGGTTGCAGCCTTAGCTTTCCTGGTTCGCTCCCTATAGGTATGGACCAGTGCAGAATACTCCTCCTTTGTGATGAATCCTATCTTCCATCCTTTATAAGCCTCTCTTTTTAGATGTAGGAGGTCCACAAGTTCCCTGCTGAGCCAAGGGGGTTGTTGAGCCCTTTTGCTACCTTTCCTCCGAGATGGGATGGATAATCTTTGTGCTTTCAGGACACTTAAGGAGCAACCACTCCTCTTGGACTCCCTTCCCTGTCAAGTCATGGCCCCTTAGGGCCTTGACAACAAGCCTCCTGAGCTTATCAAAGTTAGCTTTCCTAAAGTCGAGGTCTTCCATATTGCTGACTGACTTGCCAGCTTTGCGATGGATGGTAAAAAAGTGATCAGCTTGTGGTCACTGTCTCCCAGCTTTCCTTTAATTCTTAAGTCGCTGACTAGATCATCTCCTTTACCCAGTACCAGGTCCAGCAGTGCTTTATCTCTTGTCAGTACATAGACTTCTTGAGTCAGGTAGAGCTTATCCACAAATGTGAGGAAGCTTTGTGACCATTCAGATTTGGCTGAGTGCTCTTCCCATGAGATGTCTGGGTAGTTGAAGTCTTCCATGACAACCATGCACTGAGAGCGTGCAGCCTCAGCCAGTTCCCTGGTTGAGCTCTCGTTCCTGGTTTGGAGGTCTGTAATAGGTTCCTACTATTGTGTCCCCTGTGCCACATTCCCCACGTATTTTAACTTAGAGGGTCTCCAGTCATCCTCTCTGAATGCCAATGTCATCTTGCAGGGATGTGTAGCTTTCCTTGACCTAGAGAGCTACACCCCCAGCCCTTTTTTCCTCATGATCTCTCCTGTACAGGATATAGCTGTCTATACCTGTCGCCCAATCATAGATGAAGTCCCACTAGGTCTCTGTTATCCCTATGAGATCGTAGTCATTCTTGTTTAGTAGGAGGACCAGTTCCTCCTGTTTATTCCCAAAGCTCTTGGCATTGGTGTACAGACACATAAGTGTCCCATTGGAAGCCTTAGTCTTCCTTGCTCTCCCAGGAGAACACCGTTCCAGGGCTGGGGTAGGAGTGGATACCCTTGGGTGCCCTAACCTATTGGCTTTGTAGTAGTTGCCTAATGGACTTGTTTTGGTGGTTGTCTACCCATCCCCTGGTGGGCTTAGTTTAAAGCCTATTCGAGCAGGTCAGCCATTCTGGCTGAGAAGAGCTTCCTCCCCAGTGAAGTGAGGTAGAGGCAGTCTCTTCTCAGCAGACCACTGCCTATCTCACCAAAAACTGGACTGTGATCATGGAAGCCAAAGCCTTCAGGATGACACCAGCACCACAGTCTTCGGTTGATTGCCTTGATCCATCTCTTCCCACCTCAGCCTATGACCCGTAACCAGGAGGATGTCCGGATTTGCTTGGCTTTCCCCCAGATCAAGGACAAAAACCAGGCATCCTGGGTCCTTAGCCATGTCCCTGCTCTCCATCCTGGTTTCTAGACACATCCCCGTTTGCCAGCTCTCTAGAAGCAAGTCAGAGGTGTGCAGGAGAGAGACCATATTAATCTTAATGTGTGACTGCTCAGAGCATCTTCTAACTTTAATACCACATAACAGTCTGTAATTTTAGCATGTGCAAATTCTAACATGTAATAACACCCTAAAAAGCCTGGCACAATCCAGACCCCACTGTGCCATGAACTGCACAACCACTTAAAGGCAGTTGCTGCCCTGAAACAGTGCTAGTGTTGGCAGAGAAGAAAAAAGGAATAAAAGCACCAAGTGTTGAAGTGATTTGGCCATGGTCACTAGCTGAGTCAGGAATAGAATGCAGGTGTCCTGTTCTCAGCCTTTACTTATATTCTGGAATTAAAATTAAGAGCTTTTGTCTCCCTTTGTATTTATAATTACATGTGGAAAAATACTTCTCCCTGCAAAAATATTGCAGCTGATTTCTGCCCAAAAGTTTGTCCCCAAAAGGGAGGCAAAGTATCTCAGGATAACATTAAAAAGCAGTGCCTTTCAACCGGGATGGCATGAGATATATACATCTTTGACAATACTAAGCCTGCAGGAATGGAAAGCTCTTAATTAAGCACATTATCCCTTGGTATTCTTGAAAGATCATCCTAGAAATCTGTCATCTGGATAGATTTTTAAGAAGCCCACAATGTAGTACGTATCACTTTTGCTTCAGCTGGTATCTGCATATCAGACAGAATTTTTTCCCTCCTGTTAAAGCTTCCTGCCTCTTAGTAATAGTAACAATCATTAAATCAGCTTCAGGAGGAAATATTAGTCATTGTATATACTATCCTGGGTTCGCACACGTGGATTAAATTAATGGGATATGGGGAGGGATTTTAGTATCTTGCCAACAGCAAATTGAGAAAAATATAAGGGTGAAGCTCTTTCCATAGATACACTTTACAGTACAACACACTACAATGCAGCTGCTGATAGCCTTGATTCTCATTTCCAAACTAGGTAAGCCCTATACAGGAGCTAAAAGTTGCTGAAGACCAGGCTTTTGCTTCACTAAGTACAGTCTACACTAGGTAGATCAAACCTGCTGCCTGCAAACTGGATCTGGCCTATGGAGCTGTCTCATCTACTATGTGGAATTCCTGAAGGAAGTGGGAATTGAACCACGGAGTGAGTGGTGGTGGTAACCCCTGCACCACCTTGAGCCAACTGAGGTATCCCAGATTGCTTTGCAGAGATCTTTTAGGAATCATTCTGTGGATCATTTTGTGTTTTTCATCATGTTTCTTCTCCTGGGCTTGTCTCTAATTATAGACAGAGGGAGAAGGGAAGAAGGTGCAGAAGAGCATGAAGTCAGGAACAGGGGATTATGGGATTGCTACTTGCACAATTCCTGTGCTTGAAGCCTGCACACCGAAAAATATACTGTAAAGAGACCCAAGGAATTCCTGCACATTAAAGGTCAAGATGTAACAGGCAGATGAGACAAATAAGCAGGCTAGAACAGGGTGGTGGAGATGTCAAAATATGTAAGTATAATGGGATGTGTGGAATTCTTAAACAGATCATTTGCAGCAGTATTCACACATGCCAATAAATGAAAACATGCCTTTCAGCAAGAAGAAAGTACACATTCAGTCTGTCTGACATTTGGGTGAGTTCTTGGATATTTGGGAACCCCAGTTTCACACACATAATATGGAAATAATAATATTTACCTACCATAGAGAAGTATGGAAAAATTAATTGATTAATAGCTCTAGGGTACTATGAGATCCTGAAACAAAAACCTATATTAGTAGAGTATTTTCCCAAAAAAGTCACTAAAAAGGAGTCACTGGCTTTTTTTAAGATAGTCGAGGAGGGAAAAAAAGGGTTTGCTTCAGGAGAAATGAATACATTACAATTACTCCTTTGCCCCCAACACTTTTTATTTGGGTGGCTTCAAACCACTAACAATAGGAGACAAGAAACTGATCTTGCCCTCACGATTTTAACAAGCCAGTCATAAACTGATCTTGCTCTACTTTGCAGTATGGCTAAGCATTAATAAATTAGATAAAAGCTCACAATAAAGATGTGCCGAACAATTCAAGAAAGATTTGTTAGGATGTGGAAGCAAAAAAAAAAAAAAAAAAAGGAAAGGCTCTCACTCTACAGGCTGAATGTGCATTTTTCATGTGTCTTGCTTATCACTAAAGAAGGGAAAAATAGCACGCAAAAAATAATATAGTTATTCTTCATCCAGTCACAGGCTGATCCTGAAAACTTTATATAACTCAGGTAGTAGAACAGGAGAGGAAGGCCCTTGTAGTAGGTTATCAACAGCTACTCATCACTAAAATGCATATATGTTTGGCCCAGATTTTCCCCATGAGCAAGAAATCAACTTGGTACACCTAAGGGGATGGGGACACAGGCTGGTGCCCAAAGGTGGGTAGGGAGAGCAGATAAATTACCCTTGTGCCCCTTTGCAGTCTACAGAAAATAAGTAGTATTTCCTTATTTATACTTTAAATAGCTCTTTAGTGGTACTCTTCCTGTCTCTGGTTTAGGTTATAGCAGCCTGTAGTACCTTCCTGTTCTCCAGCCTTCTCTTCAGGCAGCTTTCCAGGCTTTGTTGGAAGACCTCAAGAACTTGCCATGCATTGATATCACAGTTTTAACATTGGTTTGTATTTATTTTAGAAAGAATAATTAATTGTTAGAAATGATCGGCTGATATTTCAAAAGCTGCTGCTCTAAACTGAAACAGAAACACAGGACCTGATTCTAGTTGAGGGTCTAATGCTCTACTCTAGTCCTACTCTATTATTCAATGCTACAGAGTGATCCTATTCTGCAGCTGGCATTCAGTAGCGAAGTTGGAATGAAAAACAAGAGGCCTCTTCTGTCCCTTCCCCCATACTCCCATCTTCTTGTTCGCCAGATCTATGACATTTAGGTCATCTTGGTGTCACAGCACAAGGAATGAATGCAGCTACACTTGCAGTACATGGTGCAAGGTAATGAATTTCAAATGGGTAAGAGATGCACTACAGCATTCCTCAGGTATAGGCAGTACATCTTTCACTAATATTATCACAGTGTTTGAAAACAACTGCTGCCAAACATTGCAATACTCTTAGGCTGTGTCCAGATGAGCGAGCATGTGCCTGATGCAGCATCTCAAAGCAGTTTGAGATGCTGCATAAGCACACTAGGAATTAAAATAATGTTCCCTGAGCTGCATGTTTGCAGTGTGGACTCTGATTTTGATACTGGAAAATTCCCCACCTGCCCCCACTCCCTGCAGTAGCAGCAGCTGCCATTGAGGCACTCATGGCCCATTACTGGCAGAGTCCTCCAGTGGTGTGGTACAGCCCCAACCACCTAAGACCCTACACTGCCTGTGCCACATAGAGCTGGGGATTGGCCTGGCCTGCTGGCATGCACTTTTGATCAGGACTGGGCTGCTTTTGCTGCCACCCGGGTTCCTGGCACCATGTGTAAGAGCTGCAAACTGAGCCAAGTCCTGCTTCCATGTCCCCACGCGCTTCCATGGAGGCAGAACCTGACCCAGCCTGAGGGTGCATGGCTTCTGCATGCAGTGCTGAGAGCTTGGGTGGCAGCAAGAGTTGGCCCAGTCCTGCCCGAGGGTGCATGCCAGTGGGCAGGGCTGGCATGGTGCACCATCTGCAACCACTGGGAGTCTCTGCCAGCAGCAGGCCATGAGTGCCTCGATGACTGCTGCTGCTGCTGCCGGGGTGGGGAGCAGAGGACTGTGCACCATGCATGGAGGCAAGTGGGGGACCCACCCCTCCTACACAGTTCTCCCACATGCTCCCCCACATCCCTGCTTACCGGGGACAGAGCCTTGCTCTACTTCTATTTGCTCAAGCACGGTGAGGCAGCATACTGGAGCAGCCGAGACATGCAGTAGGCATAGAGACGGTCTAGCTGGGTGCAAGAGTGTCCCTTGGGGGACCCAGTCTCCGGTTCCTTCAGGGTATGTTCCAGGACTGCACCCTGCACCACTTTCTCTTGCATGTTTTTTTTTTTGATACCAGAATCTCCCAGTATCAAACTTAGAGTCCATGCTGCACAGGGAGGATTTTTTTTGTTTCTAGTGTGCCTCCTGTGGCATCTCAAGCCACTTCGAGGTGTTGCAACAGGCACATGCTCACTCATCTGGACAGTGGGACTTGGATCAGAGTTGATATAAGTGACTAAGCCCACCAGTTAATTTCCTTTTATTTTGGGTCTTTTTATCTAAATTACTTGGTCTAAATATACCTAAGGTACAGTTATTAAGGATTCCTGACTGGTGTCTATGAGAAAAAACCTTGAAAACAAACACCCCAAGAAACACCAGAACTGATTCTTTTGAAGATCTGGTCCCTAGGGCTAAGTACAGACACTCGGGGGAGTTGGGGGGGAGATTAGATTGGGTTCAAAATGGCCACCTGATCTAACTTAGTTTGCCCCAGGGGCAGACCTTATGCTCAGACCTGGTCTCAGTGATCAGAAATTAATCTAAACCTGTCACTGCACAGAAGTTCTGTGCACACAGGCCAGTGTAAAAATAGTAGAACCTGGTCTAAGATAGACCTGGATCGATGTAGTATCAGACTTACTTGATATAGGTTAGACCAGGGCATGAACTTCTGAACACCTACCTGCAAAGTCCTGGGGGCTGGGAAAGCCCAGCCACTGGCTTCAGCCCCAGGGCTACACATTGCACATTCCCCCTACCTGGCACCAGGTTATTTTTAATGCCCCAGCTCTTTACCCCCACCCACTGTGGACTAGCCAGCACCCACCAACTCTGCATGCCACTGCAGGTGCCACCAGTTTTATGAGCAAAGCTGAGCAAGTAAGTATGAGTGTGGGGAGGGCAGGAGGGATAGGGGTGTAAGTTCACTGGGGGGCCAAAAATAGCCCCTGGTACTCCCCTCAAGGCCCCTGCAAACCCCACAGGTCCCCCTGATCCCACCAGACCCTTCCAAATCCCAGTAATCTCCTGCAGATACCGCCCCAATCCCTCTTGTGGATCCTGCTTGCCCTCCGCCATTCTCCCACTGACACTGCCTGAATCCCTGATCCCACAGATCACTCTTGCAGACACCACTTGACCCCACCATCCCGCTGATCCCCCCAAGCCTGCTTGCTTCCCTATCTCCCAATCCCCCCACTAGCCCTCCCCATCCTAATTTAGCTTAGATCGAGTGGCCATTGTGAACCTGATCTGACCTCCCCCTAGCCTCCCTGAATGTCTGCACATAGCCTAGGCGTTTGACTTGAAAAGGGAACTTAATGTCAGGCTGCTGAGCAGGTCCCATTTTGTACTCCTGTTGTGTCAGTGCCTCAGGCAGCAGCTAAGAGGTAGTACCAGCCCTGTAGGCAACCAGAGTCTCAGCAAATAGTTAGCTTGCATATATTCTTATTCTGCACACTGATGGTGTGCTGCTAACATCTTTCACCCACACTGCAGTTGGCCCTTGCAGGCACAAAGAATGGGAAAGTATCCTATATGGCACTTTCCAGGCAGAGACTAGCTATCATGTCAGTCTAAGGGCTATTAAGGCTAATATTCTTATGATTACTTTCTCCAAAAAAGGTGGTGGGATGGGGAAAGCTACTTATAAAAAGGTCTGTGACTGATTGTCAAGAGCTTATCTTTTAGGGTCTTAACCCAACCACATTAGAGACACCAAATGCCACCCCAATGACCGCAACAGGCATCCTTCAGGACACAGTTCTTCTTGCAAATGTCTTTATTCTTCTTTAAAGAAGGATGGTGGGCAATAAGTTTAAGGCAGGCTTAAGTTCCCTTCATGTGCAATGCACGCCATCCTGGCTTGTCCTAGGCTTGGATCTTTCCAAAACCAAAGACTCAGCATCTGTCTGAGATAGGCCAAAGCCAGACTTAAAAATTCAGCTCAAAGTGACGATGCCACTTCCATGCTGCTTGACACTTACTAAAGTTAGATCATCTTAGATTAAGTCCACATCCGTATATCATGGAAGTTACTAAAATTCTAGTGAATTTTGGATTCCAACTTGGCCTATATTTTTGTTAGCTACCAGTGGCCAGAGGCTCTTATGTAACTTTATTTCTGGATGAAATCTCTCCTAAGTCACCCTGTTCATATTGCTGTATTACAAAATGATTGCAGGCTGCCTCTTACACGGTGTTACTAAATTTTGGTGTTTTTTTTTATAATTGTTGCCACATTTATAAATAATGAAAATGTCTCATAAAACTTACATGCAAAGTTATTGCTTCTAAAGAGGCTAAATTTGCATTTTTTTAATTATTCAGCTTCCTTCCAAATGTAAATGCCATTTTAAGTATTAATGATAATGACATGACCATGTATTATGCAAAAAAGTTTACTCTTCTATCAAGGTATAAAATATCACGTTATAAAAATAAAGGGACAGGACATACGTACTTCTGTGGATGGGAAGAAAACTTGAATAAGATCAAAAGAGTCTTCTAACAGCCTGTCCTACTTAGAATGTAATTGGACTTAATGATGCTTAAAAGATCTTTTGCAGGTTGCATTTTTCTATGCAGCAGAAAGGGGATGTGAAGCATGGAAACATGCATATTGCTCATTGGGAAAACTATGCCTTTTCAAGATTGACCTTCCCTTTTAGAGGGTCACTGGTCACCTTGCATTATTTAACTTGCTGGAATGGCATTGTTAATAAGCTGTGGTCAAGATCTTCTGTAACAAAAGCATGTAATCTGAATTATCTCCATGACCCCTCTCCCAAGGTCACACCATCTCAGAGGAAATCTCAGCTGTATTTTACAATAGACAAGACCAAAATACTGACCATGAATTATTCATGGGGTCAAGTATCAGGTGAAATTCATTTCCTATTTATCCTTTTATTTTTGCTCTTTTCTTTTCAACTTAAATTGTCCAGGAGAGAACTTTCCTTTAAAATAAATTAATTTGTTAAAATCATTTGACAAATGTCAACCCATGACCTGCTTGCAGAATGTCCCCTGAACATTGTCTTTTGAGTAGAATTTGCTACTGCAGCACTGGTCACCCAAGGCACCAAGAGCTTGACCTCTCTTCTGACTAGATAAACTAATTTTATAATAGGGAGAAAGGGTCTGAAGACCTCTTTGGGACTTCTGCTTTGTGAAGGTAAAGGTTCAGGTACTTTGGGACTAGGAGACAGTGGGTGCGTCTACACAAGATGCTACATCACTGTAGTGATGAGCTATGATGATGTCACATCAGTGGGCACAAACCACAAGGCCGATGCAACTGCACAGTAATGACAAGCTACTGTGCAGCAGAGTCAGAAACGACCCGTGTGTGGCCGGGACTGTGCAGTAACAGCAGTTACTGTGCAGTCATTTAGTATTTGTGTAGATGCTCCCAGTAACAGCTAAAGAGGCCTAGGCAGTGCAAATGCAACATTGCTTCTTTCAGAAAACAGAGTAGGTGTTCTGTCTACACATATGGATCAAAGGGGAACAGATCCAAAGTGGCTTTTATTGGCTTTTTAGCAGACTTTCCAGTCAATTAATTTTATTATAATTTATCTATCTTAGGTACTTCTATGCCTCTATTAGCATGGTGTTTCAGCCTTAGGTTTTAATGTGTTTTCTCTCAAAACACACCCATAAAGTGGGGCTTCTCAGTTTCAGAGACTGAGAACCAAGTCATAGAGAGAAAAGGGGTAGATGCAAAAAAGCCAGCAGTGTGCCCTTGTTGCCAAAAAGGTTAACGGCATACTGGGCTGCATTGGTAGGTGTGTTGCCAGTAGGTCAAAAGAAGTGATTATTCCCCTTTCTTCAGCACTGGTGAGGCCACATCTGGAGTACTGTGTTCAGTTTTGGGCCCCCCACTACAGAAAGGAGGTGGACAGATTGGAAAGAGTCCAGCAGAGTACAACAAAAATGGTGGGGTGCTGGGGCACATGACTTATGAGGACAGGCTGAGGGAACTGGGCTTATTTAGTCTAGGGGGGGGTTCAAAAGAAGATGGAGCTAGACTGTTCTCAGTGGTGACAGATGAAAGTGCCTAAGTTCTTTAGGCTCCTCTTTTTTCCTCTATCTTAATGCTGTGTTCCCCAGCCCACTAAAGTCCTGCTTCTGCACATGCCCAGAAGTGTCTTGCTAATGCTGAACAGCTTGGTGCCTACTGCACGTCAATCCCAATAAGAATCCAGAGGCTAGACATGCCACCCCTCCAATGTCCCCTCACTGGTTCAATCCAGTAGGCAATCTCAGACCACACCTGCTGTTCATCTACAGGAATGCACTTCTCACAAAATGGTGGACATCACTTTCTTTTAAGTCTTAGCCAGAGGAGTTCCCTTTCCCATCGCATAATTGACTAGAAGTTACAGCACCAGGACATGAGATACCTAGGCTCTTCTCTGGCTTATGGAATTCAGACATCTTCCACTGCTCAGAAGAGAGCTGTGATCACCAGGCCATGGGCTTCTCTGCACAGGGCAGAAAAGTGAAAATAAGAGCTCAATTTAAGGCACTAAAGGGGAGTCTTGTGCAAGGGACTGGGGCATGGGGAAATCACCTGTTTTGCAAGTGAACAAGTCAGGAGTCCAAAATCTCACAAGCCAGTGATCCCATGCTAGGAGTACAAAGCTAGGAGTTCAGAGCCAAGTCAAGTTTAGAAGATGCAAGCAGACCAAGAGCACAGCATGTCAGTCTGTTGCCAAAAAAGCTTGCTGCTCTCTGTTCTGAGCTTATATAGGCCAGTGTAGTTAAACCCTTTTTTGGAGGCATGACAGCCTGATTCCCTGATTACTTCCAGTTGGGCCCTGGGACTGAATCTGCTCCAGCTGGGCCCTGACTCATTATGTCCTGGCTTTCCATTCCTAGGTCCCAGGACTGGTTCTGCATTTTATATGAAAGTCATTGGATCAGATATTTTAAAAGTCTGTGGAGCAAGCTTCTGTTTTTTTTTCAGGAAAGCACCCTAAAACCATTGCACTGAAGAGTCATGCTGCTGTTTGTTTGCTGGTGGGTGCTCACCAGGGAGGTGGAAAATATGGGCTTGGAGCCCCTTGGGCAAAGGGGGAAATGCTGAGTGGGGTCCTTGGGATGAGTGCTATAACCACTAGGTTAGAGCATGAAAGGAAGGGGTAGGCACCATGACTGTAAAAGTGACAAATGACTCAATTTTGGTGTATGTGAGAGAGGGCATAGTCGCCTTCTTTCAAGAGAGGTTTCCAGGTTGCAAATCTGGAAAGTGAGGAGCACTGAGTGAGTCTGAGAACAATAGGATTTCAGATGTCCTCTCCCCTTTATCGTTTCCTACCAGTTAGCCTTTAAATGGCTCCCTTCTCTGCTTGATGGCTGTTCTAGGGCACCTGATTCCCCATTTAATGTCCCAGAAACTGAGGGGGATTCACTCCGGGCTGCACATTACACTCTGGGGGTTGGCATGTAGAAGTTAAGCAATGCAATATCCAGCCCATGGCTACCAGGAACTTAAGCAAGATGCTGTTCCTCCTCTTTCTCACACATGCTAATTGTCCTTTTAGATGTGCACTATTCAGTTTGCAAGGCCATAGCTACATACTCTTGTCTGTCTCATTTTATCAATTGCCTGAAAACTAGGCTGGCCTTTGGCTGGGGGACAAGAGAATCAAAGATGCTCCTCTTAAATACACCAATGTTTAACATGTCTACTGAGTAACCTCACCAACTTTCCAGTCTCTTCTTCTATGTCACCACTTCTCCCCATTCAGTATATTCACTATCATGCTCCCAAACACTGTATTAATTGTTTACGCTTGGCTGCTCTTCACAGTTAGAGGTTCATCCACATAGCCTTACCCATCTTGTTTGATTAATTGCTACAGCAGGGACAAGGCTCTGCTTGTGGAAATGCTGCTCCACTGTTGTGAACTAGTTGTAAGTACTGTGTCCCCTCCTACACATAACCATACTCCACAGACTTGTTAATTGCACTGGCTGAGCCTACCAGTCTTACAGTCATGCTCAGTCTTGGTTGCTAAGAGTGAGACTAATCATCTTGGCAAACCTAAATTAACTGCTTTCCTGCCAAAATGGTCCTCTAGAGGGGAGAAGTTTCATGAAGCCCATATCCACTTGCTATGACTACAAAGCATGTCACTAAAGGGCCATCCATGATCCTGTAGGGTATGCTAGCTACAATTGTCATTTAAATACATAATAGAGCTAATCAGAAAATGGGAAATCTTTCAAGAAAGAGGAAATAAAAAGATTCAAAGTAATTTTGTTCACCAGGTTTTGTAGAGAAATATTTGGCTTCTTATTTAATATTTTTGCATATGCTTTGAGGTATATTTTTACTTCCAGTATTTTCATTTCTGTCTTACAGTTGTCTTGTTATCTTTCTTTATTATCTCCTCTTTTTCTGCCTCCTTATCTACCTTTTCATTCTGCCACTTTGAAAGGGAGGGGGGAAATGAGGTACAGGAGAGAAACAGGAAACTAAAAACAAGGATAAAATGAAGAGAAAAACATCCTTCTCCCTTTTCATTGGAGCCATAGAAACATATATAAAAATATTTCTGCATGAAAAATGTCCACATACATGAAGGGACTTTTTTGATTAAAATGTATTTGTTTTAAAAAAAAGATACAACCAATGCCAATTATGATATACTGCAACCTGGTGAAGGAAAGGCAGAAGGTGCTGTGTGGACTATTTCTGGAAGGTGGTACCTTGGGTGATAAGAGGAGAATTGTTCTGTAATATCAGAAGAACTCTCCTAGAAGAAAGTGTGTTTCAAATCTTGTGCACAGGGGCAGAGCCAAGATGGAGAGAGGTCATAGGATGCAGAAGGGAATTTATAAATGCTTGTGTGCTTGTTGGTGTTGCTCCATTGCAATGGGGGTAGGGCACAGCAAAACGAATGGTATTTAACATTAGAGCAGAACATAACAGATGCAAGAATGTTTTTGAATCACAGCCTTTGGCCAATGGCTGAATGTGAAAGCGTTTCTCCACAGTTGAGTACCTCAGTAATGCAAAGCCTCATTTTGCGATCATGACATTACACATATATACACCGAAATCCTCAGATACCAGGTGGGCAGCCATGTGGTTCAGGTGTAAAGAAATAGTATCACCATAGACTGTTGCAGGACAAGTTGTTCAGGGTGGCACAATAGTATTGAAATACCTGTACTCAGTGGCATTGCAACATACCAGATTTCTTTGCACAGAGGAGTGAGATGGACCAAAACATATCTCCATTTGCCTTAAGCCCTCTTATCTAATGCTGGCTCTGAATACTCCCTTCCCCTTTTAAAAAGGCCAGGACTCCTTTTTCCATGGTGGCTGGAGCTTGCAAGACCATGCAAAGTGCAGCATGGCAGATTCTTCAGCACAATGAGAGTGGGAGGAATGCCTTCAGCAGAGGACACACCACCTGCAGTTTAAATGGTGAATATATGTCTATTCACATGCACTGGGTTCACCATAGCAGCAAAAGCTATGCCATGAGCCAATATGCCCTGCTAGGGACACATGGCTCAGAGACACGATTGTATTGCATAAACTACATGCTGTCAGATATGTTGGCCACAGTGTCCTCTTTCAATCCTGGGATGCGGGCCATGGGAAAGAGGAAAACATAAGGACAGTAGTGTTTGATTGTATTTGGAGGCTGCATTTCCATACAGGTAATGGGAACATCAATAGTGTCCTTGTTACAGCCTGAAGTAGCTGTGCCAATTTCAGCTAGTCATATGCTGAGACCAGCAGTTACTGGTCCCCCAGTAGAAACCTTCTGAAGGCACTAACAGAGATGCCAGAGTTCTTGGCAAGCTTTAGGTGATCACAGTATATTTTAAAACATAGTGCAGCTAGCACTCTTCAGTCCTGATACCTTTAAGCAGTGATGACTAAAGTGCAAAGATTCTGAGCGGGAATTATCTGCTTCCAAGGCAAACAGGTTTTTTAACTGAGCAGAAGCTTTCATATTGGTTCAGTGTACTAATCCTAAAGGGTTAAGTTTGGTCACCTTTGTTTTGTTATTGGGGTTTATTTGCTTTCTGCAAATAAACTGCAGGCTTTGTAACCTGGTGAAATTGAGTTTTTGAACTTTTATCGCCATCAGACCAGAGAGAAGCTTTCACAAAAGTGAATCCAAATTCAACAAGGAACAAAGCTATTGTTTTCAATTTCAGCCATCAGGACTTTATCACTTGAGATCTCTATTATAGAAACCTCTGTTTTCAGGCTGTGCATTTATGCTTCTAGTGCCAGGACTGGCTGTGTTGCCACACGTTTAGGACAACAGTTTGTAATGCATGGCCATCCCAGTTATTATTAGAACATTATGGCCCATATTTTTAAAAATGCACTTCTGAGCATGTATCCTGTAGCATTTAGAAGATGGAGATTCTTCCGTGTCAGTAATTTTTAAGCTCATGGAGAAGAGGAAAAATACATAGAGAATGGGAATCCATCTCTTTGGGTGCCACCGTGTCTTCTATTGTGCCGGGGAAGCAGTCAGCAGTGAGCCCTGACAAAGCCTGCCTCTGCTTTTCCACTCACTGAGGCACCTAATGAGACCAGCACTTCTAATTGTACTTGGCAAAATGAAGGAGAATTTTACATACCAAACTCCAACTGAGGCCAGCAGTGCAACAGCCTAGCCCAAGATTGTATTCTTAAGCCCAGGTGTCACACTGAACTGTGACCTCCCCAACACCAGACTTTATTTTGCCTGTCCCATTCTTCAGACTATATCTAAAAATCACCCTTACCTACTTCCCTTTAAATAGCAAAGATCTGCCAAAGATGAATAGTTATTTGATGATAAAATGCTTGGCAAATACGATCTGCATTCCCATTACTAATGCAGCTGATAATTAGTTCTTGGTGTTAACTCTCTGAGATGAATCAGGCCCATTTACACAACTTGGTGACCGTGCTGGAAGATATTCTGCAGAGCCAAAAATGCAAACAATTTATAAGAAAAGGAATTTCAGATTCTTCACAATCTCAGTCTGGTTCAGAATGCAAATTAATAAAGAAAGTGAACCAGATTTGCCCTTCAGGTAAAAAGTTTGACATCCAAAGCCTAGTAAATGAGTGTTCATCACAGATAAAGAAGGGCTAATAATTCAACCAAAACTGCCCTTCTCTCCAAGTCTCGAATGTTGACCCTTTTCATCTATTCTATTTTCCATATCTTTACAAAGCCATTTCTAAGGTGTGCCTCATTTTATAATCTCTAACATGGGAGTAACACTTCCTTGTATTTGTAACAAGTCTGGCACTGGGGCAGCAAAGTCACCCCCTAATGGATGTCTGGATCCCGCCTTGCTTGCCCCCCGCTGGCCTCTCAGGGTCGCATCCTCCTATTGTCTCACCCACCTCCTCTCTCTCACCTCCTATTTTGTTGTTATAATTGGAGAGGGAGGCTGCCCCTAGAGAGCAGGGGGGTTTCACTTCAGGTCTTAGGGCTTTGTTTGGGCAGAGGGTCATCTTATATTTGAATAAATACAGTAAGTGAAATAAAACTAGCACCCACTTTGGTTATTTGGGCTCACATTGGGTTGTACCTCGTTTCATAAAGAGCCCCACTGATCAGGTTTAGCGGAGACAAATACTGTTTAGCAGTAGAAAGGATGGGAAAATTGGCCCAGAGAGATATTAAAGTCATTTAAAAGTAGCCTCCTTAAACATCTTTGCAATCATTTAGTGAATTGTACCATGCTGTTTAATGATCGCTCTTTTCTGGTCAATCCTAGCTATAATAGTCAATTATTGAGTCTTCAAAGCATTGTTCGTAAGCAAGCATGTTTCAATGTCTGTCTCAGCAAATTATATTCAAGCACACTGACGTGCTAAGAGATATTAATTCTTAAGTTATTGGTATTAAAATACATGCAAATATATGTAATAATCAGTTACCCAAATCTCAAGGCATCAACCATTAAAGAGCTGCTGAAGTCTCAAGGAAAACTTTGAAAAACATTCTATTTAGAAACATTTCTTTTATAAATTATAGATTTCTTTTCTTCTCTCATCCCTTATTAATAAGAACATTTGCATGAAAATAGGATTGCTGTTCCTTGGCATTCATCTTCTGCTGTCACTTCTTCTCCACCTGTACTTATGATTCTCAAAGTCTTACATCCTACTTTGTTGCTCTGGCTATAACTAGGCTCCCTCTTAATAAATATTTGTCATTTTAGCTTGGAGCAGGTGAATGTTGGGGACACAGTGATCCCATCTTTCTTCTGTTATTCTTTAATGAAGACACAAAGGCTAATAGCTATATACTCAAGTCTCTAGGAGTAAAACGTTTTTAATAGTTTTCCATAAAATGGTAGCTACACTTCAAAGTAGTTATAATGACAATTCTCTATCCCTTGACAATCCAGCAGTGAGAAATGAAATGACATGAGATGAAACCAAACTCCAGTACTTCCACAAGTTAGGAGTATAAGGTTAAATTTCACATTATAATGCAACATTTCTTTTTAGAACTTCCTACTGGATTCTTATTTGTAAGACTGAATTTCCATAGCTTATATACTTTGAGTAATTTATGCTGTATCTGTATATAGCGCACTTCAGTTATATAACTACAAAGCACCTGTCATTGCCTTTCTGCACTTTTAAGTAATGGACACTTAAGTTCATCTAAGAAAACTGTGAATCTAATAGTTTGTCCTAATGTACAATGCAGAAGCCAGATGTCACATTTTATTCAACTGCAAATGCAAACTACTAATCAGATAGGAATGCTATTGTTCTAGACAATGTGTTTTATAGCTACAGAAGGAAATGGGACCAAACCATTAATATTAGATGACTAAAGAAACATCTAGGAAAAGATCATAATTCTAGTTAAGTTTCAAGGATCAAACGGGATGGCAATTCTAGACAATGTGATTCTATAAGGTCAGGGAGCAGGAAGGTTTCTGCAAATGGATAGAGAAAGCAATTTGATGAAGAAGGATTACAGACTGTGTTGGCCGGAAGGTCCAAGTATAAAGGATAGTCAAGGCAGTGACATAACTAGGGTGGGGCAAATAGGGCCGGGGGGAGGGGGTGGTGAAAAGCAGCTGCTGCCAGCAGCCATTCATTTGTGATTATGGTGGCACCTGGAAGTCACTGCTGCCCCTGTGCCCTGGGAGCCTAGCTGTGTCTCTACACTACTGTATTAAGGTTAGTATAAATGTGGCTGAGGGGCCTGCATATTAAGCTACTAATTGAAAAGTTGTGAGTTCAGTTCTGGATGTAGGCAATTGATCTTCAGCCAGAAGCTGTGGCTTTGGAGCTTTTTTAGTCTGCAGAAGAGAAGACAGAGGGATTTGATAGCAGACTTCAAGTACCTGAAGGGTGGTTCCAAACAGGATGGAGCTGGACTGTTCTCAGTGGTGGCAGATGACAAAACAGGGAGCAATGATCTCAAGTTGCAGCAAGGGAGGTTTAGGTTGGATATTAGGAAAAACTTTCTCACTAGGAGGGTGGTGAAGCACTGGAACAGGTTACCCAGAGAGATGGTGGAATCTCCATCCCTGGAAGTTTTTAAGACCTGGCTTGGCAAAGCCTTGGCTGCAATGTTCTCATTAGAGATGGTCCTGCTTTGAGCAGGGGGTTGGACTAGATGACATCCTGAGGTCCCTTCCAGTCCCAACTTTCTATGATTCCATGATTTTAATGTTCTTGAGGATATTTGCCTTTGACATTAAAGACCTCAGCATAGGCAACTGAGTGTTCTGATAAATATAAGTGCTCCACTACATTCTGCACGTATCATGTCAATCAACTATTATTGCTTTTCTGGCTGGAAAGTGGACAGTAAAGACAGTACTGTTATATTCACAGTGGTATTTTTAAGATTCTTAAATCTTTCTTTATCTGGAGCACACTTTCTTTTAGCTGACTGCATCAGCTTACTTAAGCATAATCTTATATATCTAAATTCTTCCTGCCAATGCTGAATGTAGAAATATGTGATCAAAAGTTGTGAAACTGCCAAATGGATGATAGACCCTATAATTTACCTGATAAAAGCCTACTTCACAGGGGATATTTTAATAAATGTAATGACAAGATGTTCCCAGGGAAATGCTTTAAAATGCTCAGATTGCATTCAGTCTGTAAAATCCTGCTCAGAAATTAAAAGTAAATTGATTATTATAAGATGATCACTGCATTTAGCAGACACAGTTTGCTCAAGAAGTTTTTCAATTGGTGGGCAGACAAGAAGCTGTAGAAATGGAGATTCTTAAAAATGGCTATTTATAATTACATAAATGTATTTAGCTTAAGTGATGTAGGAGTCCAAGTATCATCATTATTTAACAATGGCGTCCTGAAATCCCTCAGTTACCTAAAAAATGTTCCCTAAGATGAATATAAGCAATATGTCTACTTATCTGTCTATCTGCTCTGACAATGCCCTCCAACTCTTTCAGTTCGTGGTTGCTTCTTTGAGTTTGGGCACTTCACTCATAGTGAATTTATGTTGAGCTGAGCCGTTGAGGGTGCATTCTATATGATGAAAGATAGCCAGCTAGTCCAAGAAGTGTAACCTTGCAGAGGACATTAGGAGAGGGAGTTTTAGTCTCTGGTTATGATGTAAATTCAATTGTTGAATGCTTTCATGCCCAGACCCTTGTAGAGTCATGTACACTTTTAACCTTTTTGTTTTTAACATTTTTATAATAAAGGACAAAATTTGAAAAAAATGTCTGTTGCTATCCATCCCTCTTTACATTCTACACCTAAGTAAATTGGAAACAAGATTACATATATCACATATTATGTATATATTTATTCCTGTCTATCTCCACTCTCATTACAATTGCTTAACTTTTGAGAATGTATGAGGATATTTCAGAAGCTAATGGCAAAATGGATACCCAATGCTGTATGTTTGTGACAAAGTGGGAAACTATACAGTAGTGGGGAACACTGACAGCAGTATTATCAAACATACCCAGCATTTATGACTTTGTAGGGAAGCAATGTGGCCCAGTGAATAATCACTACAAAAAAGAATGGTGTTATTTTGAAAATGTGATTATTTTCTGAAATGCACTTGTAGATTTTTTGGGTTAGAGATCAATCATGGTTACCACTTTGTTTGTGTGGTGGACTTACCGATTCAACCCAGCACATCCTGGGCTCGGAAAATTTTCACTTGATTGGTGGAGCCCATCCACCACTCAGGCAAGGGCTGGACAGGGCCCTGCCTGGAAGCAGGGGTGAGGAGCCTCCCAGACCTAAGTGAAGCCTGCATTTTGCAGGTCTGGCAAGACTTTGGTGGCCGAGCCTCTGAAACAAATAAAAGGAGCCATGTGCTCAGCACATGGGAGGCACGTCAGGGGACGACAAAGGAAGAAGGGGCTAAGAACAGCTGGGGAAGAGTTGCCCAGCAGGCAAAGCAGAGCTCAGAAGAGCCCCCCTCACCGGGACTGACGCCTCAGTGCCATCAGTGCGCAAAGTGGTGCATGGGACTCAGACCTTAGGGCTGTTCACGGCAGTCTGGGTCTGCATCCCCTGGCAGGGGGCCAGGGAGTGGTGCATGGATCAGTGCATGGAGCCCAGACCCTGGGAGCCACTCGACATGGCTCAGGTCTGCAACCCCAGCAGGCGGCCATGCGTGCAGTGCAGAGATTGCTGCGTGGGGGTCAAAGAGCTGATTGGGACTCTGGGAGCTGTTTCAAGGTGGCTCGGGTCCCCAATCCCTGCCATAAGGAGTGAGCCAAATGGTGCACAGGTCGGTGCACAGGGCCTTTAGCAGGCCTCAGGATGGGAGAGAGCCCTAGGCAGTGGCCAACCACTGTGCCAGGAGAGGCACTCATCCCACAGAGCTGGAGCAGCCCCGCATCACCAGGGGGTTGTGAGTGTTGGGACTAAGGGTGTCCCACAGGGGAAGAAGCTGGCAGGGGCCCCTGTGAGGTAGGAGGTCCCATCCCAGTGCACAAGGGGTTGGAGGGGTCTGGAGCATCATCCCATTTTCCCCTGGCACAGCTGCAGCCAGGCTGCCCCTCATTGAATGGGGAGACCCTAGCATAGTAGTACCTTCAACACCTGGAAGGGTGAGCAGGTGCCTCATGTTTTGTCATTTGCGCTGTGTATTGTGTCAGTTGAGTTTTCACTGTTATATGAGTGCAAGTGTATTTTATTTTTGATTTCTACTGCATACATGACAATGTTCTTTCATGGCTTGTAAATAGTTAATTACATTTATCCCTGTTGATGTGCTGTATTTACCTGTGTTTGTCTATAATTTTTAGTTCCAGATCCATTACTTACCTATGTGGGTTGAAGCTCTATAGGAGTTATAAGTCATGTATGTAATATAGTTCTGTATCCTTGAATAAGTGATTACTTATCTGTAGATATATATGTGTGTGTGTGTATATATATATATATATATATATATATATATACACCCATATATATATATGGGTGTGTATATAACTTTATTTTATTAATTAATAAACCTGTATATAGTCAAGCAGTTGGGTCCTGGCCTGAACTGAGGGAAAACTGTTTGCAGTTGACAGTTCCCTCCCACAGCACCTCTGCCTGCTGACAATCCCCTTCAATTTGGAGAACGGGGGTACATACCCTGTGTACGCCCAGGCTACATTTGTTTGGGAGCTGGCAGAAAGGGACCTGTCCCAGGGGCACTAGCATTTATAATCAGTCAGACATGACTGGACCTTGAAAAAAAACTGAACTTGTTTTGGATGATCAGGAGAAGCCACCATGTAAAACTCATCTTGGGTAATGCTAGCAGAAGCCGAAATGTTTCTAAAATTATGCTATGGAGCAACTGGTATAAATGGGAGCAGGATCCAGAAGCAAGTGTGAGTGAAAGAACCATAAGCTGCACTGCCAGTAGTAAAAGTGGCTATGCTATCAGAAGCCACCTGGTAAGATTAATTTACCAGCTGGAAGGCAGAACAATAGATAGCTGAGGAAAACACACATCAGAATGCCAGTCAGAAGCAGTGTTACTACACTCTTTGAGGTAGAGACATGTTTGTACAGGAGCTGGCAATACGGGGCTCAGTTTACTAAGGGCCTTTAGGTATGACCATGATATGAATGTTAAATAAGACCAGACCTTCCACTGAATCTAATTCCCTGCGTTCACAAATAATCATCTACCCAGAGATTCCTAGAACCCATCCACTCCAAACCCTTACACAACTACAATGTACAGAACTGGAAACAGTAGGACACTCTATACCAGTGGGGGCCAACTTTTTTGGCCGGCGTATCAAAAATTAACCCCCTAACCACCAAGCGTGGTTCTGATCCTTTTCTCCTGCCCAATCTGCTGTTTTGTTTTCTGCTCCGTGCATCTGTGCTGCCTGTTCCCTCCTTGATTTGCTGCATGCCACACCCAGAGGCCGCCTGTGCCACTTGTGGCACACGTGCTACAGGTTGGCCACCCATGCTATACACCATATAGCAGGTAGACAACCAGAGGAAAGGAGAGCGCTGGCAATGTACCACCAGCACAATGGCTGAGTAGTTAGTTAATACCATATTTACTCAATCCTAAAATGAGGTTTTTTTCCCCCATGTAGCATGAGGGGGAAAGTGCCTCAGCTTAAAATCAAGTACAAGGTCAGTGGTGGGGGTAGGCAGCTGCTGTGGCTTAGGCTCCAGCACATACCCTAGCCACAGGTGCTGCCTGTTCCCCGACCCCCAACCTCTGCACACTACCATCTCCTCCCTACGCCTACAGCCTCTGCACCCCTACCTGCTCTTCCCCCCGCCCCCATCTTGGCTATGTGCTGGGAGGCTCCATTCATGCTGCAGCCTCAGGCACGGAGCACAGCCACAGCCCAGTCCATATCATTAGCGTGTAGCTGGACTGGGGCCATGCTCAGTGCCCTAGGCTAGAATGGGGTCGGAGCTTGGCAATACAGAGCAAGGGTAAGGTGCGGGCAGTGGCAAGGAGAAGCTGGTGTGCAGGGGGGAAAGGGCAGGAGGGGGAGCAGAGAAAGAGGGGAAGTGGGGGCCTAAGGTTGTGGGGTGGGAGGCAGACAGGGGGCAGGCACTAACAGGGGGCAGGAACTAACAGGAGTCAAGCTGTTTGACCTTCCTACACCACCTGCCCCTGACTGCCTTCCCCCCTGCAGCGGTGGGGTGGATGAATGAAAGTTGACCTTTCAATAATTAGATTAAATACATGGAAAATTATAACCTAATCAACTTAATCAATACCTACAGTCTTAGCTGTGGCCAAGGTCTTCAGGAGAGGGTAAATAAATCATAGAATCATAGAAAATTAGGATTGGAAGGGCCCTCAGGAGGTCATTTAGACCAACCCCCTGCTCAAAGCAGGACCATCCCCAACTAGATCCAGACAGGGTTTTGTCATGTCAGGCTTTAAAAGCCTCCAAGGATGGAGATTCCAGCACCTCTCTAGGTAACTCATTCAAGTGCTTTACCACCCTTCCAGTGAGAAAGTTTGTCCTAATATCCATAACCTAAACCTCCCTTACTGCAACTTGGGACCATTGTTCCTTGTTCTGTCATTTGCCACCACTGAGAACAGTCCAGCTCCATCGTCTTTGGAACCACCCTTCAGGTATTTAAGGGCTGCTACCAAATCCCCCCTCAGTCTTCACTTCTGCAGACTAAATAGTCCAGTTCCCCCAGCTTTTCCTCATAAGTCATGTGCCCTAGCCCCCTAACCATTTTTCTGCCCTCCACTGGACCCTCTCCAACTTGTCCACATCCTTTCTGTAGTGGGGGCCCAAAACTGGACACAATACTCCAGATGTGGCATCACTAGTGCAGAATAGAGGGGAAGAATCGCTTCCCTCAGTCTGCTGCCAAGGCTGCTACTAATGCAGCTCAGTATGCTGTTAGCCTTCTTGGTAACAAGGGCACATTGTTGCCTCATGTTTGGCTTATTGACCACTGTAACCCTCAGGTCCTTTTCTGCAGAGCTGCTGCTTAGCCAGTTGGTCCCAAGCCTGTAGCGGTGTATGGAACTGTTGTGTCCTGAGTGCTGGACTTTGCACTTGTCCTTGTTGAGCCTCATGAAATTTCTTTTGGCCCAATCCTCCAATTTGTCTAGGTCACGCTGAATGCTAGACCTTCTCCTATGCATATCTACTACACCCCCCAGCTTGGTGTCATCCGTGAACTTGCTTAAGGCACAATCCATCCCATCTTCCAGATCATTAATGAAGATATTGAACAAAACCAGCCCAAGGACTGACCCCAGCTGCCAGCTAGACGTCAAACCATTGATCAGTATCCATTGAGTCCAATGATCCAGCCAGCTTTCTATCCACCTTACAGTCTATTCATTCAACCCATACTTCCTCAGCTTGCTTGCAAAAATGCTGTGGGAGACCATATCAAAAGCCTTGCTAAAGTCAGGTATGTTGCATCCACTGCTTTCCCTGCATCCACAGAGCCAGTTAGCTCATCATAGAAGGCAATCAGGTTTGTCAGGTGTGATTCGCCCTTGGCTGACTGTTCCTGATCACTTTTTTCTCCAAGCACTTAGAAATGGATTCCTTGAGGACCTGCTCCATGATTTCTTCAGGGACTGACGTGAGGCTGACTGGTCTATAGTTCCCTGCATCTTCCTTCTTCCCTTTCTTAAAGACGGGCACTATATCTGCCCTTTCCCAATCATCCAGGACCTCTTCCAGTTGCCACAAGTTTTCCAAGATAATGGCCAGCGGCTATGCAGTCATATCAGCCAACAGCCTCAGCACTCTCAGATGCACTGCATCTGGCCCCATGGACTTGTACACATCCACATAGGCATATATGTTGGTTTTTGCTGCTCTGCGTGTGTGTGTGTGTGTGTGTGTGTGTGTGTGCACACGTGCATGTGTGTGTGTCTGCACCAAACCCCATGCATGCCCAGAAGAGCCAGCGTGTTACTGCAACCCGGCACACCCAACGTGTCCCGTGGATACCAGGCACCTGCTAATTTTTTTTGGTGGGTGCTTGAGCCCCAGAGCACACATGGGGTTGGCAACTATCCACGCCCAGCTTTTCAAAATAGTTTCTAACCTATTCTTTCACCACTGAGGGCTGCTCACCTTCTCCTGAAACTGTTCTGCCCAGTCCAGTAGTCTGGGAGGTTTAGTAGTCTGGGAGCCGTGAAGACCAAGGTAAAAAAGGCATTGAATACATCAGCCTTTTTCTCATCATCTGTCATCAGGTTTCCTCCCTATTCAATAAGGGACCCACACTTTCTCTGATCTTCCTCTTGTTGCTAACATAGTTGTAGAAACTCTTCTTGTTACTCTTCATATCCCTTGCTAGCTGACACTCCAATTTTGCTTTGGCCTTTCTGATTTCATCCCTGCATACCTGAGCAATACTCTTATACTCCTCCCTAATCCTCTGTCCAGGCTTCCACTTCTGGTAAGCTTTCTTTTTGTGTTTAAGCTTACTGAAGAGTTCTCTGCTAAACCAAGTTGGTCACCTGCCACATTTTCTGTTCTTCCTGCATATCAGGATGGTGTATTTCTGTGCCCTCAGTAAGGTTTCTTTAAAATTCAACCATCTCTCCTGGACTCCTTTCCCTCCCAGACTGGCCTCCCAGGGTATCCTGCCCATCAGTTCCTGAAGGGAGTCAAAGGCTGCTCTCCTTCCTTCCTTTTGTCAGGATTCTGACCTTGATCATCTCACGGTCACTGCTGCCTAAATTGCCAGCCACTTCTACAACTCCCACCAATTCTTCCCTGTTTGTGAACAGCGGGTCAAGAAGTGCATGGCTCCTAGTTGGTTTCTTCAACAAATAAATAAATAAACAATCCAGAAAACATTAACAAGGGAGAAAACTTTCCTTCCTGGAGCCTTCTGGTGACCAGCCAAAACCCTGAAACATGGGATTATCATGGACCTATTACACTGCAACAGAGTTACTTTAAACCCAAAAAGGAGATTCCAAATACCTGAATCTATGTATCTCACATGCCAACAGCCAAACCAAGAACTCCATACCCTTTCATTTCATACCTTCCTTAAACTTACTGGCTTCAGTCTCAGAATGATTCAGGTCCCTGTTGTTTGGAAGATCACTGGAAAACATCACTCATTTCATAGTTAGAAATCATCTCATTTCCAGCCTAATTTATTCATAATCAGTCTGTAGCCATTTGATATAGTGTCTGTATTGTTCTTTAGCTTAAGAAGCTTTTCTTCCTAATATTCATGCTGTGGATGTATTTATAAGTAAGTAATTGTATCTCCAATCAGTCTTCATTTTGCTATACTAAGGAAGCAAAGGTCATTTAATCTTCTTTTATAAAATAAGCTCTGAATTCTCTTAACCATCTTATTAGGTTTTCTTTGTACCATTTCCAAGTTAAGTCAATCTATTTTGAACACTGGTGACTAGAACTACATATGCTACTCTAAATGGCATTATAACAATGCCTTGTACACATCAGAGACAATCCCTTGTCTCTAATGAATATATGCCACCTAATGCACCCTAGGATTTCATTAGCCTTTTTTATAGTTGCATCATACGGGCTGCTCTGGTCATTCCACAATCAATCAATATGCCCAGGTCCCCATTTTCCTCACATGTCTCCAATCAATTTGCCCCCATTTTATAGCTGCAGTCTGTGTTATTGGTCCCTGAGTGCATGACTTTGCACTTAATACCCTTAATCTTCATCGCATTTTTAATGCTCTACTCCACAAGGTTAACTGCATCTTCTTTTAGAATGATCTAGTCCTTTTCTATAGAGGCAATACATCTTAGCATAGTGTCATCTGGAAATTTCATAGTGACATTTCTAGCTCCAGTTCCGAGGTTGTTGATAAAAGATGTCAAATGGGATAGGCCATAAGAATGATCCCTGGAGCACACCAGTGGTAACCACTTTTTAGCCACATAAATCCCCTTTCAACATAATCTGCTGCATTGTCTCTTTGAGCCAACTGTTTATCCATTGTGATATGTGCCCCCATTCTCTTCAGTCTGGCCAATAATTTACCATGAGGCACAGTATCAAACATTCTGCTTATTTCTAGGTAAATTAGATACATTGCCTTGCATTTGTCTAAGCCATCCATTTTCTTGCATAAAAGACTATTAAATAAGTCTGACAGTCTTCTTTGCATAAAGCCATGGAGTGCTTTGTCCTATTTATTCCTTTTCTTCCTTCAATATCTCTTCTAAGACCTCACATGCTACTGAGATCAAGTTAACAGGCCTATAATTGCCTGGATCACTCTCTCTCTCTTTTTTTTTTTTTTTGGTTTGGCAACAGGCACTACATTTGATACTCTAGTCAGACGGTACTAGCCATAATATCCTGGGATCAAGATTACCTGCCCTCCCCCCACAAATATTGTGACAGAAGGAATTCTAAGTTTGATTATACATCAAATATAATAATTTCCATAAACATGCCCTCAGTCCTGTTTTCCATGTGTCATTTTCCTTGATTACATCTTTATCCTTATTGAAGACTTAAGCAAAATATGAATTAGCATAGTGATGCTAAACCTTTTTGCTGGTGGTGCTAGATGGACAGTGCCTGGATGTGCCTGCAGACCAGATCTGGCTGGTGCACTCAATGCAGTGCATGGAATTTGCACGATGTGCCACATTGAGGCATGCAGAGTGGGCAGGGAGCAACCTGGCCCCAGCCCAGCCGCACACGGGAAGGGGGCATTGCCCACCCCCAGCCCAGTCCTCCAGGGGCATGGCTCAGCCCAATCCAGCCAAGGGGGGGAAGGCGGGGTAGGGCATAACCCAGCCCTGATCTAGCTTCAGGGAGGGACATGACCCTGCCCCAATCCAGTTGCCAAGGGGGCATGGTCTGGTCCTAATCCAGCCATATGGGGGTGTGTGGCCTGGTTCCAACCTGCTTCAATGGTACTTGGGGTTTGGGAATTTTGTATTGGAGGGGTGGCATTATTAATTGACACCACTCCCCCCCCCCCAAATTTATGAATCCATAGGGAGCCCCATGGGTTAAATGCAATAGCTCCATGGGCCACATTTTGCCTGTGGACCAGAGGCTGAGCACCCCTGCATTAGAACATAGGCCATACCCAGGCTTTCCTTGATCTCCACCCCATCTGCATCAGATTTTGGCACCAGTTTTTTCCTCCTGGCTTTCTTTTTTATTTATGCAGCTTATTTATAAGTCTTTGGCAATCCTTACTTCATTCCTGTACTATTTGAACACAGAATGGTATTCCTCTGTGGTGATCAATCCCTTTTTTTTAATTCCTTAAAGATCCTCTGTTTAATTCCTAATGAACTCTTTTGAGCTGCTTGTTCATCCGCGCAGGTCTGTCACCCTTCCCCACCTATTTTTTCCCTCTTCTTTGCAAGCTGCTGATAGTATTTGCATGTTAACCTTAAAAGAATCCCTTGACACTTGCACATCTAAATCATTTCTCTCTGAAACTCTTTCCAAAATTTAGCCCTTCTGCAGTCCAAAACACTTGTTACAGACTTAGTTTTCAGCACTTTGGAGTTTAAATTAAATTTAATCAATTCATGATCACTTGATTACTTCTTACAAACAGTCCTTCTATAATGTACTTGTTATGTGTCCACACTAAACTTAAGATACCATTGCCTCTTACTGACATAGCGATCATCTCATAGAGAAACCTATCAACTAACTGGCAGATACAAATATCTGACCCAAACCATTATGTGTCATAGCCAAAATCAAGGAGGTTGAAGCCTCCCCTGATTACAGTCCTGGAGGACTACCACAAGCCTCACTTGGGGTTGTGAACTATGCAGGGCAGCAGGCTGCATAAAATTCAGAGATAGCAACACTGAGCACTGAGCATAAGCTTTCTTTGCTCATCTAGCCCCAAGTGGTTTATGACTATAAATACAGCTGGCTGGAGTCCCCAGCTCCAGTAATTCAGATTCATGGTGAGACTTGGAGGATGTTGAGTATTTCCCATACCTCAGAAGCCATCTCATACAGAAGGCTGACATCAGTGAAGAAATCCAACATCACCTCAAATGTGCAAGTGCAGCCTTTGGATGTTTGAGGAAATGGGTGTATGAAGATAGTGACATAAGATAAACCAAGCTCTTGGTTTATCAAGCAATTGTGATCCCCATCTTACTGTACGGAGCCAAGACATGGACAAAGTACAGGAGACACCTTAACTTGTTAGAAAAGTACCATCACTGCTGCCTGCAAAAGAACCTTCAAATCTAGTGGGAAGACAGAGGCACCAACATTAGCATCCTCTCTCAAGAAAAAATCATGAGGATCGAGGCGATGATCATCCAACATCAACTTTGCTGGGCCAACCACATCATTCAGATGTTTGACTCCAGATTCCCAAAGCAAATTTTGTTCTCCCTGCTTAGTCAAGGTGTATGCTCAAGACAAGGGCAGAGAAAGCTCTTCAAGGACATCCTCAAGGCCCACTTGAAACAATGGAACATCGGCATCAACTCATGAAAGACTGTTGCCCGGAACCACTTGTGGTAACCAGAACAAGAGGGGTTACTATCATGAGCAATAAATATATGCTGTAAGAGGCATTCGGCAATTGTCTAAGCAGTTAAGATTAGCTAATGCAAAGCTTGTAAGTTTGCAACCTGCAAGTGGAATTTGTCTGTCACAATTTAACCGAAGTGTTGAATCTAACTGTTTGCACTGATCATGGGACCACTGAGGCCCCAAAATAAGCAGAGCTACAAGATTAGCTGATCTACCAGGTTTTTTAAAGGTCAAGCCATAACAAGATCTGACCACCTAATATAATTAGCACATTCCAAGGAATCCAGGAATAAGAAGCTAAGGGAAGAGTAATGTTAATTTCAAACCTCAAAGTAATGTGGTGTAATTTGCTTATTGGGTGAACCCGAGTTTGGGCGGTAACCTTTCATGATAATTTCTAACACCTTTTGAACCCATAGGGTAACAGCTATAGGGCAAGATTGTGAGTGGCTCTAAAGCCAACAGATTAGCATAAGATAAGGTATAAAGAAGCACGTATGTCAGGTGACCAGCATGAAGGACAG
>NW_005842266.1:166511-166929 GCF_000455745.1 Alligator sinensis | reverse complement strand
TTTGACTTTACTTCACCCCCGCCTCCCCCCCTCGATCCCAAACCCAGCAGCCTAACGGCTGATACACTCACAGTGCCTAGCTGGCCTGTGACAACCACTCCAAATGGAGGAAGAGTCTGCTTCAAGGATCTCAGTACTTTGAAACCTTAGAATGACAACAGGAGATGGAAAAGTGAGAGTGGCAGAAAAGTATATCATAGACCAAATCAAGGATCCAGAGCCACCCATCCCAGATGGAAACACATACCCAAGCTGCAGCAGAGAGTGTTGATCCCAGATTGGTCTTGTTAGACATCTTCGAACCCACAAATAAGACAATCATGGAAGACAACCATTCTCGACTGCAAGGGATTGCTATAGAATAGCATTTCCCAAACTTTTTAGCCCCATAGCACACTTACTTAAATAAAAAAGCACC
>NW_005842266.1:161138-166480 GCF_000455745.1 Alligator sinensis | reverse complement strand
CAGATGGCATTTTGGGCCAGAGCCATGCCCCCTGGCAGGCTGGAGCCACGCTCCCAGCCTGTCTATGTCCACAGCAGCAGCAGGAGGCAGGGGGCATGGCTCCATCCCAAAATGCCGCAACACACTTAGACATACCTGATGGCACACCAGTGTGCCACAGCACACCGGTTGGGAAACACTGCTATAGAAGATTGTTTCCCCCCAAAACAAATTTAAATGAAAACACACAAAACAAAAGCAGCGCAATCAAAAATTTTGTCAGTGAGAACTCAGTGCCTAACTCCTTTAGCCACTTTTGAAAATGCCAACCCCAGAGCTTAAGAATAAAACCAGGTGAAATTTGTCAATTTTGATTGAGCATCTGACTCCAAATTTACTGAGAAATTCAAATAGCTTCTTGTACATTGAAACCTCATTATGTAGCTCTTCATTGGTTCATGACTTTAAACTAAATCCAGAGTTTTAAACAAGGTCCTATGGGGGATGGTAATAAAAATTCGTCGGCCAATACACAATTAGGATAAAGGGAAGAGGACTGAGGAAAAGAATAAATTCTAGATAAGGGACCAGAAAACTTAATAAGGTTTAGAAAAAAGATGCAACAGGAAAAACATGAGGGCAGTCTGCAATGTAAGAATGTGAGAATCAGTTCTCCTAATATGTCGTTGAAGAATAATATGGGCAAACGCAATGTCCAGGAAGTTTTTAACAAGTATAGAAAACAGATTTCTGTTTATGGTCCTACTCATCTATGAATCTTACCTGTAGAGGACCTTAAAAGAAAATCAGAGTTCCTTCTATGGGCATCTCCTGGGCTGGCAGAACTATGATGTACTCTTTACCCAAGTCTTACAGACATGGTCCCAGCTTTCAGTTTACAAATTGATGCTTTTTACCTGAACAGTGTGCATCCCCATATATCTTTGCACAATCTTATGCACACATGTGAAGGCAGGGGAGAAGCCCAGCTGCAGATCTGTTCCTTAATGTACTTTTAAGTGGAAAAACATAGCATTTATAATGGAGCAGCCATTTAATAAATATTAAAGACTCAATTAAAAGTATTTTAAAAGAACCTGAAAATAATCTTTTTGTTCATTCCATTTTGCTAAAGTGTTAAAGGACAGAACATAAAATCTGCATTTTCACAGCTAAGATTAACCTTCTGAGATGAAACAAAGGAAATCACATAAAACATAGCAAAGACAAACAGGCAAAATCAACCAAAACAGGGGAAAAAACAGGTGATTTTTTTTTTTGCTGTGGGTTTTTCCGCCTTATCAATTATATTAAATATCTTCAGATGGTGGGAAATAAAAATAAAGCATTTTAAAAAGTAGATATGCAACATTTTCCATGCTACATTTTCCATGCTAAATGAATGGCTTTTGTATCATTTTAATATATTTACATTCCAGATTAGTGGCTTAATTTCAAAAGCACTCACAGTTTTGTAATTTACATAAATCAAATAACTGATTTATGCATGTTTAGCTTATGTGGTTAATACACATTTCATGAATACTTTGGAACAGATTTAAGTCACAAACAAAGCAAAGGTTTTTATATGAGTGCAGAAAAAAATCCCAGCAGAAGGATGCTGGTAAGCACGGTTCCCAGTCTGTGGTCCATGAACAAAGTGTGGTGGTACACTATGCTGGTTCCTCTTCCTTCTTTACAGTTGCCCAATTGCATTAGAAAAAAAAAGCTAGAAAATACTTGGAATGGTTTCTTACTACCTCTTTTCCACATCAGCAGTTGCTGTAATTTGCCAAGGAGATATTATGCCACTTTCCAGGAAGGAGGACTGCTGTTTGCTTTTAGTATTGGGAAGTGGTCTATGTGAACTCCATGGAAAGGAGAGGTTGGGACATTTGTAGAGTTCTGGAAAAGAAAAGTTAAAAGCCATACAATAGTGAATGCAAAGAGAAAGATGATCCATATATTAGCTAATTAGCATCCTGTGAGTGCATCTAGATGTGAAATTAAGGTGAAGCAATAAATTCCAAAGGTGTTTGAGCCAGAGTAAACTGCTTCCAGATACAGCATTTACACGTGTACCCAAGAAAGCAGCAATTTAAATCTAGGGTGGAGCAGGTCCAGGCTGGCAGAGGGCATGGTGGGGATCAGCCCTGGTGGCTGGGACATGAGGTTTCAGAATCTGTAGAGCTGTGTGGCTAGGCAATAGCCAGAAGTCTGCCCCCCACCAGTCACCATCTACACATGTATTTCAGCACAGTTAATTAGTTTACTGGGCCTGACAGTACTATCTTACAGTGGAGTTGGTTTACTGGTCCTTAATACCAGTGCACGTGTAGACAGTAGTGCTTTACTGCAGAGCTAACTAGTCTACTTCACAGTAAAACGCACGTGTGGATGCACCCTGTGGGTATGTCTGCATGAGCTGCTTTACTGCACAGTAGACTAATTTACTGTGCATTAAAGCATCACTGTCTACACATATGGGGAATTTACCTTGCAGTAAATTAGGCTACTACACAGTTAGCACCCATGTAGATGCTGCCTGGGAGTAAATTTTCTCCCAGCCAGCCTATGTAGCAGAGGGCCACAGGGAATAGGGAACTCTTTCTCTAGTCCTGGTGCTACTGTAAGGCCATAAAAACCAACTGAACTTTTGGTGACCTTGCGGCAGGCAGCTAGAAGAATCTAGTGTGTCATGTGGAAAAGATAGACTGCTGTGTGGAAAAATAGTGTGTTGTGCTAAAAGTAATTGTGTGCTGCGTGGCAGTTATCTGTATGCGTGCCATGTGAAAAAGCTGCAGTGCGGTGTGCAGAGTGAGTATAAAAGGAATCTTCTCCTCAGCATCTGAGAGAGACTGGGAGTGTGCCTGTGAGGTGGTTGGGAGAGAGTCTCGGTGTATCTGAGGGAGTCTGGAGCATTGGGGAGAAGGGTTAGAGTAGGTTCGATTGGAGAGAGAGCTTGTTTGGAGACAGCTTGGTATTAGACAGAGAGCTTGTAGTTGTGAGAGAAAATTCACTTAATAAGCAAGAGCCCTGAATATTCCATCTACCTGTGGTAGACATTGAGGTCCCATTTTCTTCATTCAGATGCTACTGAGCTGATCCTAAAATTTTCCCATTTCCCCTAGTAGTATTAGCTCATAGCACTGAAGATAAATATCACCCTTCCTTCCCTTTTTCTGTTATATGTCTGTGTGTCAGTGTCCCAATGTTTTTGTACATTTTACATACAATGGTGTAAATAGTAGAAATAGTAAGTTTTTTATAAGGGTAGAGCAATAGATTTTGTAGTTATTGTTTGGTGTTATATCTGAAATAAACCATTCTGATTTGCTGGAGTTTTATCAGTGTGTGTGTGTGTGGATTATCTACCGCTTAGGAACCGAGCATCCAGGTGATAGATACCGGAGCTTGGGCCCACTCCTCAGGCCTCCCGCCCATCATTTTATTAGGTGGCCTGGCCACCATTTGACTGAACTTTTAGACAAATAGGATTTCTGGCCCCAACACTTCTCAGCTTCCAGCTTCCCACAGGAGCCAGGAGCCAATCCGCACCAAGACTGGGGAGCAATTTGCTCCCTGTCCTGGCTCCTAGTGCAGAGCTAGCAGCTCCAGAAGTTGACCAGGGGATGAGAACCCAGCCTCTGCCCACCCCCAAGAGCAACCAGGTCTGTACCAAACAAAGCAGCTGCTGCCCAGCCCTGTGCCCCTCCACCCAGCAGGAAGCTCACCAGAAGCAGCCAGGATAGCTCCCAGACAATCCCCTGCTGGACAAAGAAGCCCCACCCATCAGGGGGGCTGATTAGTAGCTATGTGTCTGGATGGGCAAGGGGCCAGGAAAGCTCTGTCAGCTGCAGGGGCAGCTGTCTCCTGGCCCAGTGCATATCAGGTCCCTTCCCAATGTGCACTGGGCCAGGTGACCCCTGCTGGCCAGCAGAGGTCTCCTGGCCTCATGTGCATTGGAGTCAGCCTCATGCCCCTTGCCCTGGGCTAGCACTCAGAGGATCCTGGAGCTCCTCCTGGCTGCTGCAGGGGGCAGAACAGGGCATGAGTAGCCCTATACCAGGCTAACACATAGACATGTTCTCAGCAAAGGCTTACTGCATAATAAGCCTAATGTGAATTAATAGCACTTGTAGATGTGCCCTGTGATCATCAGGCAGATGGAAGATGACCTGCATGATCACCTGTAGGAAGGAAGGTGATCTGTATGACCAAAGAGAGAAATAATATAGGACCACCATTCTATTAAGGTGCAGGCCACAAAGGGGAAGGTTTGAGGACCATTTGTGTAGGTCACTGCAAATAACGCGGTTTCATACTTGCCATGTAAATCCACCCTGCAATTACAGCTGTTCACAGATTTTTCAGCCATAGAGTACATACTCAGGCTTGCCCCATAATTAGATCCTAGGTAACATTCCAAAGATATTTACGCATTTTTCATTAGACACTCATTTGTTAAAAATTATAAAAATAACCTCACCACACCTTCAAAGAGAACCAGGCAGGCTCTCATACCCATCCAGAGTTCCCAGCCCTGCACACAGGAGCCCCACGCCATCAGGCTGGGCTGCCTCCATGGAGGCAGGAGCCAACCGAGCTCGATGGTGTGTGGATCTTGACTGCAGTGCCGGGAGCCCTGAGTGGCAGCAAGAGCTGGCCTGGCCCTGGCCCTGGTTGAAGGCGCATACCAGCGGGCCAGACTGGCTCTGTGAGCCACATGGAGTCCCCAGGTCTTAGGTGGCAATGTACACTGCCAGGGGGCTCTCCCAGCAGTGGACCACAAGTGCCCCAATGGCTCACTGCTGGCTGCTGCTGCCAGGGGTGCAGGTGTGTTGTGGGACAGGTGGGCAGGGGACCCTCCTACACAGTCCCTGCCACACACAGTCCCCCCACCCACACACAGTCCTCCTGCACCTACAAACCTTGCCACAATCCACCCACAAACCCCATGCACCCACCCACAAACCACTCCTAGAAACCCCGACTCACACCCATATATCCAACCACCCAGAACCCCCACCCAGAACCCCACTGCCACAACCACCAATCCACCCACAAACCCCTCCAACCCCCCTACAAACTCCAGATACCCCCACCAAAAACCCACACTTACCCCCCTGACACCTCTTCCCTCCCAAACCCCACATGCCACCCACAAATATCACACCCTACATGCCCAGGCACCAGACAGGAGGGGACCTGTTGGCGGGAGCCACAGCTGCAGGGGCAACTGCCACACTGAAGCCATGCCCTGTGCCCACACTGGTTCTGGGACATGCAGCCCCAGCCAAGGGGGGCTCCTGGTCCCAGAAACCATTTGGGGGGTGTGATGGGCTGGGGGAAAGGGAGGAGGT
>NW_005842266.1:142454-161128 GCF_000455745.1 Alligator sinensis | reverse complement strand
AGAGAGAGAGAGATGGGGATCAGGGATGGGGGGGTGCTCTGGGTAGGAGAGCCAACCTTACAGCCCCCCTACCTCACTAGAGCAGCCTGTGCAGGGGGAGGCTGGCCTGGAAGGGAAGGGGCTTGCCCAGCCCAGTCCCTGAGCCCATGTTGAGGGCTTCCCAGGAAAGGCATGGGGATCACTGGGGCCTGGGCACAGGTGCAGGGAGCAGAGCAGTAAGGGCTGACACTGCTCACAGCCACAATGCAGCAGGTGGGACAGCTCTAGCTAGACTCACGTCCTGATGCTGGGATGGAGCTGCTGCCACAAGGGAGTGAGTGTGGGGCAGGTAGGGGCTGTAGCTCAGGAGTTTGGGGCAAGGGCATGAACAGGGGGGAGGGCACTGGCATCCCAGTGCTGCTCAGCACCCCAAATCCTGGTGAGTGAAAGGGGCAGGGGCAGGTCTGATTTTTTTATGATAAAAAAACCAAAAGCAAACACCAAAGTGTACAGATATTTAGAATTCATTTTATTATGATGACAGAGGCAGTGGTAGACTTCCAAATTGCTTTAAAATTGTAAATATATCAATAAAACATTTCCCAACTGATCTCTCTCTATACAGTGGTGATTCATTTTAATTGCAGAAGAACGTGGATTTTGGATATTTTAATGAGAGAATTGGTGTGGGGGTGGGGGTGGAGGGGAAGCTGATCAGAGAATCTGCAGTTTTTAAACAGGGATTCCTGCTGGTGAGGCAAATGGCAGGACCCGGGCAGAGGAGCCTGCCCAGGGCCAGTACTGGGGACCCAGCTGGAGGGCAGATGAGGTGGCTGACCAGCTGGCCATTTGAGGCCAGGAGGACATGCTTTAGCAGTTTTCAAAGTGGGCCACTGCAATGAGCACATCTTGTGGGTGATAGCTGCCCAGATGGCAGAGTGGGGGCAGTGGAAGACACAACAGCAGTGCCATACAAAAGCCAACTCTGCAGCCATGGCCCACTCACAGCTGGCCCAGAGGTGCAGAACGCTCTTCTGCAGTACCCATACCACAGCCCAGGTGGCCGTGCTGTCCCCATCTGGGTCTGGAAGTCATGCGGCCATGGAGCCACAGGTCCAAGGGGGTAAATGCTGTTGCAGGTGGCAGCAGGTCACAGCCAGGCAGCAGCCCCCACTACCAAACTGCTGAAGTGGGTAGAGGGTGCAGGGGCCACTCTAAGTTAGGGCTGCTTTAGCAGTCCAGCTGGCACAAGGAGCTAGTGTCCCCAGATAGCAACTGGCTGGGCCTCAGAAGCTCCTGAGAGCAAGTAGCCCTAAGCTGCTCACCAGGGCAGCTTTTGATACTGCTGGGTCCAGAACAGGTGTTGGCCATAGCCTCTGGTTCCCCGTGGCTGAAGGTGTGGAGGGAGCTTGGCAGGGTCAGTTTGCCCCAAGTGGCACAATTTACCCCACACCAAAGTGCATGTTCTGGCACATGTACTGAGGCACAAATCTCAGGCACAAAATTGTGCCGCTGCTATCTGAGCT
This sequence comes from Alligator sinensis, assembly GCF_000455745.1. Lineage (NCBI taxonomy): Eukaryota > Metazoa > Chordata > Crocodylia > Alligatoridae > Alligator > Alligator sinensis. The sequence goes on along the minus strand of NW_005842266.1, from coordinate 159,623 downwards.
GCTGCAAGTGCATGTGCCTGCGCCCACAATTTCTCATGTCACCAGGTGAGTCTTTAAAGCAAGTGACCTAACATTCACGTACTCAGATTATCAATAATTCATTTTGCATGGTTATGGTGTGTGGGGGGACTTCTTCATTTCCTAGCAATGCAAAACTTGAAATGATATTGTGAAATCTCAGTCCTGACTATAGAAAAACACAGGGGTGAAAGCTCCAGACGAGCATGGCTATGTAGTATGCGGCACTGCAGACCTGTCTGCAGTGCCACATACTGCACATTCAGTTGCTCTGCACAATGCAAGGGAGCAGCATGGAAACGGTTTTTGACCCCTGGATATCCAGTGTTCAAAAAACCTACGGAGAAAAAAGTGGAGCCGGGTGATCCAGAGCTCTGCTGCGGCTGCCAACCAGCCTCTGCGCAGCAGAATCACTACTGCTGCAGGCCCAGGAGGCCCCCAGTACCTGGGATGTCCCTACGACCTTAAGACTGTTGAGACAAGCCCAATGCTGACCCTAGCCTCCTGTGACAGCTCTAAGTGTTGCCCTGAGCTACCACTGCCCTGAGCTTGTCTCCCTACAGGCAGTGACAGGGTGGACCTCGACTTTGGATCACCTGGTCTGCCAGGAAGTTGGTCTTATGTTTTCTCGCCTGCCATGACTTTGATGAAATAGATTCCCAGGAGGCACTGCCCACAGTGATCCTGCCTGGTCTCGATCCCCATTTCTTCTGTGGGACCCCAAACCTCCCCTTTACCGCAGCCTAGCCTCTCCAGATGGTACTCACAAAATTCTTCTGCAGCCAGGTCACAGTGCTGCCAATTGTGGTTTTATTTGGCCCTCTACCCCAGGGTGACCTTTGGTCTTGATTAGGTATACCCTTCCAGGGCTGGTCTTGGCCTCTGCTCAAATATCAAAAGAAAAGGCAAACACCCCCCCTCCCCCCAAAAAAAGAAAAAAAAAAAACCTAAAGAAAATCCCGGCTGTTCTCAGCCTCCTTGTTGGGCTCCGTCTATGTTCCCTTTTACCTGGGATCAGGTTCTCAACATCCCAATCGCAATGATCAAGAAAATCCCTTAGTCCAGTCTTTGTAATGTGCCAGCCTGCCCTGCACCCCTATGAACATTCACAGTCTCCTTGGGGTCTCCCCCATGTACAGGAAGGCTCTACCTATAACTGTAGTTTTCTCTCAGGCCCTCCTCCAGATCCTCTGTTGAAAACTGCACTCCAGAGATTATCACAGGCCTTGTGGATTCCCTCTCTCAGGATCCTCAGCAGCAGCTCTGCTCTGGAGATTATCACCAGCTGCCTGTGTGCAGGCCTCCTGCTCAGGGTCACTCCTGCAGCGTTCCTTTGGCAAGTTACGCAGCCCTTGTCTGCCGGGATGCTCAGCCGCTCCTCTCTCCCTGCGGCCTGCAGGGAACTGACTCCTTTCTGTCCCTCTCCGGGGCCGGAAATACCTTTGGGCAGCCTCCCTCCTACAATCCTGAGCGAGATACTATTCTGGAAGTGGGGTGGGTATTTTCCTTCCCTTCCAGTCTCCAGCTGTAGCCCTGCCAGCCCTCCATGCTGTGAGTTTTGTCTCACTCATTTACACCTCCCCTACTGCCCCTGCAGAAACTTGCCATGCATCAGAGGGCATGTGGCATAGGTCTTCCCCAGGAACAGTGATGGCGACACAAGGTGTGCCACCGCTACTGTCCCTGAAGAACCAAACATCCACACCATGTGTGGACGTGGCCTCTAGTAGCTCCTGAGTGCTCAACTCTTTTGAATATTTGGTCAGCTACTAAATACAGACTTAAGGGTGAACTTCAGGTTTCTCTTTTATAAATTCTTGACTATAATTATTGGCTTAAGGTTTAGTTCAACTCTTTTCACAAACAGAAAACTGGTTTAAAGAAGAAAATTTTCCCCATTATACATGGTTGATGGATTCAAAGCTTTATTTTTTAATGCTGAAGAAATTGCTTCGTCTTCACGGTTGCTCCACGAAAAACTTAAAAAACAAACAAACCCACATGGAATCAGTTCTACTAGTTCATCATCTCTTTTCTGTTTCTTCTTCCCTTTCCTTTCTATTCCTAAGGGCTTTGTTATAAAGATGAGATCTTTTCTTCCTTAACAGTTCATTTACCCGTGCTGCCAATTTTTCTCCTGAAATCAGAACCCTCTGCAACATCATCATCATCTCCACAGCAATTAATTTTAATGTCACAAACCAAAGATCATAATTTAAACAAGGGAATAAAGAAGCTTGAGCAGATGAATGCCTAAGGAATTAAGATATTTATTCAAACAATTGTTTTAATAATGACAACAAGAGAATAGAAATACAGAAATTGCCAGATACTGACCAAGAGTTAGAGAATAATATTTTTCAGTTACCTCATTCTACTTTCTATGACCAATGAGATGTCAGAGGAACTCTACAGTGGAACTACATAAGAGTACAAGAGATGGAAAGCATACATGATGAAAAGCAATGAGTATTTAAGGAAGGAAAAATGTCCAGTTATGGGTACTGAACCAAATTTCTTTCTTAGTTTTTTTTCTTTCTATAAATGATGTCGACACTGCAAATCAGGAGATGTGAGTGCTGCCTTCTCAAGCATACCTGCACTAGCTTTAACCCAGCTAGCTTGGATACCAATCAAAAAAGTCTTCCCAGCCCATACTTGTCACTAGTTGCTTACCCAAATATATTCACAGAGCCCCCAACAGGCTTGTACAGCCTCCACTGAAGTCTGAGCTACTGTATTTTCAGTGCTATTGTTACCTGAACTAGCTGAGCCTACTGCTGCAGCAATCATACCTCTTACTGCAGTACAGACAAGCACTGGAGAAGAAATGCTGTGCAAGAAGGCAGTTACATCTTCTCTTGATTGCATGGTTTATTTCACATTCATACATCCAGTTTTCTCCTTTACTGTCCTATAATTTGGGCAAAACACAATTGAACATTCCTGAGAGGTTTGCTTGAGTGCTGAATGGCTTAGGGCATGTCTACACATGCTTTTAAGTGTGCCTAAACTTAATGTGCATTAGCTTAATGCACATTAAGTGGGCTCAGGCAGGTGTCTACATGTGCAGGTGTTAAAGCACATTAATGCTGAGTGTGGACTGACTTGAGACTCAAGTTAGTCCCAAGTCAGTCCACACACATACAGTTTTAATTTACTTTGAAGTGTCTACGTCTGCGTTCATGTGTTTTAATTATTCACGCATAAGTTTGATACCTGAATTTGCAGGTGTCAAATTTAGGAGTGATTAGCCTAAATTTGCCATTTTTAATGTGCATTAACTTAGGCTAATGCACATTAAAGCGTCATGTGTAGACATGCCCTTAATATACCTAAAGGTACATTGTTTTCAGGTGTAATTTTCTATGTGGCTATGGAAGAGAGGCTGCTATGCTTATGCATGGTGCTTGTTACAGATGCTGTGCGGTAATAGTGATGGTAAACATCTACATTATGATAGTGTCCAAAGGCCACTACTGAGATTTGGGCCCCTGCAATTCCTTCAAAATCTAACTACCTATTTGTACAAAGGAGAACCTGCATATGTAACCCCCATTAAAAACTGGGGTGAATGGAGAAGGAGCTGCCATGATTTCTGATGAAATATAAGCCAGGCAATTATCCATTCTACAAAGAATAATGGGAAATTTGCTTATAGCCAGTCAACACTGCTTTTGTAGCAGAGCAGTATTATTAGAACTCATTAAAAGAAACAATCAAATACAAAAAAAAAAAGATAGAAAGTAAAAAAAAAATCCAATAATTAGAAACCAATAATTAGACCAACTTCAAGTTTAAGGTCTTAATTAAATCTGCCTGCTTCTGTCACCATTGTAAATGGGCAAAGGATGAGCTCAGAGATGAGGGGACCAGATAAAAAGAGGACTTCTGTGGCTTTCCACATTTCTAGGTGAAATTCCAGTTCTTCTGCAAATGATTCATCATTTGCTGCTTTTAACTGAAGGTTTTCAAATATTGTGATTCTTCCTACCGGGCAAAGACACAACCAATATCCCGTCTCTCCCATGTTGTGATCAATGTAGCTGCTGACTGCAGATTGACTCTGCGATAGTGGGACAATTACTGGTAAGTCATTTACCTTTTACACAATACCTTCTAAATATTTTATGTAATATAGATGCCAAACACTAGGAGAAAGTGCTCGTCCATCCTTCAGAACAAATGGTGCTTTCTGGCATGGGACAAAGGCTTTGGGGAGTTTGATATGATCCCAGGGAGAATGGAAGGTCTCAAATAAGTGCCTTGTTGGTGGGAGGAGCTGACTTTATTCCAAAGCTTTACAGAGTCCATATATAAAATGAGGTCCTTTGTGATGGAGCAGGGTTTTAATCATTAAGGAAAATGGAGAATTTATGAGCAAGAAAACCAGGCAAACAAACTGCTGCTGCTTTTCCTTAAAATCAATAGGAAAGCAAGAAGAAGGCACAGTTTGATTTTCTGCCACACTGTTTTTATACATCTACTTGAACAATTCAGTTTCTTTGATTTTTCACTTAACTTATTATGCCCACTTTTATTTAAATGAAGCTGCTTACAAGGTTTAGCCATTCAAAGCAAAAAGCTATTTGGCAAAGCCTTTGGGAAGAACGTTTCTGTTAGCAAAATCACTATTGATGTTCAAATGGAGCCAACCAGTAGTTGCAAAAGCATCCCTGGTCTCATCACTTCTAGATATGCCATGGTTAAGTACTGGGACAGACATGCTGGTAACAAATTAGAATCAGCAAAACACCATGTTGCACTCAGCATTTTTATTTTGTATGCATATGCTGAACTAAATATATGTGCATGTCAGAATCTATAACATTTCTTTTCACTTTGCTTAGTGCTCAGTACAAGGGGCCTGAAACAAAGCCCAGTTATCAGTGACAGTAGTTATTTATTGGAATTACCTACCAAAGGCTGTGGTGATTTCTCTTCTGTTTGCAAAGGTAAAACAAGTCTCTCCAAATTGAGCCTCTAGCTATAATATATAGAGGAATCTCTGGACACAATTTTCAGGCCTGTATTATACAAGAAATTGGGTTAAATTATCATATAAGTCCCTTCCAGCCTTTGCATTGACTTCAACCTGGATGCATAGCTACTGGATCACGACCTGCCATATAGTGATGGATGTACACAATCTTGGCCCATGGAAGTCAAAGAGAATTTTCCCACTAATTTAAATGGAGTATAGATTTCACTTAATAAACTTCTAGGGTCTGGGATACAGCAGAGGGTAGAGGTGGAACTGACATAGTTGTATTACTATGATTTTCCATCAGTGATCAAAGACCTGAGTGATTCTCAACCCTATGCTTTGCATAGTACGAACATAACCTGAAGTCTATATAGAAAAGATAGCTTTATAAGTATAAACGTGTGTTTAATTATTTTTTTTAGTTTTATGTAGAACCACACTGTTATGTGAAGCTTGACATATTTTTATGGCTTCCTTGCTTTAAAGCTCTTTTACTTCCTTCATTTTTCCTATCTGTACCAACATATCGGGGGCACATCTACACAAGACACTATGGCAATGTAGTATCTGTGGGCACAAACCATGATGCCAATGCTACATTACCATAGTGATGAGCTATGCTGCTTTACCTCATCGCTACAGCACCGTAGCATCTAAAAATAACTGTGACCTGCTGGGACTGTGCAGTACTGGTGGGTACTGCACAGTCATTAACTTTAGCAAGTACCAAATGACTGTGCAGTACCAAATGCAGAGTCAGGGCACATGTAGACATGCCCAGTGAATCATAAAGAAGTCTCTGAGTATTTTTACCTGAGATCTTCTCTATTCTTGGATTCTGAACTAGCAAATTGTAAATCTTTTCCTTCTTAAATTAAGCCAGAGCAGAAAAAGAAATAGGGTTGTGGAAAAGAGAGAACTTTAAGTATGAAGAAGACACATGGCTGACAAAAGACTTTACTTATAAAGAGACTCTGCATTTAAAGGAAGTTTAAAGGACTGTGTTTTCAGTGAGAGTGCTTGTACTTTGAAGTGTGTCCTTATTGAATAGGTGAAGGAAAATGGTAAAGGCAAGAGTTCATTAAGCTTATTGTACTGGTTTTACTGTATAATCAACTCATCGATTTACTACAGAACTGAGAAGATAATATTCTGCAAACAAACGGACAAAAAGAAATTCAACAAGGGAAGCTGAAAAAAAAAACAATAGATGAAGCTAGACAAACAAATAGAATTTTAGACACAGAGAGCGCATCTACAGGACATGCTTTCCTGTGCAGCAGACTAATTTGCTGCACAGTAAAGCATCACTAGCTACATGTGCCAGCAATTAGGGTGCAGTAGCCTAATTTCCTGCATTGCCAGATAGACTCATCAGATACAAGGAGTATCCAGCACCAGCAAATTATTATGCTTAAATGCATATGCATATGGTGATGTTGGGATTAGTTTACTCTGGCTCAAACTGAGTTGCAGTATATTCAGTCACATGAATTGCACCTTCACAGATAGATAAACTCTTCTCCTGGCTGGATTAATTTTCTTAATTTGTATAAACCAAGCATTCTTTGATCCCCCCCCCCCCAAGTTATAACATTTCACCTTTCTTCTTTCTTATCCCATATAATCAATTAATATTAGGTAGCTACTCTTATAGCTTCTCTACATGATTGAGTCCCATGACACTGAAAAACAAAATTTATTTAAAAGTAGCACAAAAAAGAGTTACTAGCAGGGACAGGGTGAACTAGGGATAATATCTTTTGTAACCCTTGCTTGATGAATAGGCTAACAGGTAATACAAGTGTTCAGAGTGTGACTGACCTTTGCATAATAATTGCTGATATCCTAAAAAGTAGCTGCATACTGCTGTGTCACCTAAGCGCAGCATCACTTAGAGTATATTTCTTTATCTTGGTGGATTTGGGGTAGTAGTTGTGGGTGTAAGCGGTGTTTTTATACCAATGCCTCTCACTAACATTCATTAATTATTATTTGCATGAGTTTTTTCTTGCTGTTTGAATGATACCTTCTGTAATCTACTGCATACCTTGTTCAGGCTATCTACTGCAAGCATGTTTCTTAACTGTTTCATTATCCTGTGTAACTGTAACAAACAGTAAGTAATATAAGCAGGGTGTGAGCAGCATAATTTTTTTTTGGCTGAATCTGTAGGTCTCAAACAGCTTAGCATACCTCTGATCCTATCTATCAAAGAGCCCAATAATACTGTGAACCTGATCAATACAGATTGCTGCAACACTGTGTAGTTATGGTGCGATATGTTGTAACATATGGCCTACTTTTCAGTGTAGTGGCAGACATATCATAAACTAGGTTTTCTGCAGTAGCATGCCACAGCCTTGGTGGCATGAGTCAGGCAAAGAAGCAACATGTCATTTTCCTGTCTCTTTCCTGAGCTACATCCCTGGGAATGCAGAACAATTTCAGCTAGCTAGCTCAATACCGTTGATCTGTCTCATTCTAAAGGCTGGAATGACACTGAAACTAACACATTCTATTACAGCCAAATAATGTTACCTAATGATCCTGCAAGCTTTCTGAAACAGTTAAGCTAAGGAACATCTCATGTCTATACTAACAAACTGTCCTGAATAAGTTTAGTGGTTAGGGGTGTGGACACATGACACGTTTACATGGATGTAATCCATATCGGTGTCCAACTCTCCTGTTGTAGCTGTGCACAGTAGGTGATATTACAGTGCCTCATCACCAGGCAGTGTGGAGTTGCTGAGAACCTGTTTGGTATCCCACAATTAAATTGCACCTCTGCAGACACAAGACCACCTATACAGAAAAAACTTACGCGGCTGTAGAGTTACACCTGATTTTTCTAGGTCACCTTTACTCCAGAACGGACTGGCATTCACACTGTGTAAGCTGGTGTACAGGCAGATGACACTGGTATAAATGTGTCATGTGTTTGCATTCTAAACTGTGATTTATTTTCATTATCAAATAAAGATGGTTGAACTTAACCTGTTGGTTTATGGAGTCAAATGCCTTTTACAGAAGGTAACCTATTCTTGATTAAACACTCAGGAACACAATAGCCAGGGACATCCTTCTAAGTATATTTGGATGTGGGCACCTAATCATCACAGCCCTGTGCTTCCAGCATTCACAACCAGACATGCCAAAAGAAACCAGGCAATCTACAATTCAGTATGAACTATGATATACACAAGGCATTAGCCTACTTAGGTAAAGTTGTTTTATAAACCATAGACAGTATGGAGCTTTAATTGGGGTGTTACGGTTGTTTATGAAAAGATTTGCTTAGTCTATGTGCCTGTTCTGCGTATGGACTGATGAAACACTATAGCGTGGTCAATTTTTAAAGTAGTATTCTTAGTAGAAAAACAGCTGACTCTTATCATAGCAGTACACAAAGCAACTGATAGGCCTGTATCGTAGAGGCTGTTTCCGATTCACATCAGACTAGAAGAAAAATCAGGCCACAGACTTTTGTTTTTTGCTCTAGAAATAGGTAGATGCTATAGTACCTTTTTATCACTACTAACACACTACACTTCTGAAGTTGTAGCACTAATGGAGTTCAGCTGTAGAGTGAGGTAACCTGCTGCCCCGTAGCTTGAACTCCAATTATCATGGACACTGGGAATTTCTTCTTGAAATACTAGGGTGCTGTGAAAATATCACGGTGCTGTTGGCATAAATACCCAGGGTCTAGGGGAATGACTATTCACCAGAGTGCCCCAAGGGATGACAAGATTGAACAGTCATAAACTGCTCCGCAACTGATTCAGGCTGGACAAAAGGAAGAACTTCTTTACTGTCTGAGCCCACAAGCTTTGGAATAGTCTGCTGCTGGAAGTGGTTCAAGCACCCACTTTGAACGCCTTCAAGACATGTTTGGATGTGTCAGGGGGGACCAGCAGGCTTTGGGAGAGTCCCTGTTCCCCCAAGCACTACCAGGAGTGATAAGAAGTAACGGTCACAAGCTGGCAGAGGGTAGATTCAGGCTAGATATCAGGAGGCACTACTTCAATGTCAGGGTGGCTAGGATCTGGAACCAACTTCCAAGAGAAGTGGTGCTAGCTCCTACCGTGGGGGTTTCATAGTTTCATAGTAGCAAGGGTCAGGAGGGACCTGAACAGATCATCTAGCCTGACCCTCTGCCACAGGCAGGAATGAATGCTGGGTTCACAAGACCTCAGACAGGTGATCATCCAACCTCCTCTTGAATATGCCCAAGGTACAGGCGAGGACCATTTTCCTGGGAAGCTGGTTCCAGATTTTGGTCACCCTAACTGTAAAATATTGCCTTCTGATCTCCAACCTAAACCTGTTCTCCATCAGCTTATGACCATTGTTCCTCGCCACCCCAGCTGGTGCTGGGAAGAAAAGAGCTCTGCCTATTTGCTGTTGATCCCCCTTGACGAACTTGTAGGCAACCACCAGGTTCCCCCCTCAGCCTCCTCTTGCTGAGGCTGAACAGGTTCAGGTCCTTCAGTCTCTCCTCGTACGGCCTGTCCTGCTGCCCTCTCACCAAGTGGGTGGCCCTCCTTTGAACCCTCTCCAGGCTGGCCACATCCCTTTTGAAGTGCGGCACCCAGTACTGGACGCAGTACTCCGACTGCGGCCTGACCAAAGTCGCATAGAGGGGGAGTATCACCTCTCTGGACCGGCTTGAGATGCACCTTTGGATGCATGACATAATATGGCTGGCCTTGCTGGCTGCGGTCGGGCATTGGCGGCTCATGTTCATCTTGGAGTCAATAATGACTCCAAGATCCATTTCTGCCTCTGTGCTTTCAAGAAGGGAACTCCCCAACCTGTATGTATGCTGTGGATTCCTTCTCCCAAGGTGCAGCACCCTGCATTTATCTACGTTGAACCCCATCCTAGTCTCATATGCCCACTTTTGTAGTCTGTCTAAATCTAGTTGCAGCCTCTCTCTCCCTTCAAGTGTGTCCACCTCGCCCCACATCTTAGTGTCATCAGCAAACTTGGACAGCGTGCTTTCCACCCCCTCGTCCAAGTCGCTGAGGAAGATGTTAAACAGTGCGGGCCTGAGGACCGAGTCCTGGGGTACCCCACTGCTCACATCTCGCCAGGTTGAGTACAACCCGTCCACCACTACTCTCTGGGTGAACCCCATCAGCCAATTTTTTACCCATCCAACTGTGCAGGCATCATTGCCGCAGTCGCTTAATTTATTGATGAGGATGGGGTGAGAGACAGTGTCAAAGGCCTTCTTAAAGTCTAGAAAGACTATGTCCACGGCGACACCATCATCCAAGGATTTAGTTACTTGGTCGTAAAAGGCAATCCAGTTGGTCTGGCAGGACCTGCCTTTGGTGAACCCATGCTGATTGCCCCTAAGCATGATCTCCCCTGCAGGCCCCCCACAGATATGCTCCTTGATGATCCTCTCCAAGAGCTTCCCGAGCACCGAGGTGAGGCTTACAGGCCTATAATTACTTGGGTCCTCCTTCCTCCCCTTCTTAAAAATAGGGACCACATTAGCCAGTTTCCAATCCCCCGGCACCTGGGAGTCTTTTAGAGGAGGCTGGATGAACACCTTGCCAGGGTCATTTGACCCCAGTACTCTTTCCTGCCATGGCAGGGGGTCGGACTTGATGATCTGCTCAGGTCCCTTCTGACCCTACCAACTATGAAACTATGAAACAATGTTTATCTTGCTGGGATCTTATGATCCCTGCTGACTTCCTGTCCCTGGGGCAGGGGGCTGGACTCAATGATCTTCTGGGGTCCCTTCCAGCCCAAATGTCTATGAAATCTATCAAATTTAGAGACAATCCCTTTGACCCATTTTGTTGTTGCCTCAAACACCTTTAATACTGCATAAACATCTTCTAGGAGTGGGGCTTCAACCAAGCTTAACTATTTTACAAAGAGTAGTATGTATAAACACACATCATTTAAATGAAACATACCATCTACTCATTTAACTCTTGGCCTCCACAAATGGACGATAGAAATGCATTACTGTCCCTCTTCATGTTTCTATGAGATCTCTCTGGATCAGTGTTGCCTCTAGATTCATCTCAGAATGGACTTGATTACCCATCCCGCTGACTTCACTGACATACCCACCCACATACATAATGCCAGTGAGAAGGCGAGGAGTGAAAGTAGGAAGAGTGAGATATTGCTAAGGGCTTTTGCTTCCAGATTCCATCTGTGATCTCTCTCTATTGTCAATGAGAAAGCCACAGGAAAGTGAAAAATTCTCAATTAACAATGTCATTGGAGCAGCAGTTGATGATATAGGCAAAGCGGTCAGAGTTACTAATCCTTGGAGTTCCTGCGACTCCTAATAAAATCAATGGGATTCATGGCTGCTCAACATCTCTCAACATTTGGTCCTAAAAGAGCAGGGGAAAAGAAAAAAAAATATTGCTTCATTCAGAATATTGATATAGTAATAGATGATTTATTGTTTGCTGCTGGCCATTTTTTTCCAGAAACGGTGTGTGAAATCAATTGCCTGATAGGCTAACTAAAATTGTAGGAGCTTTCATGTTTGTTTTGTGTTACTGGGTTGGATGTACAGCACCATGCAGAGCAATCGATATTCCTGCAGGACTCAATGACAATGTACTTCTGTTGCCATCAATGAGACATAAAAAACTATTACTGTAATTTTACTTTTCGAGATGAGGTGTTAGTGAGCGTTTATAGACAGTCAGACAGGCATGTGGCATAATACACATATATAACATTAGCAGATTTTAAAGAAAATAAAAAAGGCCCTGTTGCAATGATGTGCTGAATATAAACTCAGTATTACTGTACATTGGTGTAAATAGCTACCAGAGTCAGATCTGGCTAGTCAGAATCAATTTATGAGTTTTCTCTGAAGCTTTCAGTGTTCTTTTATAATGCACATAATGTATTTTTGTATAGCACTGTTCATATAAAAATAATCAGTGCAACTGAGAGAGAAAAGGGAATGATATGACTGGTAAGGACTAAACTCAATATGTTAGATAAGTCAGTAGTTAGGCCTATCGTGTTTAAAGTCTGTCTTTAGGCATCACAGGTAGAGATGGTCAATTTTCCCACAGAATGATCTTCTATTAGAAATGAGTGATTTAATGAAACTGAAATCTCTTGATGAAGCTTAACAATTTTTTTGGTATTTTTGACAAAAAATTATGGAAACGTTCTAACCAATAGCCAAATGCTTCATGAGAAGCAACATTATTCAGTTTCTATTCTATTGATATACCATAGAAACATAGGACAGGAAGGGACCTAAAAAGATTATCTAGTCTATCCTCCTGCTCTGAGGAGGTCTTTCAGTGTCTTTGTTGCCAATCGCATAGGCAAGTGAACTCAGACATGGGGCGGTCAAACAGTTACCTCTGGGGCCAGAGAGAACCAAAGGAAGAATCATTCCAGTAATCAACTGATTCTTGTATGGCATAACTACAGCTTCCAGAGCATGCATTCATATTATTAACTACATTTGAGCATATTTTAACAAACTGCTTTCTGTCCTTCCACTGACAAGACACTGACAGTGCCTTATCCCACTGTTGTACCTGTGGCAAGTTAAGGGGTGCTTTTGTTATGTGAGGCATTATGCTTAGTAGTTTGTATATGTGGGCTGCTCCTGTAGTTTGCAAGAGCAGGTTAATCAAATGCTTGCCTGGAACAGGTTAGACAAGGTTGATCCTACTTTGGGCAGAGGATTGGACTAAGTGACCTTCTGAGGTCTTCTCCATCTGTACTTTTCTATGACCCTATGATTATATACCTAGTCTTTTGGCAGAAACCAAAGAGTTTGGGAAGATTTTTGTTTGGCAAAGCCGCCAAAGATTTTGTTTGGACTCCCCATATGCCATACATGGATGCCAATTCCAGATGCAATTCTTACTGCACTGTTTGATTACAGCTACTCCCTTAGGGATTTGACCTCTGTTAGAGGAGCAGAAAGTGCTCACAGCAGCACTCAGCCTATTGGTTGCATTGGAAAGACACTGAGAGGGATGTTGACAGTGTTGGAGGGCACCATTGAATTGCCTTTTCCTTTGTCTTCCTATTCCTATCTGTATCCTACCTGAGTGTCTTGGATGATTCACACTTCTAGACAGTAAAAGATAATTATCTATGTAAAGTGAGGATTCTCTTTGGTAATATGTTTTCAATTGACTCTTTGCGTTTTTTGTGTTTCAGTCAGTCTCAAGTGACATAGAAAAGGGAAATACAGGAATCATGCTAATATACTTTGCTACAAAGCTAGACAGTCCTGCCCTGGTTATATAAGTTTCTAATTTCACTGGTAGGAAATACTGACCAAACTGCGATACTGAGCAACTAATCAATCACAGAGCTAATGTGAAACAGGATTTGCTAGGAAATGCAGCAATGTATCAGCATTATCTTCTATTATGCTTGTACATCTCATAGCATGTTTCAGTATAATCAGCCCTGAAATCTATACTAAAGTCAGAAGTAGATTTAAATAAAATAATTGATATTCAAGCAACATTCATTTTGAGCTAAGAACCAGGCCTTAATAATAACCAACAGTGACAAACAGTTGAGGGAACAGGCTGATCCAACTGCGTATCAAGAAGTCTTGCAGTGGGATGGCACCATTTTCATTTTTTCAAGTTAGCATTTAGAGCAACAACACAGGGGTCATTCATGCAAGATACTGAATACCTGTAACTCAGTGGAATTTAAGGGCACCCTGTATCTCAAGGGATCATAAGCATGGGCATTGTAGGATGAAATCTGGTTTAGGAATTCAGGTAGTTTCATCCAATCAAGAATGTTTCCAGTTCATGCCTTTATATAGCTGTGGTAGGTGCACCTTTTGATGCTCAGCTACTACATGGTTGAATACCAGATAAAAACTGCAGCCAGACTGACTGAAAGAAAATCTGTGCTATTTGCTTTGTATTGTGTAAGTTCATTACATTCAGCAATGCAATGTTTGCAATGTTTTCTCCTCAAATTCTTTTCTATATTCATTTCTTATTTTGGTAGTGTTGAAGTGTTTGATAGTTTAAATAGACCCACACTCCACCACTCCTGCATTCACTTTCCAGGCTCAGTCCAATACAGCTTTAAATGAGCTACCTCAGTCTGAGTGTAGCAGGATGGCTAATTTACTCAGTTTTCAGAAGGGTTTTGCAGTCCTCAGTAACATCTTGCTCCCATAGCTAACCTACTCCCATCAACCAAGCTAATTAGTTTAAAGCTACCTCAAAGCATCTCCACCCTGCAGTATGCAGCGTAGATGAACCCTTAGACAGTAGCAGACCTATTCAAAATAGTTGTAGTTTTGAACTGAACCGGTGCCACTGAAATCAATGGCAAAACTCACTTTTCTGTCGATGGTCATGTCTACACGTGTCTTTATGTGTGCCTAAACTTAATCCACATAAATGTAATGCATATTAAGGCGATGTAGGCATGTGTCCACACATGCACATGCTAATATGCATTGAAGTGGGTGTATGGAGCAACTTGGGACTAAAGTTAGTCCCAAGTCAATAGACACAAACTGTGTTAATGTGCATTAGCATGTTTACATGTTCACTACTGTAATTTAACTATTCGCACATAAATTTGATACCTGCTTTATGCAAGATATGATCCTTATGAAAAGACATCTATTCCCATCTCAGAACCACAATGTGGATTCTTTCCAGGTGTCCAATTTTATAGAAATACACCAACCTCCTTTTTGTGTTCATATTACTCTACTTTTCATTAACATGGATTTTAATCACTTGATTTTTTGCCATTTTATGAAATGATGACCTGTGATATCATCCAAGATAATGATTGTCAATAATATGCCAAATGTGTAATAAATTAAAAGGATTTAAAACCATAGCAAGGCTCCATTATTATGATGATAATCTGTGATCCTCATTACAGAATAATTGCTTTCCAGTTTGAGTAAAGCAAGGGTAATCCTTTCTTCATGTCACTGGAAATGTAAAACCATTTGATTTGATTTTCCCTTGGTACCCCATTGCTTCATTTGGCTCTCAGCCTTGAAAACCTATTGGAATACCCACAAGAAGAACAAGGGTTGTATGGGGTATAATAATCAGAATGGTTATATGACCCACTTTGCCTGTGATAGGCAAACTAATAACCCAGAGTACAGTAGTCCCATTAGAGTGCAATAAAACCTAGTTAACTAAACAATTAGAACATATCAGCTTTAGTTAGTTATTAAAAGTGAAGAATTTGCTAATCAAAAGTGACCAGAATAATGAGGAGGGTGAAGTGAAGTCAGCGAACCATGCCTGTCTTGCAGTGTGCCTTGTAAAACATCTTAAAATTGAAGTGTTTGCTTTAATTTTTCAGACCTGTAGGTGTGGAAATGACTTCTTCTAAAGTACCATGTACAATTTATGATTTCCCTTTACTTGATCCCTTATCAAACATAGGTCACTTTCAGACTATAATGTCTCTTCTTCAACGCATGATAGGGCAAGACAAGCGTGCAAGGAATTTAGTAGAGGAATGTGGGAAATGCTATTTCCATCCCAAGAAAAATTTCTGAGATTTTGAAAATACTTCCAACCCTGAATCACAACAAGATGTCAGAAACTAACACCCCCCCCCCCATTAACATTCCTAAAAGTATTTGGGTTCTGGTTAATTAAAAGGTTGGCTTTGATATTTGAAAAAAACCCACATTTTTTATCATTTTGATTTCAATGAAACAAAATTTTCTCAGGGAAAAAAAACCCCATAATGTTAAAAAACTCCAAACTAGGTCCAGAAATTTGCCAGCCTTTCAAGTGAACTATAAAAACAATAAAGCAAAAAGTATGACATCTACTTTTAAATTCTATTATAAAATACAGGGACAAGTCAGAACTTATGTAGTACAAGTGAATTAATCCTACTTTCAGTGCCTTTGTTGCCAATCCTATAGGCAAGTGAACTCAGGCATGGGGAGTTAGTAAGAACCAAAGGAAGAATCATTCCAGTAATCATCAACTGACCCTTGTATGGCCTAACTACAGCTTCTGGAGCAAACATTAGTATTATTTACATTAATTACATCCACAGCTCTGCAGTGATGTTGACAGTGAGATCAGTCTCAAGTGCACCTGGAGAAGACAAGTCCTGGGACTCATGTTCCTGTGGTACTGACTGTTCTAAAGATTTGGTAGTGCAGGATAAGCACAATTATTGCAGATGCAGCTAAGGCAGTCCAGCTGAACAAATGCATCAGGCTTCTCAATACTCCTTCGTGGAATCTCAGGGTGTAGAACTGTTTTAGCAGTCACTGTGCAATAAGGGCTGGGATGGTTCAAGGCATCAGCCCATCCCACAGGACTAGTGAAATGGGCTCCTCACTTGGTGTTTTCAAGGAGACAGTGCCTCACTTGATAATAGACTGTTACCAGGCACAGAAGCACTGCAGTCATGACTTATTCAGAAACATGGTTCTCAGTAAGTGCCCAAAGAGAAACAAGATGCTCTTTGTGTTCTACTTTACTGACCTGAGGGCTCACAAGAGATATTGATGAAAAGCCTTTCCACTTGCCACTAAAGACTTTAAAGTCTTCCAGGTGCGATTTCCAAGCAGAAGTACAAGAAGCTGTTGGAAAGGCCAGCAAAACTATAAGGGCCTTTGTCTGGGACCCAGCTCTGCTTTGCTGTGACCCTTGGCAGTAAATCTCACTGCTGAGTTAGGTCTGCTCCATTCCAATGCGTCTCTACTGGGCTTTCTCCAGATGTTCAAGGCAAAAGCTGAGTCAAGGTAAAGAAACCCAGCACACAGGAGAACTGATGCCCACAGAAGCAGTGATAGCAGGGGGCGTGGGAGTGCCAAAATACTAAATGATGTGCTGGTTTCCAAAGAAATAGAGCTTTTTGAGCTCACAGGGCACCAATATACATGCTGGATGTCTTCTCTGATGCGTGCTAATTACACACTCCAGGAGCTTCCATGTCATGCCTATTCAGTGTCCATGCACTTCCAAATGGTGGTGGGGGCACTTTAACTAAGTTCGTTGAACATGCTTTAGTTTAAGCACCCCTGCCACTATTTTTAAGCTTGGGACACTGAATACACATGATGCTGCAGGTGCTTTAATTAGAGTGACTTTCAGAGCTGCTCTAATTAAAGCGCCCCCCCCCCCCCCCCCCCCCCCCCCCACCAC
>NW_005842266.1:138892-142444 GCF_000455745.1 Alligator sinensis | reverse complement strand
TCCACCCCTGAGCACATATAAGGATGCCCATAGAAGTCAGAGGGTGTGGAGCTGCCAGCATTTCAGATGAAGCAGTCAATAATGCTGATCTGCAACATCTGAGTATTTTTTATTTTCTAGGATTTCGAGAACAGAGAATGGAGATGTGATGCAGAGAGACCTAGGGGAGGAATGGGTAAGGTGGCCACATGGCAGAATTAATTAGTCACATCCAGCCAGTCCTGCTCTTTCACCAGCTCCAGCCAGGAAAACACTAGTTCATCTTGATCCCATGAGGAGCATGTGACAGGAGGCACATCCTATTGGAAACTAGCTTTAAAGCGCTATGCTTGGGTAATTCTCATGGTTGCTGCAGGGGGTGGAAACATGCCTGAGAAACTGTTATATGTAACTAAGGGCCGTGATATATTTTCAAATTAAACCTAAAGAGGTGTTATATATTTTCAAGCACTAACATTATAGCTAGTTATGTCTTTTGTAGCTGGATAGTAATTTTTATCATTTGATAGTTACTTTGTATGAGTGTCTGGTCTGAATTTACTGTGTGATTAACCAGTTAATTGTATGATAATTACTTTGCACTTATAACCAGTCTTACTTTACATCTGTGGCCAGTCTAAATATATTGTGTGATTAACCAGTTAGATGTGTAATATATGTAATGTATAGAATGGGCCTAAAGAAATTCTACACTTGGCCCACCCACATACAATTTTCTCACTCTGGTTCCATTCCCATCTGCTCTAGGAAGTAGAGATATGCAATGAACTGGAAATGAACCAACCAAACCAATCTGAAATTTCAGTAAAGGTCCAAGTTTGGTTTGTTTGAATTCCAAGTGATGATTTTGAAATCAGTTCTATTTTATTCAAACTCTTTCATTTATCCCTTCCAGCAACATATCCTTCGGTTTAATATAAAAAATAAAATATGAGTGCAAAAGCCTTATTAAAAAAAACCCCGTGATTCCTGAGCTGAGAAAATAAGAGGCATTTGTATGATAGAGTTTTGATTTAAAGTACAATATGCTTATATTTTACTGTAAATTTCTTTTGAGTTAGTCCCAGTGGGAAGTTAATATCTCCATCATGGTGTAGGTCTCTTCAAATACAATGCACCAGAGATTAAAATAATTCCATTTGAGTTTGTAGTGAAAGGGGGAGTAGGGGAAGCCCAAGGGATCATAACAAGGCACCTGATCTTTAAGGCAAAAAAATGTAATGTAAGACTAGAAAGCTACATTTTCAGACTTTAGGCTATTTTTACTGTAGTTCTCAATTGAAAGTTAACCTCACTGCTATAAAATAAGTCTTTCTTGAGTGGCTAGTGGCAGTCTGAATTCTAAATGAGCACTAAATAATCCAGTGCAAACCCTAGATCACACTGTCTCAATCACCCAAGATTAGGAGCTGCAGAAACCTTAACAAAGAATCTAAAAAGGGTATTATTTGTTTTAAAAAAAATACACTGGCAGTCAAAAGACATTCATTCAGATTATTTGTGCATACAAAAAGCATAAATCCTTCTTGTATCTTTCCAGAGTGAGTGATGGATTTCCAAAAGCATCTTCAATCACTGTGGCATACAAAATAAACCACATCCTCTACAGAATGTGAAAAAATTGCAGTGGAGTGTTAATGTTTGAGGGGTAGATTTTTAGGCTGTATCTATGGCCATCTGTTTCTAAGGTGAGAGCAGCAGACTTTTCACTTGTGCACAGGGCTGGTCTGAAGCACATAGAGTAGTAAGGATGGAATTCCTATTAAGAAATAACCAGAGCAAAATGTCTGATTCCCCTTGCACAGTGCCTCTTGACCTTTTTTGAAAAACCTTTTACCTTGGGCTGGCCTACAGTACAGATATGGGCAAACCTGGTAACATCAGTCTGAATGGTTCCTGACATGGCTCATGGCCAACCACCATCCTTTCTATTCTCCACTATGTAATACTTTCATAATGCTTGAGGATGTGCCCAAGGAAATATCTCACTGACCTTCCCTACAATCTGCAGGTGGTAGGGTGGCACAGTGTCACAGTGGGCAGTTACACTGAGAAGAGCAGGAACTAAACATCATTCCATAATTTTCTCTCAACATAGGAAGGACAGTTCAGTCCAATAATTCATTTCCTGTTCCCAGAGCTGGGATACTCGAGCATTGACCTTTCATTGCATGCAGGGCTGGATTAACCCTTTAGTGGGCCCTAGGCAAACACATTTGTGGGCTTCAGGCTGTTCGAGACCCCCCTCCCTACCCTGGTGATGCCTCCCACAGAAAGTGGGGCTTGGAGCCATTCCTAGGAAGTAGTTGCTGCAGCGGCAAGGCTGATGGAAGGGAGAGGGAAGGGAGGCAGATGGGGCCATTCATGCTGCCTCCATAGAGGGAAGGACTGAGCCCCACGCAGCTCAGGGCCCTAGGCATGTGCCTAGTTTGCCTATGCATTAATCCAGTTCTGATTGCACGTCTCCTAGTGCAATGACAAAAACATGGACAGCCTCACTTAATGACTAGGGTCAAAGCTGGGAAGCAGGATTAGCAAACTGCCTGTGATCTGGAGATTGAGGGTATGTCCAGAGGAGCATACACATGCAGCGTGCAGCACCTTAAAGATGTCTGAGGAACTGCAAACTACACACAGCACATCATAGTTTCATAGTGCTTAGGGTCAGAAGGGACCTAAACAGATCATCAGGTCTGACCACTTGACCCAAGTACTGAGGTCATAACACCCCAGCCAAATATCTGTCCAGCTTCCTCTTGAAGACCCCCAAGGTAGGAGAGAGCATCACCTCACTTGGGAGCCCATTCCAGAGCCTGGCAGCCCTAACCATGAAGTAATGCCTCCTGATGTCCATTCCGAACCCTCTTTCTAACAATTTGTGGCCATTATTCCTAGTAACCCCCAGTGGTGCCTGGGAGAACAGTCTCACCCAATTTTTGCTGGCCCTCACGGTGAGTTTGTAAATGGCCACCAAATCCCCTCTCAGCCTTCTCTTGTGGAGGCTGAATAGATTCAGGCCCTTTAGCCTCTCTTTGTAGGGCCTGCCCTGCTGCCCCCTGACCATTCGAGTGGCCCTCCTCTGGACCCTCTCAATGCTAGCCACATCCCTCTTGAAGTGCGGCGCCCAGAACTGGATGCAGTACTCCAACTGCAGCCTGACCAACGCCGTATAGAGGGGAAGGCTCACCTCCCCGGACTTGCTTGTGACGCATCTGTAGATGCACAACAAGGTGCGATTAGCCTTACTGACCGCTTCCTCACATTGGCAGCTCATGTTCATTCTGCCTCTGTGTTGACACGAAGGGTGTTCCCCAGCCTATAGGTATGTTGCAAGTTCCTTCTCCCTAGATGTAGCACCTTGTACTTGTCTACATTGAATTTCATCCTATTCTCATCTGCCCACCTCTGTAACCCGTCTAGATCTAGCTGGATTCTGTCCCTCCCCTCCAGAGTGCCTACCTCACCCCACATTTTAGCGTTGTCAGTGAATTTGGACAGTGTGCTTTCCACACCCACATCCAGATCACTGATAAAGATGTTGACCAGTGCAGC
>NW_005842266.1:127758-138746 GCF_000455745.1 Alligator sinensis | reverse complement strand
AGCGTGCCCCCCCAAAAAAGGAGCTTGGCCATCCAGAGTCATGCTGTGGCTGCTGGCCAGGCTCTGAGCATCTGGCTTGGTGCCACTGCTGCCCCAGGAAGCCCCCAGGACCCCAGGTAAGGTTGCTGGGGCCAGCACAGGTGCTGGCCTCAGTCTCCCCTATCCTACCTGGGTCAATTTTCTGTGAGCGCACATGCAGGGGTGTTCCCTGGGACAAAAAACAGTGGCATAAATACATGTCTTTGCTATTTGTCCCATAGGAAACACACACCCCTGCATGTGTGCGTTCATCTGAACATGCCCTAAATGATGACAGAAGCTGAACTAAATGCTATAACAACATCTCTCTCAGTCAATTTTCTGACACAAGTGCACCTACAGGTGCAGAAGCCCAGGTGCAAGAACTTGTGAGTCAGAAAAGTTCTGGCATGACTCTGGTCCAGGCCAGCTGTCAGTCCTGTCCACAACAAGTTAGCTGCTGTTAGTCCTGACACTTGCATGATCATGCCATTTCAGAACTTTGGTAATCATGATGAAACTCTCAGCTAGCTAAGCTTGTCTTCATTGGTTGGTTGTGTGAAGTCACACAGTTGGTGCTGATGTCTCTCGCTCAATTACAGCCAGGCTGTTACAGCATGCATTGTAAACATTGCTTACAGATATGTTGATAAAGGCATAAAATGAGATGCAAAACTGCATAGGAAAAAAAATAATCCCTGTTTGATATGCATGATAATATACAACCCTGTTCCTCAGCAATAGTGAGCTGGCCAGCTAAAACCTATCATTTATATGTCTAATCTCAGTTTCATTTGCTGCACTGACAGTTATATGGTAATAAATGATACATACAGACTCAATAATGGGATAAAGAGCACATTGCATGCCCACCTCCTCAGCAGACACGCTACAGGAAAAATAACAGCACAGGCATCTCTAATGTAACCAGTTCTTATGCCAACAAAGCTCCCAACAACTTCTCCTGTCCCAAACAACCCTCTCCAGCAGGTTTCTTGAATGAGGTGGCCTTTGTCTCTCTAGTACAGGAACTATCCGCTGTCTATTGCTTTCACAATGCTTTTAGAGCATGCAGCAAACAACTTGAAGATCATTATCGTTTATCTGTAGTACCAAATGCTCTAATTAGAATTTGGAACCCAATAAGCCACATGCTGTATCAGCACATGGTCAGGGAGTTTGCAGTCCAGATGAAGAGTCTGCCTTCTACATGAGGCCAAAATGTATCAGATGGGTATGGCAGCTAACAGAGCAAGTGGCGTGGGAGAGACAAGGGTTACAATGACAGAAAATGCCAGTTGGCATGTTTCCAGAAAGGTACATGTGCATATGGTGGAGGGAAAAAAAAAATAGAATACATTCTAGAGGCTTCTCTAGGCTGTATCTCTGGCCTTTAGCTGTTTCCTGCAGGCTGGAGGGACTAGGGAATAAAATTGAAAAAAGCTGCGGCAGTAGCTTTATGGATTGATTTGAAGACAGTGTTCCCATCCATTGGGAGCAGTGTGGCAGAACATACACAAAGGGTAAATGGAAGAAGCAGACAAATAAGTGAAACAACCTGGTGTCACTGGAGAATGGATAAGGTGAAGCATGTCCCAATGACAGCTGGATGGAATTTTTTTTCCAATAAAGTTTTAAACTTTTCAGTGAAAAATCAGAAACCGAATGTTCTCAGGAATAGATCTTCAGCCTATTCCACCTGGAAAATTAAGATTTTGATTCAGCAATGGTGCTGCCGTGCCTGATGGGAGCTGTAATTAGAATCCCTCAATGCATTGTGGTCTTCTTTTTTACTAAACAGCTGCTTTACCACTTTAAGGGAGTCAATGGATACAGAGCACCATGAGAAATCATAGCCCAGCTGTGGATCCCACTCCACAAGGAGAATGGGAGCGTGAGGAACCTGTGCCATGACACTCAGGAGGCACCATGGAGGCACTTTGGAATCAAGAGTGTTCCATGTTTAGTTGTTTGGTCTTACAGTCAAAAGCCATCATTTTATGATGAAAGACTATACCTTTTGTGAACATTTTCATTCAAACAACCAATCAGGCAGGAAAAAAGTTCAACCAAGCTTAGTTAAAACACAAGACTAAATGAGTGGGTAGAATTCAGCGATCTGTTCTTATTCTCCATAATTTTTCTGCTTTGCTTAACTTCAAGCACATACATGAGTCTCATTAACATATAGAATTGAACTTGGGAATTATCTGCCTGAATGAATTCCCCATGGGAAAACTTGAATTTCCCTGGGGGAAATGGAGTATAAATCTCTATGGAATAAGCATTCTCAGTTCACCTGCTCTTTGGCAGAATGCTCCTCCATTGCTTGAGAACTTGAGTTTCAAGCTTTATGGCTCTGTGGCAGCTTGCTAGATGAACTGCTCCAGGAATGGGTCTCCCAAGGTTTCCAGGATCGTTGGTAACCCACAAGCCCGAATCTTAGGTTCTGGCTCCTGCTCCCATGCTGGTAATCTATTTTACCTGGTGGCTATTTAGTACAAAATGCATACATGACATTAGGACCATAACTCAAGGGCCCTCTTCTACTGAGAGCATTACCCACCCTGCTGGGTTGGAGAGTCAGGTTTTCTCTTGCTGACCCCACAAATCCTTCATTCTTGTTTCCTCAGTTAGCCAGATTCAACAGCAGAAAGCAAGGATGCCTTCAACCTATGCCCGGTGGTTTGGATATTTTTCTGGGAAGCAGGACATCTGAGTGCAAATCGCCTTAGGATGGGGGAGCTCAGAAGTCAGATCTCCCATGTACTTCCAAGTACCTCAGTGTAGATCAATGTGAAGCAATGACCAAAAAAGCCAATAAAATGTTGGACATCACTTCAGAAGGGAATTGAAAAAAACCATTGAAAATATCATGCCATTATGCAAATCCATGGTGTGCTCACATCCTAAATATTGCATGCTATTCTAGTCTGGTCTCCATATCTCAAAAAGGATGTAGTAGAATTGGAAAAGGTACAAAAGGGCAACCAAAATAAGGGCCAGGAAGAAGTTGCCATACTAAGAGAGACTACAAAGGCTTGGACTCTTCAAATGCTACTTTGGAAAGAAGGCTCAGTGAGGATATGGTAGAGGTCTATGAAATCATGAAGGATGTGGGCAAAGTGAACAGGAAACTATTATTCACCAAGTCCCAAAATACTGAACTATGGGGTACCCACTGAAATTAGTAGGAGACAGGTTTAAACTAACAAGAGAAAATACTTTTTTATGTAAGGTGTAATTCACTTGTAGAATTCATTACCACAGGAGGTAGTAGAGGCAGGTTCAAAGGGAGGCTAGACAAATTCATGGATGATAGATTTATTGATAACTTTTGAATAGAATGGTTGGAGATGTTTCCTCTGGCATCTCTAAACCAATAATGTTGGATGCCATGGGGGTAACAAATAGGGGATAGATCACTCTAGATATATCTGCATAGCATTCTCTTCTGCCCTGTAGGAGATAGAATACAGGACTAGATGAACTAATGGTCTGACCCAGTATGGCACTTCTTATGATCTTATGTTCTTATCTAAGTCTCTAGCCTATGAGTAAAATGAGTACAACACCAATGCTCCCTTTTTATTTTACACAGAAGAGCATGCTGCTGTCTGTTAGGTGCATGGGTTCAGGTAGATATTTTTCCATGCAAGAAGCCAATTCTTAACAAGATATCTCCCTTTTTGTCTATCAAGATAGTGATCCTGTTCTACACAGAGAAGTACATAGCTCTCCCATTCTTTTAATGGAAAAGCCAATGTGCCTCCAAAGGTACACTTTATTCCAGGTAGATATTTCCCCTGTCAGGAGCTGATTCCTAATAGGATGAGTTCCTTCTTGCCTATTATGGTTGACCTAATCCTGCCCATTGAGAGAATGGGAAGCAGATAGAATCTGTCTCTGAAGTCACATAAACCTTCTTATTTCCTGAAAGAGGAAAGCTCTACAGGATAGAATAAAAGGCACCTCTTGAGGCACACTGGCTGCCCTTTAAAAGAATGGGAGAGCTATGTGCCTCTCTTGGTAGAATAGAATATCTATCATGAACAGGTGTGAATTTTTTAGACAAATGTGGAGCATCCACACATGCAGGCACATGTGCTTGCATCAGCTCAAATAGAAATGGTGCAAATTTGAGCCAGGGCTTTTTGCCTCAGCACACGTGCTTGGACATGCACTTTGTTGTGGAGCAAATTGCGCCACTTGGTGCAAAATAACTCTGCCTGGCTCCTCCCAGATCTGCAGCCAGGGGAAGCTAGAGTCTGGGGCCAGCACCTGTACTGTCCCCAGTAATATAAAAAGCTGCCCTGTCCTGACCCCATCAGTATAAAAACCTGCCCTGGCAAGTAGCTCAGGGCTACTCACTCTCAGGAGCTTCTGGGGCCCAGCCAATTGGTACCTGGGGATACTACCCCTTGTGCCAGCTGGACTGCTGAAGCAGCCCTGAGAGTTCCCTGCAACCTTTATCCACTGCAGTAGTCTAGCAGTGGAGGCTGCTGCTTGGCTGTGCCCCCTACCCAGCCATCTGGGCAGCTATCGCCCAGAAGATGTTCCCTGTGCGGTGACCTGCTTTGAACTGTCAAAGCATGTCCTTCTGGCCCCATTTGGCGAGAAGGTCAGCCATAGCCAGCTGGGCCCAAGGAGCCAGCTCTGAGCAGGCAGGGTCCTGCCACTGGCCTCCCTAGCAGGAATTCTGGTGTTCCTTGTTGGAAAACTGAAAAATCCCTGATAAAAAAAATCCCCAAGTCACTCTGTAAAATACCCCCAAATCCATGTTCCTCCACAATTAAAACAAAAGACCACTATAAAGAGAGAGAGAAAGACAGAGACAGTGATCAGTTGGGCAATGTTTTATTGATGCATATAGTGTTAAAGCAATGTGGAAGCCTACCAGTATCTCTATCATAATAATAAAATGAACTCTAAATACATTTTCATGAAGTCATGAATACATGAATATATATTTTGCTGCCCTCCCACAGAGGCACGACCCCCACACAGGGGCTATGGCCCCCAAAGAGGGGTCAAATGGCCCCTGCAGGGGATACCACCCCCGTCTTCAAGGCTCACATGCCCCACCCCCGCCCCCTGATTGCTGCCCCACCTGGCCCCATCCCCAACCAGCGGCTGCAGTCCCCCCGCTGGCTGCTTGTCTGGACAGGCCCTCTGAGTCCTACCTTATAGCCAGCTTCATACCCACCTAACTGTTTTGCAGTTAAGCCCACAATCCTACAATTTTCTCATGAGAACACAGTGGGACACCAGATCAAAGGCTTTTTGGAAATCAGTGCCAACCTTTTCTATCTTATCCAGGTGGTGAGCTACCTGATTGTAAAAGGAGATGAGGTTGGTAAAACAAGACCTGCCCACGATGAAGCCATGATATTGGAGCCTGGGGACTTCTTAATCTGGCAAATACCGGATTCTGTGACTAGAATTTATATAAGTACTGGGAAACCTTAGCAGTGAACTCAACAGTTTGAGGCACCTGATGGAAGCAGTTATTTCTGAGGATACAGGAAAGATAATTTTCTACCTGGGGGTGGGGCTGGAGGAGTGGGCGGGGCCAGTGTCTGTGTTTTCAGGATGTGTTTTAAAAAAATCCTGAAAACACAGGTACTTCTGAAAAAATTGACTCAGCTGTTATCTAATCCTGGAGGCACTTGACTGCCATAGGCACCTCATTTTTTTGATCGTAATGTTACTCAGGTGCCTAATATTCCACTATCTATACATGCACAGGAACACTGTGGTCTTAACAAGACCAAACAACTAGCTTTGTAAATCAAGTCAAAGCCTGCTCATGATCCAGGAACCAGGTTTCCTCCTGCCTGCGTTCTGTTTGGAGATCAGTCCACTAGGCATTCTCACAGACACATACAACACACTTGCTCCCCATATAATGGAGTAGGGGCTACTGCTTTATTTGAAAGCATAGGAGTACCCTTTTGTGCAATAGCATCATGGCTAGAATTCTTACTAGGATGTGGGTGACCCAAATTCAACTCCCTGTTCTCACTGAAAGGATTCAAATTCACATATCCCCTTTTCCCTTAAGCACCAGGCCATAGGCTAAATTGAAACTGTGCCACTCTCCATCTCTCCTGTTGAAGTTGTTTTGCTATGCAGAAAAGAATTGGGATTTTATCTCCAGAGAGAAAAACTAAGATCAATAACAATCTATAGCCCAGTTGTTAGGGCATTTGCTTCAAAAGTGGGGAAGGCCTGGTTTTCATGCTTTGCGCCAAGTGTCATTTATGCATTTTATATGAAGTGGTCACTGGAAAAGAGATAGAAGTTAATGATGGCTAGAAAGTGGTATTTAGAAGTTTGCTTTTGGGAATTGGCTTGTAGGTAAAGTAGATATTGCATTAGAACAATGGTCCAGGGGAACATCAAGGGTTAATTGATTTCTAAAAGCCTGTTTGTGGCCATTTCCTTCAAAGCTCACTGTGTCTGACACAGGCAATTAGCAAGCAGACACACAGGCTGGGAAACTGAAGGCACGTACCACACTGTTCCATAACATGAGATAAGGGACTCTGCCACATTGGCCAGGTCACAGTGCCTAGTTGCAGTGCCCTTGGGATTTCCAGTTTTGAGGAACAGTCCAAATTAGGAGGACACTGGAAAGAACCAAATTAGAATGTGTGTATGTGATGGGTTTGTGAAACAAAGGAATATGCTGACAGTACAGAATGTGGACAGTATGACGATCACACAGACCAATCAATGATGCCCAGAGATGCAGAGTCATCAAGAGGGAAAAAGAATAAAAAAGAGGGATTTCAGAACAGCAACAGGTCCCTGAGAGGAGAACCTGAGGCCACCATGGACAGAGGACATACCACCAGCCCATCTCACCCCCCACTGAGAAGGGGGTGGGCCTTAGCCTTTGACCTCTAGATTGCCGACATCTAACATTCAAGAAAGAACCTCAAGGTGAAGCTCACATACTGGTCAAATGTACCTTGACCCTGTGACATCTCTAGGACTGGTAGATATAGAATTGTTTGCATTATTCTTATCTGTTATCACTGTGTATCAATAAAATTTGCCTATTATCAAATAGAGAGATAGTGGTCAGTCTGAGGGTCTGGGTCCACTTGGAACAAGGTATCTGCGTCATAAATCCCGTGCCAAAAGTTAAAATACTAAAATTTGGCCTGGTCTTGCCTAAGTTCCTTTGTGGATGTAACCCTGAGTGCTTATTTTCTATGTCATGATATCAAAATGTTACACTTCCTCATTACAACACAAAGAGGAAGCAATTAGAACTGGAAAAGAGAATAAAATGTTCCAATCTGTATAATATAGCACCTACACTCAATAATGTAATATTACAATAATGTAATATAACTGCGTTTAATATAAAAGAATAGTAAGGGATGACATGATTTGGTACATGCTATTATGCAGTACTAATACGGACATGTCATGAAATCATTAATAATAGCATACTTACTTGAATATACGATGACCCCCTCAATGATTAAGATTCTATATATAAAAAAAACATTAATTCTAATATAATAAAAGGCTTTGTCTATCTGTCTGTCCATAATGCACAGTGCCCATGCACCATGAAGAGGGCAGGCAGCGATTGGCTGGGTGGCCCAGGCTGTGCAGGCCCAAGTTTGAGCCACTGTCGAGGAAGTTTGGTGGCGGGGAACATGCCCCAGCTGTCCCAGCAGCGGGGCTCCCCCCCTTGCCTCCCTGCCACAGGGTGAAGTGCGGGGGGGGAATCACGGTGGCAGCACCCCCCTGCCAACTGACATGGACAACCCCAGAACAGCCAGCAGGCAGGGGGAGGAAGCAGGACTCCATCCCCACTGCCCACCCCCAATCATTCTTGATGGTCAATTTGCTAGTTTGATATAATTTTCCAGGTACAGAATCTAATTGTTGGAGGTTTGACTTGTATTTGTCCCCCATCCCACTACTACAGCAAGGAAAATAAATTTAGGGGAGAGCAGGTGACCCTCTGCCCCTCCCCACAAGATCTTTCCCCTGCAGCTCCTTCCCCACACCCTTATTGTTAGAGCCTGTTCTCCCTAAGTACATGGAAGTGAGGGAAAATCTGAAAACACTGACTTTGGATTATGGGTGCCCATAGACTTAGTCCATCCAGAAGTGATGATCATTACCTTTTTAACATACTACAAGTTTTAGCACAGGTACTCCATTAATACACTTTCAAGCAGCACTTTTGTGTCTACTTAAGTATAGTACATACTCTACATATTAGTTCAAAGCCAAAAGTCTCATGATTTACAGTACAATTCATTTGGCTGGGCCCTAGCAGAGTCAACAACATTTCAAACCATGGTGACCCCATAGCTCCGAACTGCTCAGTTTGTATGTGTACTTCAGATATCCCCCACAAAGGATGCATGTGCTAATTAGCCCCCGCTTTCCCCTCACTCATGACTAGAACCAACTGTTCTTTTCATGACTCCTGGGATGCTCCATAAACTTATATGTAGATGAGCTGAAGGGCAACCTGATCTGGCTCCACTTCATGGAGAGCAGGGTCATACTAATCATATGTGCCAGGATGAGAGACGGGGTGACAAAGGAATTCTGACTGAAAGTGTTTGGGGCCCTCTTTGGTGATGTTTGCCATTTATTTAAGGTTGGTGAAGAAACAGGAATAATTGGAAATGGGAGAAAAATAAACAGTTCAGCTGTGGGAGTGAAGAGGAAGTCAACATTTATTTGGTGTAGTGGCTCACTATGACCTGAAAAACAGTCAGTGCTGAGGGGGACTGCATGCAATGCGAACTACTATATATCTTATTCAGTTGGGATGTACTAACCTATTCTTGTGGTAGGCTTTTATCAATATGTTTGCTCAAGATGGTCCACGTGTTTTATGGTCATGCTCAGTGTTGTCTGTATCTAATCAACTTCATACTTGGTTTTCATTACTGAACATATGCTGTCTTTGGCAGCAGTTTAATATTAGACAATATATTTAATGAGGTTTTCTTGTGTGCAAATGCAAGACAGGAAACTTTTTCCCCCACATGCTGGGTGGGGGAAAAAACATATTTTATATCTGAGTAAATATGGTAATAGTAATAATGGTGATGATGATGTGAAAAATTAGTTTCAAAACTAAAATTCCATTTTTGAGTTAAAGTTTGAACTGAGGTTCCTCTCCATAGCTTAGTAACTTGCAAGTTATCTTAAGTCCCATTGCATGATCTATGCACTAAGGATGGAATTCAATTTTCCTTTGCCCATCTAAGTAGCAGGTTTTTAGTTATCTAAGTGGTAGTTTAGGATGTTCAAATAGGTAGGGACTCTTTTTCCCAGATGGTTAGTTTTGGGCATATAGATGATAATGTATATGTGTACCTGAATGTGAGTCCTGGAAACAAAATGGAGGAGGAGAACACTTACATGTTTTAGCCTCAGTAGTGAGATGTTAGGCAACTCACCAAGCAAGCGAAAAACTAGACTCCAGGC
The DNA here is from genome assembly GCF_000455745.1 of Alligator sinensis. NCBI lineage: Eukaryota > Metazoa > Chordata > Crocodylia > Alligatoridae > Alligator > Alligator sinensis. The sequence goes on along the minus strand of NW_005842266.1, from coordinate 129,248 downwards.
ATGGGAGGATCTAGGATTTTGAAAATGGGGGTGCAGATGGTGTGCAGTATAATCCTATATATTACATATATTTCTCCAGGTAAAAAGAAACTAGAAACTTTACTAGTATACTAGGGGCCTGGGGCTATATTATTCGGTTTAATATTTGTTTTTGCTTCAATTTAACTTGATTGGAATGAGTTAAAAACAGTCTGCACAGCTGTGAAATAAGAGCTACATTTTTTAGGAGCAGTTAACATACACCAGAATTTCAGGAGGCTAGCTTGATTAGTGGAACAGCAAGACAATTAAAAAAGGAGAGAGGGTCATTAATACCTGTGACATGAAGAGTTTAGAAGGAATCAGGTAGATTTTAATAAGCCATGAATTCAATAAATGCTCTCACAGCTGCCTAAACAGGAATGCTGCTGCCACTAACAGGCAGTTGGTTTTGAACTTCGGGTAGAGCAGGAATCAAAAAGGGGGTGCAACAGCACTAGTGCACCCCCCTCCCTGGATCCACCCCTGACTCCAGGTTTGGCTTCCCTAGAAAGGGTTTGAACCTGAATCACCTGGACTTCCCATGCACAACACTCTGACCATCACACTATGAGTCCGGCAGTCCCCTGTCTTCACCACGCCTTTTGAAGTGGACCCACTGCCTCTTGCATTTCATAGTTATTAGGAAAAATATGAATAGTGAGCACTACAGTGGGAAAGGTTCTGTTTTACTAGCAACTAGGTTCCAGGCTAGAAGGCAGTCCCTCCACCTTGCCAAACTAGTAGCCATCATATATGATCACCCTTACCCACATATCTCCTTCTCTTGGCTGCCCAGGGGACCAGTTTCAGTATCAGTGCCTGTGAACAGACAATATAATGCCTGACCTGTGGTTGACAGAGCTCTGTGCTAGGACAGGGGTGTCAAAGATTCAGATCCAGGTTGCAGAGCACAATTACCTGGCCCCCAGCACTGCCCCTGACACTTGCCACATGCCACATGCAGCATATACTGGACAGAGCCCAGGGTACATACTGTACGCTTCTGGTCCCATGCTACATGTGGCGCCCAGTCTAGCCCCCACCTCCATGTGCTGAATCCTGTGCCCCTGGCGCCCACTCCAACCAGTCCAGAATTACTCTGCGTGTGTTTCCTACTCCAGCCTGTCCAGAACACAAGCTACACATGGCACCTGCTCCACCCAGTATAGGACATGTATTGCATGCAGAGACCACTCTTGCCAGTCTGGGGCAGGCACCTTGGGCAGCATGAGTTCTGGACTGGTTGTAGTGGGTGCTACAGGCTGCACACTCCTGGCCCGCCTGAATGGGCAGCATAGGTGTTGGATCTGTCTTGCAGCGAGGCAGGGTTTCGACACCCCTGTGCAGGGAAGTGAGATAAAAGCAGGTTAAAATTCCCTGTGGGTGAAGAGGGCCTAGAACATGGGTTTCTAGCTTCTTGGGTGAATGCCCTAGTCACTCAGATACTGGGGCTGTAAACATGGATATAC
>NW_005842266.1:116466-127727 GCF_000455745.1 Alligator sinensis | reverse complement strand
TGCTGAATCTAAAAAGCCACCATTTTTAGGCTTTGGATGCCTGTGGTCCAGAAAGACCATGTACACATACATAGCTATGCATGTGCCCAGCCAGTGTGTAACTTACTGCACATGCTCAGTCTGCACACCTAGTGTTCACATGTACTTATGTATCTACACTGCCAGGAAGCAGAATTGCTACCTGCACATAAGTGCCCAAAATGCTACTTGGATGACTAAAAAGCTGCCACTTATATGAAAAAAAGGGAAATACAATGAACTTTGGGTGAAATTCTATGATTCTTTCAGGCTGTGGATTGTGGAGAGGAACTCATGCTGTGCTGAAAGGAGGCTGAATATGCATCCCAAATCCTGCTCTTCTTTGTGTGCTTGCACAACATGAGTTATTAAAGGGAGCATGTACTGTCAAAGATGTAGTGAGCAAGCCTGATAGATTCAGAACTTGTCAGTGCATGTACATGGTCTGTCGGCATTGATCCATGCCATCAGCCCCATAGCGCACTGTAGTTCTGCCAACATCACTACTGCACCCCCTCTGCTCACAGATTACAAACAGCTGGCTTAATGCTCATGTGAGGAATAGCTAACTGTGCTGTCTCCCCACACTGCACTAGCAGTTGGGTAGCCATACATTGGCTCTAAGAACACACGTATAAATAAGGCCTAGTTTAAATTGTTGCGATTTTCCATTTTTCATGAAAATCACTAAATTAAGGGCACAGACAAAAGTGACAATTTTCACCCAATCTGGGCACAGAAAGTGGTATAGCCATGACCAAACACAAGTGCGTGGCTGCAGATTGCTTCAAAAATGGCCAATTAGGTGAAAATTTAAACCCTCATTGGATGAGGATTCCCTCCAGCACTGGCTGGAGAACCCCTAGAATGAACTCCCTCTGCTCCCTTTCCCCCCTCGCAGTCTGAAAACAGGGACAGGCTGGGAGAGAGGAGGGGCCATTGCAAGGAGTTACTGGCTACAGGCTGCAGTTAGCAGCTAGACTTCCCTCCCCACTAAAACCAAAGGTGAACTTTTGTTTGGTCGGGTGGATCATTGTAACTCAGAACATTTCCTACAAAGTGCTCTCAGTTATAGCAGGGAGCTGCACTTCTGTTTGTGCCCTAAGTGATTTTCATGAAAAATGTGATTTGCAAGGAAATGTCATGATATGGCTGCTTGCTGAGGAGCTCCCCAGCAAGCATCCATATCATGTGGCATTTCCTTGCAAAAAGACGGAGCCTTGGGGGCACCTGCACCACTGCCAGCAGCAGCAACAGCAGTAGCAGTACATCACTGGACAGGGCCAGGCAGGCAGTGGGAAGGGAAGTGCTTTGTGCTGCCCCAGCAAGGCTCTTGCATGTGAAGTGGAGCCAGGGGAAGGGGTTAGGGCAGCAGAAGGTGAAGCTGAGGGGCAGCAGCCCTCACATGCAAGTGATGCTCCCCATACTTCAGCTCCCCCCCCACCTGCCTTGCAACACTTTGCTGGCTGCGGGTGTTGCTGAGCCATACTAAATGAGTTCAGCTGGGCTGGGGCACCCCACTTGTGAGCAATGCTGCCCACACTCCAGCCCCTCCCCCCACCTCACTTGCATGTGGGGGGCCCCAGTCTGGCTGAACTTGCCCAACATCACAGCAGCAGTGGCTTGGTGGTGCCTACAGCTTACAGCCAACAAAGGGTTGTGAAGCAGGTGGGGAGGGGAGGAGGAGTTGCAGCGCGGGCTGTATCACTAGCACGTCAGGTCCCTAGCCCAGCCAAACTCACCAAGCATCACAGGTTTGTTGGCTGAGGGTTCTGAGATGCCACTGCCGCAATGCCAAGCTGCCATGATGCTGAATGAATTCAGCTGGGCTGGGCCAGGTGCTGGGCATGCTGCCAGGTGAGTCTGCCCTTCCTCCCCTCCCCTGATCACTAGTATTGTGGCCTGATTGTGGAGTGGGCGCCATGATCTAGGCACAAAAATGGTGGCCCCTGCCACAATCAGGCAGCACCATACCTAGACTCCTGGCAGCCCCAGGTGACCTTTTCATATAGGGCCCCCCTTCACCAGAGATAATGATAATATTAATAAAAAAAATTCCCATTTTTGGTCCCCTTTTCTGTCCAGGCCCTGGGCAGGCACCCAGTTCACCCATGCTTGCATCCAGCCCTCCAATCAGGCCACAATACTAGCAAGCTGGGCCTGTGATTTAGCCCAGGCCCTGAATATAAATAATCATGCCAAAAAGATGCATGCATACACATGCACAAATGAAATATCACATAAAAAAATCACTTTCACATACAATAATATCATATTTTTACAGAAAATCTCTCTCACACACATACACATGCACAAATTCCTTTGGAAGGTATATTAATTTTTTGTCTTTATTTTCGCTTCATTAATAACTTCATATTATCACATACTTCCTATACCTTCTAATCCCCTCCATTATAAAAAACTACTTGTAAGCTGCTGGAAGACAACGTAGCTACTTGAAATACATTTGTTTTAGTATGGCTATAGGCATCAAAACACTCTTTAGCACTTTTTTAGACAGGAATCAATAAGGATCTTATTCATCAAAGGACATTTTCAGTGGCTTGTAGTTTATATTAAGGCTTGGTTTATAAAGGGTCAATAAATAATTTAGAAGTTTTACCATATGGTTAAACAATTGTTATGCACCGAGATAAAGTCCATCAGTTCAACAGATTGCTAAGAACACCTTCTGCTGCTGTGCTAATAACTATCCATAACACATGGTGTTCCTGTCTGTTGCAGGATTATAGCACCTATTAATCATTTATTCATCTTCATAAACCATTCATAAATGGCACCTTAATATCAGACATGGCCAATGAGTGCTTGATCCTGCACCATTGCAGGTAAATGAGAAAATTTTTATTGACAAAATTAGGAGAAGGATCAAACCATAGAGCCTAGCTTCTCCCAAGACTTAGAGTATCTGACTCCCATGAATTCCAAATGGAGTTAGGCACCTCAGTATCTTTGAGGACCTGGGCCAAAGTGCTTCATTTAACACGTGCTTATTAGCACTGTGCAAAACACCATCGTTTCATTTTGACATCCAATTCACCGCTTCAAAGGGACACTGTTTCATTTTGTCATTTCGTTTAGTTTAGAAATACTGTCCCGTTTTGTTTCATTGAAATTGTTTCATTGTTTTGACGAGTTTCGACATTTTGCCTATAGGCTATAATGGGGAATCATGAAAATGCCTATAGCTTTGTCATTTATTGCCTGATTTGGATGAAAATTGCAGGGACAGTAGTCCCTTCTGAAGGCATGAAGCTTGCCAAGTTTCAAGGAGATACATCCAGAGGTTTCTGGGAAATTGGACCTCAAACTGTTCAAAGCAAAAGTCCTGACACTTGGCGGCACTGACAGCCTCCTCTCATCCTGCACGCAGACCTGGGGGCTTGCACCCCCGGGAGGGCTTCAGGGCTGTACCAGACTCCTCCCAGGGGTGCAGGCACCTGGATCTGTGTGCCGGATGAGAGGAGGATGCTGCGCACCGGTGCCCAGCACTGGATAAGATTGCTGCTGCCGCAGCCTGACCCTCCTCTCATCTGGCGCAGAGCCAGGGGCTTGCACCTGTGAGAGGCGTCTGGCACAGCTTGGCAACCCTCCCGGGGATGCAAACCCCCAGATCTGTGCCCTGGATATGAGGAGGCTCAGGTTGCCTCTCCCACCAGGGACTGGCACCCCTGACTCGCTGCCCTGCTCAGCTAAAGCCCCCTTCTCAGTCCGTGTCTGGTTGCAGCCCCCCTGCTCGGCCCACGGCTGGCTGTGGCCTGCTTGCTAGAGCAGCAGCTGGCTGCAGCCTCCCTGCGCACTCCTTGCTCGGCTGCAGCCTCCTTGCTCACCCCCTGCCCAGCTCCAACCCCCCTCATGCACTCCCCGCTAAGCTCCAGACCCCCATGTGCCCCTCGCCCAGCTCTTTTGTGCATGCAGGTGTGGCCCAGTGTGGTTCCCCGCCCAGCTCCGTGATCATGGATCTGGGCAGGTACAGGCCCCCCAGCCCCTGCCAGCACAGAGAGCTGAGCCCCTACTCCACAGCAGGGAGATTGCAAATGGGGAATGGAGGCTGGGATATCCTTATCTCCCAGCCTGTGCTACATGGTCGCAGGGCTTGGGTTGGGGGATCCTTATCTCCCAGCGCCAGGGCCATCGCTGGGAGATCCTTATCTCCCAGCCCAAGCTCTGCAGTCATGATGGCAAAGTGTGTGTGGCGGGGGAGATAAGGATCTCCCAGCCCCCACTCCCCATTTGCAATCTCAGGGCAGGGGGGCTGGAAGCTCCCAGCTGCTGGGCAGGGGAACATAGTCCTATCCTAGACTTTGGTGACAGATCCTGCTCTGGCAGCAGGCAGGGAGCAACCTCCTGCCTGCTACTGCCCAGCTGACTGGGAATAGTAACTAATTGCAAGTCAATTTGCTACTTGCATGTGCAGGTAACAAATTTACTTGTGATTAGAGCAATTTACTGTGCAGTAAGTGTGTGCATATATAGATGTGCATGCTTACTGTGCTATAAACTGCTCTACTGCACAGTAAAGTGGCTCATGTAGACACACCCCTATGTATTTATCTGCATATTTATTTTATTCTCTTTTAAAGGTCTTACCACAGTTAGGTGCTTATACAGTGTTAAAAGGTACCTGAAACCATCCAAAATAAGCAGTATTGAAAAATTCTTTTGTTGAATCAGAAATGCAGACAAAGTAATAAACAAGCATAGAAATCTAAATCAAGAAAAAAATGACTCAGTGTGGATCATGCTGTGAAGGGTGCGAGATTTGGCTGATGGAAGAATTAATTAGTTAATATGTTTGGAGTGCTTTGAGAAATATGAAGTGCTCTGTAATTGTTAGATATTTTATTTGTTAATTATGTATTAATTAATTTATTGCAAGACAAGTTAATTTCAAAGCTAGCTGTTTTCAAGGAAGAAATTCTTACCAATCGTCTGGCAGTGTTTGATTCCAGGCATTGACATAATGGCCCATCCACATTACACTTAAGTGTAATTAACTGGTTAATCACAGCTTAAGTTGTCACCTGGCCACACATTCAAACAACTGATGATATGATAAAAGAAGGAACATTATTCCTTATTTTATTATTGTAAGTCACAACATTATTTTGAAAAATATCTGTAATAATTTTGTGGTTCATTCCTGTCACACCATGTGTGGTGGGGCAGAAGCTTCAGAGGGCAAGTGGAGGTTGTGGGGGCAGGAAGCTTTTGTGGGTCTGATTCTAGCCGCACCCTGGGCTCAGGGCCAGAGTCAGAGGTGCAGCAGCCACCTGCCCCCTCCCCTTCCTCTGCTTTGTATGCAAATCTAAGATGAGTCCAGAGGAGAGCCACGCATGTGATCAGAGGTCAAGAAAGCAGGCCTTATGAGAGGAGGCTGAGAGGTACGGGACTCTTCAGTTTGGAAAAGTACAGGCTCAGGGGCGACTTGGTGGCAGCCTATAAGTATATCAGGGGTGTACATCAGGATCTGGGAGAATGTCTGTTCACCAGTGCTTCCCTAGGGAAGACAAGGTCTAATGGCCACAAACTGCTGGTTTGTGACTGGACGTAAGTAAAAACTTCTTTACCATCTGAGTCTCCAGAGTTAGGAATAGACTCCCCCCAGAAGTGGTGCAAGCACCTACTCTGGACTCATTCAAGTTGCGTTTGGATGCTTATCTTGCTGGGTCATCTGTCCCCAGCTGACTTACTGCCCTTTGGGCAGGGGGTAGGACCAGATGATTTTAGCCTTAATGTCTTCCAGCCTTAATGTCTACGAAATCTATTAAATGAGGGGCCTTTTTGCCCCTGCTGATTTGCGGGGGAGGGAAACCCCCATCTTAGATCTGAGTAAATACAGTGCTCCAGGTTTTAGTGATATAATGGAGATGAGAATAGACTGCATTATAAATTGTTGAATGCATTATACATTGAGTGTAGCTTACATGCCTCCATCAGCCTAATCCACCCAGGTGGAATGCAGGTGTATTAAGCATCAACTGGAGATTCTAGCTGGAACTCACGCATGACATAATATAAGCAGAGCAAATTTATTTCCTGTTGCCCCTTGTTTGTAGAGCACCTAACAGAAAGGGGTCATGCTTCTGCAAGTAAGGCTTACAGGTGTCATGCTAATACAAATAAAGATACAATAAGAGTAAATATACCTTTTTCAAGGTATAACATTTAGAGGAATGCTTACAGTAACCTGTAGTGTAACACTGCTGTTGTAGACATGATGGTCCAGAAATTTTCAGAGGCAATAAAGTAATCTGGTAAACTATAGATGATGAAAGCCCTACATCTTCTATCCTGTCAATTCCTATTAAATGAAATTTTAGAAAAAGGTGAGGAATTGATCGTGACCCTGAGACTTCATGTCATTGTGGCAAAACCCTTAACAGGTGAGGTATGTACCTCTGCCCAAGGTCTCTTCAGGCTTCCCTTTGCCTGCAACTAAATTGAATTTACCTTACACCATGCCCATTCAATAAAGCAGTTAAGCGGAGGCTTAAATTTAAACATGTGCCTCAGTCACACTTCAGTGAGATTGAAGTACAGGCTGGAGTATTATGCTGAACAAGAATGGACATAAGCACTAGGGCTGTGAGAAATTTCCCCGGGTTTCATTTTGAAGCTGTTTCGATGTGTTTTGAGCTTGAAACAGCCAAATTGAAATGAAACAAAAGGCTTTGAAATGAAACAAGGATACTTGAAATGTTTCTAAAGTTTCAAAATGTTTCGAGTTTTGAAGCTGGGCTTACTTGGCTTCAGCACCAGTCCCAGGTGGCAGCGGCAGCCTCCTCTCATCTGGCGTGCAGATTTGTGGGAGGCCTGCAGGGCTGTACTGGACTCCTTCTAGGGGTGTGAGTCCCTGGATCTCTGCGTTCAATGAGAGGAGGCTGCCGCTGATGTCTGGGACCAGCGGCAGCAATCTTCCCCGGCACTGGGCACAGGCTGCACCCAGCGGCGGTCCCAGGCAGCAGTCTGAGCCTCCTTTCATTCAGCACACAGATCTGGGGGCTCGCACCCCTAGGAGGAGTCTAGTACAGCCCAGCAGTGCTCCCAGGGGTGCAAGCCTCTGGATCTGTGCCTCAGATGAGAGAAGGCTCAGGCTGCCTCTCCCACCAGGGACTGGCACTGGGTACAGGCTGTGCCCAGCAACAGACAAGTTTGTTGCTGCCACAGCCTGAGCCTCCTCTCATCCGGCGCAGATCCGGGGGCTCACATACCCGGGAGAACTCTCCAGCCCCGACCCCATGATCATAGAGCAGGAGCTAGGAACTGTCCTGATCAGGCGATAGAGGTGCGGGGCTTGGAAAGAGCTGCAGAGGTTGGGCAGGTGCCAGCCTCCTGCCCCGATCCACTAGTGGGGCAGCTAGCAGCAAGCCCTTGGCTGGATGGGGAATCTCTGCCTGCCTGGAGGCTTGCTGCTAGCTGCCCCATTGGAGGATTAAGGCAGGGAGCTGGGACCTGCCCCTCCCCTGCAGCTCTTTCCAAGTGCCCTGTCCCCGACTGGGGAGCTGGGGCAGGAGCAGGATGTTGTCCCTGCCTGTGTTCTGGTGGTGGAGTCCACTCCAGCACAGGCAACGCCCCCAGGGGCAGGGAGCAATGTCCCATGCTTCCTGTCAGTCTCTGGGCTAGCACCCAGGAGGAACGTGGAGCTCCCCCTGGCTGGTGCAGGGGGCTGGTGCTGAGCCAGTGGGGGTGGGAACAGATTGGTGCTATGAGCACCAAATCTGCTCCCAAGTCCCTGCGTGTGTGATGCCTGCTTGGGAGTGTTTACTTGCAAGCAGTTTACTCATGAGTAAACTGCCTCCAGAACAAATGCACATGTAGACACACCCAGAAAGAAGCACCTACAAGAACAATTTGGATCTGGCCTTTGGCCTCAGTAACACCGAGTTCAACTATCCCAGATCACCCTAATCTTTTCACTGCTATCAAAACAGTGAAAGGACAAGAGGTACTGTTCCTCTTTGAAAACACTTAGAACAGAGCCATCCTATCCCTTCAATTCAACTTACCTGAGAACTGAGCAGCTGGAATTTGCAGTGATGGGCACTCCTGATTGACACTTAACAAGAGGTTTAGCAGAAACAAGAGCTCACCTACCAAGGTATCAGACTGGGATTATGACATTTCTACTGTGCAAAATCTTCACTGTCTTGAACAGAAAGGTAGAGTGCGCCTGTCTATCATGCATCATACACCAGTATTGAATCCAGCATTTCTGCTTATGCTTTGAGCCCTGGTAGCTTTGGGTTATGAATGGACAAATAGTTCTTGCTGAATTATGCGCACATACAAATTTCTTGGTTTTCATCTGAACTCAAATATTATTCACATTTTATTACAGGGAATGTAAAAAAAAAGGATCAGGATAAGAAACTACCAGTTTAGACAAAAGGTGGGCAATATCTTCACCTTGTTTTACTAAGGGACCTGCCACAAATTCAAACTAAAGCTGGACAGAAAACAATTATAAAGTTGTTACATATTTTCAAGTGCTAACTTCATAGCTGCTTGGGTCTTTTTATAACTGGATAGTCATTTTTATGGTGTGATAATTACCTTGCATGTGTGGCTGGTCTAAATGTATGCATAATTACCTTGCATGTGTGGCTGGGCTAAATGTATTTATGATTACATATATTATACAATTAACTGGTTAATGTGTAGCTGGGGTTTCAGTGAGGCACCACTGTGTTATTAATGAAGCTATGGCCATTTGTACCAGCTCATGGTTGACTTTTTCATATGTCCTTCTCATGGTATAGTACTGACACAATTTTTCCATGTTATTATATACCAATATTTTGGACTCCAACTGCATCATGTCATTTATATATGATTTAGTTGCTGCTCAAAATAAAAATAGATTATGGGTAATTTCTGATGCATTAATGGAGGGAAATAATTTTGTTTATTTACCTGGCAATTGAAAAACAAAAAAACCATGCCCTGCATGCTGCAGCAGAGGCTATCAGGGCCTCTGAGGGCTCATGGCAGAGCCAGCACCCCCCATCCTCCTTCCCTCATGCAGTGCGGGGCAGCAGGGCGAGAATTTTGTTTTATACCCAGTAAAAACTGACCAAGTTGTTCCCTCTCTGTACTCTTTTGGAAAACCATTTCATATTGCAAACATATCAAGTCACCCATGTGTTGTGACTGCAACTCATATATTTGTTCAGTGGCTAAATTCCAGTTTATCTGCATGCATGTCTTTAAGCATTCAACTCTATTTTAATGCAAATTTCATGCATTATTTTATTTTGTCCATTTTGGACCAACAGGGTAGGAGGTTGGCTTTAAAAACTTTTTAAAACCTGATTTCTCAACAAGAATACAACAACATTTTCCATGGAAAGTTATGATGACAAATGAAACTATTTATTTATTTATTTTTAATTTTCTGCAGTATTCCCACCCCCACCGCCAGACCTAAAGTTAGGATTACAGTAGTGGAAAACAATAACCAAAAGAGTATCTTAAAAACTTAGAATCACCCAAACCACCCACCCTAGCTTCAGAATACTGCTTTCTCAAAAAAGTGATAAAAAAGATCTTCTTCCAAAACTGATGTATACTACAAAAGATGGACCACAGTTAAGGTACAGGCATTGCCTTCTTCCTAATTGACTTATTTTGCTAACACTGTTTGTCTACTTCTCATTTTCACAAAGAATGAAAAAACTGAGATAACAATATTAGAGCAAATACAGTCCTGAAAATGAATGGAAATGCTTCAGGGTTTTATAGATCAAATTCTATTTTGCAGACAAAATGGCTTTTGTTGAAGTGGGATAACTATTAAAATAAATATAAATATATCTGTAAAATAATATAGCCTCCCACAACAGAATGTTTGTTAGATTAAGATTTTGCGAGACTGTTCCAGTAGCTGGACCTAGCAAAAATGGCTGTACTAAGAACAATGCAAGAAATTTCTCCATTTTTCTGTTTGTTCCTCTCATGTACAGGCACACACACAACAAATAGAAACTAGCCTGTTTTGTATTTGGACTTGCTTGTTTAATTTTGGGCTTAAACCACCTCTTTAAAAAGAAAACTAAACAAATAAACAAACACACATTGATTTTTGGGGAGGGGGGATTGTTTTTAATCAAAAGCCATTTCAAAATGAAAAAATGGCATTTTCTAAATAAAGTGTTTCAAAACAAATCATTTTGACTTTTTCAGGTTCCCCCATCTTCTTTTGGCTGAAAGTGTTTGCCAGATTTGACCCAAATCTGCCTGAAACTGCATTTTTCAGTGAATTTACTATTTGACAAGAAATTTTACCCCTCTTAACAGGCAGCTGCTTCATACTGTTAGACTGTGGGGGTGAGGTGTCAAATACATCATGCTGCTGCTGTGCACTGCTAGAGAAAAAACAAAATTATTGGGCTCTTCAACTTTAACATGCCTTTTAAATCACATTCTTTCCATGCATTTGTGAAACCAGTGAATGAGCTAAAGATGTAAATGGGAAAACTGCATGATATTTATTAAAATGTATTTTACTGTAACTAAAAAACAGATGTACTGGTGCAGGAGCATTGTAACATGTCTATGCTTAATGCTTATACATAGCATATATTTAACAAAAGCAATTTGCTTGATAGACTCCTAGAAATTAAAAGGAAAAAAACTACCTGTATTAGATCATTTTGGGTGCATCTCCACGAGATGCTGATTGTGCAGTAGCCTAATACTACTGCGCAGTAGCGTTGCGTGGCAAAAATGGTGATGCGATGCTACTGCGCAGTACTATTATGCTACTATGCAGAAGTGTAATTAAAAAAGTGTTCACTGTAGCACTGTGTGAAATTTCTGCAGCAGTTTCGTTTTGGAGGTGTTTAAGCCCATTTCGGCACCCGAAATACTGAATCCAAACCAAAACCAAAGGCTCCAAACATCTTCAGAATGAAAGTCCCGCCCAGCTCCCAGATTGCTTGCAGTGCCTGGCTGAGCTACACTGCACCCATGTGATGCGACAGCTTCCAATCGGAGGTGGGTGAGGGGGAGGCAATCCCTGCTGCCCCCCCACTGCGCAGGGGGGATTTGCCGTGAGTCCTCAGATGCCTGGATCTCTGCTGCTGCAACAGGTGAGTGCGGGACTTTTTTTGTTTGTTTTTAATTGCCGGGATGCTGGGGCTGGGCAGGGCGGGGAGGGGTGTAATTGAGAAGCGGAGGGCTGCACAGGGGGAGCTCTGCCAGGAGGCCCCAGAGCCCCC
>NW_005842266.1:110651-116261 GCF_000455745.1 Alligator sinensis | reverse complement strand
CCCACCACTTAAAAAAAAAGCCCTGCACTCACCAGCAGTAGCAGGGGTTGTGAGGGCTCTGGGGCCTCCTGGCAGAGCCTGCCTGGGCAGCCCCCACTCCTTGATTGCTCCTCCCCACCTGACCCCAGCATCCTGGCAATTAAAAAAAAAGCCCCTCACTCACCTGATGCAGCAGTGGCAATCAGGGCCTCTCAGGGCTTGTGGCAGAGCCCCCCCCATGCAGCATGGGGCAGTGGGGGGCAGAAGGGATCACCACCCATCTGGCTTGTCAGCTGTCACATCACAAGGGTGCAGCACAGCTTGGCAGGGCACCATGCACTGCCTGGGAGCTGGGGCGGCTCCAGCAGTCAGCCAGAGCCCGGCACCACTCAGCCCCAGTGGCCCCAGCATCCAGATAGCGCATGGCACCCTGCCGAGCTGTGCTGCACCCACACCATGGGGCAGCTGCCGTGCAGGTGCCAGGTGTGGGGGCAATCCACACTGGATCCCACTGCCCTGCACTGCATGGGAGGGGAGTGGGGATCTCTGCCACAAGCTTCCCTACAGCCGGTGAGCGTGGGGCTTTTTTTTTTTTTTTTTTTAAAGTCCCTGGAGGTTGGGGCCAGACAGGAAATGGGGCAAGGCAGGGCAGCCATGGGGGCTTATTCTGCAGCTCCCCCCACCTGGGGAGAGGCAGGCACACCTGGAGGAGCCACAGGAGAACCTGCAGATGACCAGCTGTGCCTGCCTCTCTCCAGCCAATCCGAATCTCCGAATCAGCACCAAAACAGCGTCAAAACTCTGAAACAGATTTGGCTGAATCAAAATGCAACAGTGATCTGAAACACTGAAATGAATCACTGACCCTCTGAAATGGTAGAATCTGAAACAAAACATAGGCCTTTTGCAAAGCCCTAGTTCACTGGTGCTACTGCACAGTAACTTGGGTTACTGCTCATTTATTTAGTACTTGTTTATGCAAGTACTACAAAAAATGCATAGTAATGACTGTGCAGTAGCCTTTCATGTAGATGCAGCCACTGTGTCTAAAACAGATACCTCATGTCCATGTCTATCCCCTACCACTCTGGACAATGCTTTTCAATACATCACATTAGTTTTCTCATGCATGTTATTGTTTTTTCTGCCACGGAAGCAAAGTTCTAGTCTAGGGACCCGATACTGTTCTACCAATTAGACATCTAAGTGGATTTAGGCCCCTAAACATGATCCTGTTCCACACTACCTGAAACCTTCAAAAAACCTCAAGGTAAAGATTCTTCTATCCCCACTACTTTTTGAGACATAATCTTAAAGTTAGGTGACAGCACATTACAGAAGCAGACATGCTACTGTTTTTTAAGGAGCCCTAGCAGGGAGGAACAGGATTCACTTAGGGCCTTGTCACATGGTAATTTTAGGCAGGTTTTGGAACTCTTAACCACTGGATTAGCTGCACATTAACACCTTTAAATAGTTTAAGGGGTGTTGGTTGTAGCTGTGTTGGTCTAAGGATGTAGGCAGACAAGGTTCTTTGGGTAAATCTGATATCTTTTATTAGACCAACCTGAATAGTTGGAAAACAATTTTTAAGCAAGCTTTTGGGTTCAAAAACCCTTCATCAGGCTAAGGACGTTTCAGCAGTTGGTGTGTGCTCTTCCTGGATGGAATGAAAAGCCTACACCCCCTTATCAGACTAAGTACATTTATTATTTATTAGTTGGTCTAATAAAAGATATCAGATTTATTCAAAGAACCTTGTCTGCCTTAAGTAGCTTAAAGCAGTCGTTATTTGTCTTAATTCTGTGCTAGAGTGGTATAACGTTATCTCTAATTTGCATAACCTTGTTCCTGTTCATTTAAGGTGTAGTCACTCCACACAGCTGTGGTCACTGGGCACTCCAGGACTGCAGTGCTCACTCTGCCCAGCCATGCCCTTAGCTCCTAGTCCTGCCCCTGCTTACCAAGCCTCTAGTGGAAAGTCACAGCTGTGCAGGTGAAGGACAGTCAGAGATGGCCTTTTTGCCTTAAGGTGTGACTGCTCCAGTAAACTGATTAACATTTTTGTGGTTTACAGAGTAAGATGTAACAAAGTCATTAGGTGCCTGATAGGTGGAACAGAATCTGGCTGTAGGAGCTTATTCCTGAAGGCCAGCTGGCTGGCAGTATTTATTTTTCCATCAAAGCATCCTAGTGTCTTTCACAGGACATAAACCAGGAGTTGCTGATAGGCAGGGACTGAACCCAGACACCTGTGGATGTACAACCCATGGGTCACAACTGGCAGACCTAAAAGATCCACCTCTGTTAATACAAAGCCAGGGCAGACTAATTAAGTTTTATGTGAACCCACTGCAGAGTGGATCAGAGTTCCACACACTGTTAGTGTGAGTCATACCAAGCTATACAAGCTGAGCTGTAAGAACTTCAATGGAAGTTTTGACTCAGGACAAAGAAAGAAATTTGACCTTGAAGGGAGGGACTGCTAAGGATTGTGCATATATGAGGCAGAGGCCCTGTGTTAATTTGTATTAATTTCACCCAGATTCAGACATTCAGCATTTGGCTCTTCATCAATTATTTTTGGCACCCTAAGCCTAGAACTTTATTTTACCATTTGCTATAGACACTGTGCAGTTGCTTAAGTTAAGTTGATTAGTTTGCAAATACTGGTGTTTGATAATAAAATACAAAATGCAACAAACTATAAATAACAGGTATCTGAATTACGCTGCTATCATAAGAACCAAATAGCATTGAAAGATGAAATCTTTGATAGGAGGAATTTGGGATTGGATATTGCTTCATCCCTATGCACTCAGACTCTGACGCTGATTACTAGGGCACTTAAATTAGTATGAGTTTCTAATTAAAATAAATGTCATATATGATTAGGAAAAATATTTCAAGAAACATTATTTTAAGTTATACTTAGTGGAAATGTATTTTTTCCAATCTAAGAATTATTTTCATAGGAAACAGCGGACTTGCTTTTTGAAATTCCTAAAGTTTTTTAATTTCTGAATGAGAGACATTTGGTTTGTAAATGTAGATAATTTGTAAAGTCTTGTTTTGCAGCTAAATATTCACAATGACTATCAACCTCTCCCTCACACACAAACACAATGACAAAGCAAGATGGAAAATAACTGTGAGGATTATTATGAAATGCATAGTTTACATGCTTTCATTCGTTTACCAGTGATGTGAAGTAACACTGAAAATGAGATTTATTAACTGAGTGCTCCATTTAAACATTCAAAGGAGAAATCATCACAGACTCAGAGCTTACACTTAAAGGAATAGATTGTCTCAAGACTCAACATGTAAGCAAGTGGTGGGCGGGGGGGGAGAGAGAGACAATGCAAAAGAAATCTTCTTTTGCCTCCTCTTCTAGAGCGAAAAAGCCATCAACAGTTACAGTCCCTGGTCTGGGGGAGGAAATGGAGAGCTTCTTTCTGTAGCTCCCATGGATGAAGTGCAACTCTGTACCATTTTTAATGCAATGAATGAAATGAATAATTGTGTTGGTTACTTAATAAACACAGAACCCACAGGTTGGCAGAAATCTACAAAGCCACTGATTCAATGTATTTAGCTCAGTTTGTTCAAAACTGGCCCCGTCAGCACTTGAGGAGAAATTCTGCTTCATTCCAGGGAGAAGTCAGAGATGCAATGCATTCCTAACTCAGGTTGACTCACACAACAAGTGCGTGTTCACAGTGGTGGGGCAGGCTTTCCTGGTGTTCTGCGAGAGCTTGTGTCCTCTTCTGTTCTCATCAGGTACTCTTGGCTTTGCAATTTTTCCCCCTGATGTCTTCCCAATTATTGTGTTACTCCTAGCCTTTGGAGCTTCCTTACAGGGCAAATTCAAACAGCAATTAGCTCTTTTGAATTGTTTCCTTCAAGCCATCTGCTTATTCCCTCCCATATCTTGCTGCCTTCAGGCCTTGCAAGACAAGCAGCTGTTATCTTATTAAAATCCCAGGTATTGCATCTATTCCTTTCAAGGACCATCTTGAATCTAAATCAGTAGCACATTGTAATTTCTCAAGGACTTGGCAAATTAGCACACCTCAACAATATCATCCTTTTACGTTTTCCAACCAACTATAATAGCAGTCAAATCACTTAATAAATGGGCACTTCATTTGCAGAATCTTTAATAAAGACAGTGCAGTAAAGTGCATTGTCTCTAACCTTTCCAAACAGCCCAGCATACATCCAGCACATTTCCTCTCCAAATTCCATAAAGACCAAGCCCACTGAAGGAGGCCTTATTATTATAGCATTACATCCTTGCACATGGCAACACCCCTTCAGAGGAAGACAGCTGTAGGCTGCCACACACCTTGCTCAGCAGTTCAAATGTGTAAAGAAGAGAAAGGCCCTGTCCCCTTAGTCTCTTGCTCAGCTTTATTTCTGTGTGAACTAGGAGGAAGCAGAGGGCAGAAGCAAGTGCTGTTCACCTGTCCCTCCCCCAGGTGCAGCCCACAATCTTTGGAGGCCTGCTGCAGGATGTAGTTCTGGGGCCCCCTGATCCCTCCCCGGAGCCAGGGCTGGGGCAGGAGCGGAGATGGAACTTGTCTCCTGCTCGGCCGGGAACTAAATGAATGTCCTGGCACACCAGATGCAGCAGGAGGGGTGGCGGCTGAAATTTCTGGCCGTAACAAGGTAAAGAAAGATCAAATCTGCCAGGCGGGAGAGTGGGCTCCACCACAAACATGAGAGGAGCCATGGCCCCTCCGCCCGGCTCTGTGGGACTCCTGTGGCCGTAGGGTCCACAGTATAAGACAGGCTGGCCCTCTCCTCCCCACAGCAAGCAAGTGGGTAAAGCAAAATGGTATAGAAAGCGGTGCTCAAGAAAAAGGGTGAAGTAAGTTGGTCCTCTTCCACGAGGAATTTGTCACTCTCTAGGTACATCTACACATGCACTTTACTGCACAGTAGACTAATGTACTGTGCAGTAAAGTGTAACCATTTACATATGCATGGCAATTCAGCTGGTTTAGACCAATTTACTAGGCCTGTGCAAAATTTTGCCTGGTGTTTCATTTTGAAGCTATTTCGATGCATTTTGAGCCCGAAACAGCAAAATTGATACACACACACAAAAAAAAGGCTTTGAAACAGCTTCAAAATGAGGGCACTCGAAACGTTTTGAAAGCTTTGAAACGTTTTGAGTTTCGAAGCTGGGCTTCTTTGGCTAGCAGCTAAACAGAAATTAAGGAGAGAGAGGGGGAAGGACTGCTCTGATATTGACATCACCGGGGGGACCAGTGGGAATTGGGGGAGGCTCTGTTCCCCTGGCCACCACCCGGGGTTACTGGGAATAATGACCACAAATTGTTAGAGAGAAGGTTCAGGCTGGACATCAGGAGACGTTACTTTACAGTTAAGGCTGCCAGGCTCTGGAATGGGCTCCCAAGTGAGGTGGTGCTCTCTCCTACCTTGGGGGTCTTCAAGAGGAGGCTGGACAGATATTTGGCTGTAGTGATATGATCTCAGCACCCATTCCTGCCTGGAGCAGGGGGTCAGACCTGATGATCTGTTTAGGTCCCTAAGTACTATGATACTATGAACTAGCTCTCTGTTCAATTCCCCAGCTCTCTGATTGTTTCCCCCAGCTCT
>NW_005842266.1:107340-110641 GCF_000455745.1 Alligator sinensis | reverse complement strand
CCCTGCTGAAACTACAGTGGCAGCCTGCTGAAACACAGTGCGCAGATCTGGGGGCCTGTGCCCCCAGGTAAAAGCTGGGGAAATTATCAGAGAGCTGGGGAATCAAACTGGAAGCTGGGGGAATGTTCAGGTCCCTGAATGTTCCCCCAGTTCCCTGTTGGATTCCCAGGTCCCTGATCTTTCCCCCAGCTCTCCCCGGGGGGCGCAGACCCTGGATGATGCAGGATGACAGCAGGCTGCTGCTGTCTGCTGAAACCTTGGATGTAGATCTGGGGGCCTACACCCCCCAGGAGGGCTACAGAGCTGTGCCAGACCCCTCTCAGGGGGTGCAGACCCCTGGATCTATGCGTGGGATGATAGCAAGCTGCTAATGCCAGCTGGGGCCCGAGCCAGCACTGGGTTCTTCCCAGGGCAGCTCATGCTGAGCGCCGGGCAGTCTGCCCAGCACTTGGAGTGGGCTGAGCTAGGAAGAACCCAGTGCTGGTGCTGGTCCCAGCCGACAGCAGCAGCATGTTGTCATCCTGTGTGAAGATCCAGGGGTCTGTACCCCCTGGGAACAATCTGGCGCAGCCCTGCAGGCCTCCTGTGGAGTACCAGACTCCCAGATCTGCATGTGGGATGACAGCATGCTGGTGCTGCTAGCAAGTGATAAGAGTTTTGCTTTGAACAGTTTGAGGTGCAGTTTCCCCAAAACCCTTGCACCCATCTCCTTGAAACGTGGCAGACTTCATGCCCTCAGAAGAGGCTACCATCCCTGCAATTTTCATCTGAATCAGGCAAGATGCGACAAAGTTATAAGGCATTTCCATGATTCCCCATTATAGCCTATGGGTGAAATGTCAAAATGAGTTGAAACAGCGAAACAGTTTTAACAAAACAAAATGGAACAGTGTTTTGAAACAAAATGAAATGATGAAGCAAAACACCATCCCTTTGAAATGATGAAATGGAAGTCGAAGTGAAATGGTGCTGTTTCGCACAGCCCTACAATTTACAGTGCTGTTGGATAGTCCCATCAGGCACAGGTACTATCCAGTGGTGAAGTAAATTACTGCACTTAAACGCATGTGTAGACAATGATGTTGGGATTAGTTTACTCTGGCTCAAATTGAACTGGAGTTTATTCAGTTGCAGTAACTGCACATGTAGATGTGCCCTCTGGGTGTGTCCAGATGAGCACAGCCATGCAGTATGTAGTGCTGCAAATACATCTGCAGCACCACATACAGCAAAGTCAGGTGTTCTCTGAGCTTCAAGGGCATGCTGACCATCCATGCACTACTCATTTTTGTTTTGTTTTTTTTCCCCATGGGTTTTTTGATTCCCGGGGTTAAAAAAAAAAACAACAACAAAAAACTGGGGGAAAAAAGGGAGTAGTGTACACATAGGCAGATCATGCTGCTGAAAAGTGGAGCTGGGCTGCCTAGAGCTGTGCTGCGGCTGCCAGCTAAGCTTCACCCAGCAGGATCACCACTGCTGCAACCCCAGGAGGCCCGCAGAACCCCAGGTAAGGCTGCTGGGGCCAGCACGGTGCTGGCCTCAGCCTCCCCTACTGCCCCCTGGCTAACTTGCCACACGCCACTTGAGGGGTAACGTGCCACACTTCACTCTGAGGCTCTGACAAGCTACCATCTAGCACTGAAGTTCTTGACAAGCAACAGATTGACTGAATAGCAAAGAATCATGCATGCAGCTATTAATATTCCCTAGCATTTAACGTGTCTAACATTCATGGATTCTGCAAAGAAATTGGTAGAACTCCCGAAGGCAGTTTAGACTTTTAAGTGATTGTGATTATATTAATCATAAAA
Source organism: Alligator sinensis (assembly GCF_000455745.1). Classification (NCBI taxonomy): domain Eukaryota; kingdom Metazoa; phylum Chordata; order Crocodylia; family Alligatoridae; genus Alligator; species Alligator sinensis. The sequence goes on along the minus strand of NW_005842266.1, from coordinate 108,830 downwards.
GACCTGGGCTTGGACTAAGCTCGGCAGACTTTTAAAATGATTTTACAGGCTGATCTATATTTAAACATTGGCTCTCAGTTGTCCTGTACCAGCATAATTCAAACTGTGACTCTAAAGTCTCATTGTCCATTAGGACAATTGTGTAATGAGCAATCTGGGGGAATCACATGATGGTGACACTATGCTAACACTCAACCAGTAACAGCACCATTGTCAGCTACATCCTACTGAGATCTGGAAATGCTAGCAATGTAGGCATTGCCTTAGGCATTCTTCTTGGGCCTCACCAGCAATTTATACTATCTATCTTGCATCATTTAGTGCAAAGGGTAGTTTTGCCATATCCATAGTCTCTCATTCAGGCATCCTGCTAATGGACAAGAAAAACTTGGATGATACAGGTTCCCTTGCGAGTAGCACAATAAGTAGGACTCATGATTGTTATAAGAAGTTTTCAGGTAGCTTAAGAAGGTTGTGGTCCCTCACCCGGAAAGAAAAGTATCACTAACGTGCATCTCTGGATTGTCATTGTGAGCAGACAAATGAAAACATGCAGAGTAAAGCTGGTTAATAATTTTCTGATGGAACTTTACTTTTTTTAAACACAAAATTGGATTCTTGACAAAACATTTTTTCAGAAATGTTTCTTTGAACATTTTTTATTTTTTTTCTTCGTCCAAGATCCAATTATCCTCAAATTGAAACTCGTAAGCCAAACCCCGCCCCCCCAACCCCCAAAAAAGATTTTTTGAGGTTTCGAACCCAAGTTTTTTGGGTTTTCCTATTTTTTGCACAGCTCTAATATTAAGATTGTGTTCTATTCCAGAGGTTAGGTTCCTTTCTGCCTGTGGCGCTGAAATCACCTCGAAGAATAAGTCTGGTCTCCCTCCAGAGATGGAGATGTACACATATAACATCAACCCAGTTCACAGATAGCTGGTTCAAAAGAGTGCTTGATTTTCCAGATATAATTTTGAACTATTCCAGGCAGCTTTAAACCAGTTTAACAGTCTTGTGCTTCTGTCCACTTCAGGTTTAAACTACATTTAAACTGGTCTGTATAAATAAGAGTGGGCACATCTACACATCATCTTGTCACTGTAGTGACACGGTACATTGCTGTACAACACGCTATGGCAATGTAACTATCAGGTGAATCTACACGTGACTGGTAGCTACTTTGCTGTAGCAGCACGCTCCTGTTTTAGCATGCCACTACTGCGAGCTAGCGGCTAAAACTAACTGTACACCATGCACATGGTGCAGTATGGGAAGTTGTGAGCAGTGGGGTACCCCAGTGGAAAGATGTGAGCAGTGGTGTGACTGCGGCCCATCGCCGTCAAGGACGCAGGCAGAGGACAGACAGGATTGGGGGGCAGCAACACCCCTTCAAGAAAATCCAGGGCCGAGATACTTACCTTCGGGAGTGGCGTCAGCATCGGAGCCGGGATCGCAGCAGCAGCCACAGCCTCCATTACAGCCGCGCGCGC
>NW_005842266.1:106528-107274 GCF_000455745.1 Alligator sinensis | reverse complement strand
GGGGGGTGGTGGGGGGAGTTTAAAACCCCCAGCAACCCCCGGGGGAGGGGGGGAAGCCAGAGGAGGGGAGAGGAAGCGTGCAGCATGTCGCTGCCGCTGCGGCTTCTCCAGAGCCAGAGCCTCAGGCAGGCAACTGGGCATCAGCCCAGCAGCTGAGGCGAGAGCTGGAAACCCCAGTGGGGGCAGGAGGAGTGATCCCCAGAGGTTGCCAGGACCAGAGCAGCGACTTGGGAAGTCCCCCCATTCCCGAGGAGTCTTATTTCTGAGAACAGGGGAGAGAAGAAAAGAAATGACTTGAGCTAGCGGCCGGGTCAGGCGGAGGCTCAGCCAGGCTGCCTGAAGACAACCGTTGGTCTCGGAAAGGCCTGTCAGTAAGAAGGGCTGCAAGTAGTGGCAGACGACCATCCCATCGACAGGTGACCGGTTGGCGAGTGGACGGGGTGTAGGGGTGGCGGAGCCCTGTGGAACATCTGAGGACCCAACCGTGAGTACCGCCCTCCCCACGTCGCGCAAGCCCCTCTGGCAGAAGATCTTCACTGAACCCCTCCTTCGAATCACTTATAACATCCAAGTTGTGGCAGGCGGGACGAGGGGGAGGGGCTACTGGACGAAGGGTGGTATCGGACGTGAGGCCCAGCAACGTCACAGTGGTGCATTGGCCGGGAAGCTTGGTGACAGCGTCAAGGCCCGTGAGGCAGAGCCCCACCCGGGAATAAAAAAACGATGTAGCCATCAGGGTTGGCCCA
>NW_005842266.1:105758-106342 GCF_000455745.1 Alligator sinensis | reverse complement strand
CCAGGAGCCAATGGGGCCATCAGCTGGGGGCCTTAGTGATCGATGAAGCCCAAGCAGCATACAGGGCACTGTCTAGGGAGGAGGCCCAGGATTATGAGGCCGTCAAAGCCGCAATTTTGTATCGGCTGGAGATCTCCCCCGAAAGTTACCGGCAGGCATTCAGGGCACGCAAACCGAGGGAGAGTAAACAACCCCGGGGCCTACTGCAAACTCTTCGGGACGCCCTGCAAAAATGGTTGCCGGTAGGCAAATTCGATCGTGCGGGGGTGTTGGATCAGATCTTACTGGAACAGTTCCTCTGGGACTTAGAGGAAGACACCCAGAGGTGGGTGCGGAGGCATAAACCGCAGTCCACTGAGGAGGCCTTGCACCTAGCAGAGGCCTTTTCAAACTCAGAGAAGGAGAAAGGGAGTGGACGAGGCTTCCGGGTCTTGAGAGAAGGCTCGGGGGGTGAGGCAGAAAGCCAGGCAGCCCCTAGGAAGACTGACCCAAAGGGTTTGTTATAAATGCAGACGCACGGGACACATCTCCCGGGACTGTGGAATGGGGCTGAGCAAGCTAAGTCATGGTCCTGTAGCATTCCT
>NW_005842266.1:97300-101000 GCF_000455745.1 Alligator sinensis | reverse complement strand
CTTGTGCCTAGCAGAGGCCTTTTCGAACTCGGAGAAGGAGAAAGGGAGTGGACAAGGCTTCCGGGTCTCGAGAGAAGGCTCGGGGGGCGAGGCAGAAAGCCGGGCAGCCCCTAGGAAGACTGCCCCGAAGGGGGTAGTTTGTTATAAATGTGGACGCACGGGACACATCTCCCGGGACTGAGGAATGGGGCTGAGCGAGCTAAGCTGTGGTCCTGTAGCGTTCCTGCCGACAAAAGAGAAGGTCAGGGAGAAGAGCACGGGGGAACCCATGGATTGTAGTGTGGGGTTCACCAACCCAGAAGAAGGGTGGAACCGTCCCAAGGTCACAGCCTGGGTAGGCGGTCGAGCAGTGCGAGCAATGTTAGACACAGGATGCTCTCAGTCCCTGCTTCGGGCAGACGTAGCCCCGCTGGGGAAAAAAAGAGAGGCAGGGATCATCAATATGACCTGCATTTTAGGCGGGGAAATGCAACTCCACTGCTGTTACGTACCTGTTAGGGTGATGGAGTTCCAAGGCAAATTACAAGTGGGCTTGGCTCCTGCCCTAGCCTGTGAGATGATCCTGGGCCGCGAATGGGAACCCTTCTACAGGGTGTTAGAACGGGTGCAAGCCATGGAGGAAGAGAGGAGGCGAATTAAAAGAATGGACAGATGGGCGGCAGAAAACTCGGAGCCTTCCCATCAGGAAGGCGGGGAAGGCATTAGTGTGGAATCCCTGGTGAGCGCGGCACAATTCTGACAAGCTCAACGGGAGGACCAGGAGCTCCAGCGGCTGAGGACCAGTGACCCCGGAGAGGGAACGTCTCGGAGACAGGAGGCCTTCGAGGTAATAGGCGGGTTCTTATATCGGGTACAGCGGGAAGAGGGAGGCGAATTGAAAGGGAGGCAATTGGTGGTCCTGTCTCCCCTACGACACCTTGTTTGGAGGCTGGTCCATGCCTCGCCACTAGGGGGTCACCTGGGGTGCACCAAAACCTGGGCTAGATTGGCCCAAGAGTTTTTTTGGCCACACCTACGCGAGGATGTGGATCGGTGGGGAGCCGCATGCCCGGAATGTCAGAAGGCTCAGGAGTGGGGGCCCCCTAAGGCACCTCTGAGACCCATGCCAATAATTGAGACACCGTTTTCCAGGGTCGCCTTGGACGTAATAGGTCCTCTTCCGAAGTCGCACAATGGCTATCAGTACATATTGGTCCTGGTGGATTACGCCACCTGATTCCCGGAAGCGGTCCCGCTGCGCTCCATTACAGCCCCAAAAGTAGCTGAGGAGCTTCTTAAATGGATAGCATGGGTGGGCATTCCTCAAGAAATACTGACTGATCAAGGAACTAACTTTATGTCAGGGGTGATGAAAGCCCTTTGCAAGACCCTGGGCATCACGCAACTAAGAACATCGGTCTACCATCCCCAGACCAAGGCCTGGTGGAAAGGCTAAACGGTACCATCAAATGGTTGCTGAGGCATTGTGCACAGGAAGATCCCTGATGGTGGGATACCCTGCTGACACCTCTACTGTTTGCCCTGCGGGACGCTCCCCAGGAATCAACCCACTATTCGCCATTCCAATTAGTGTATGGCCACAGCCCTAGAGACTTGCTGCAGGTGGTCGGTGAAGAGTGGGAACGACTGATGGGGTTGAGGGTCTCTGCGGAAGAGTACCGCCGGGACCTGCAGGATCGTATTCAGAAGGCCCAACGGATCACATGACATAACGTGAGGGAGGCCCAAGAACGGCAGGAGACCCACTACAACAGGAGGGCGAGGCCCCGCACCTTTCAACCCGGAGACCAAGTCTTGGTCTCGATACTGACCACTTCCAGTAAGCAGTGCCCTTCACCGTCATTAGGCAAGTGGGGCCAGTGGACTACGAGGTCCGTAAACTGGGTGACCGCCGGGAGCAGCAGGTCTACCATGTAAATCGGTTAAAGGAGTAGAAGACCCCTCAAGCACGGATGGCCCAAGAGAAGGCAGGTGAGGGGGATCTAGGACCCCTTTGCCCAGGGTTAGGACGTACCATCCCGGAGGAGGCCGTCCACGTGAGAGACGAGTTAGATAATCACCAGCGACAGGGACTATTAGCCTTAATCGAGGAGTTCCACAAGGTGTTGCAGGAGAACCCAGGGAGGACGGCGAATATCCAGCACGAAATAAGAACGCCACCCGGTACGTTGGTAAGAGAGAGATGGAGACCGATACCCCAGCAATGGCAGCCGGAGGTACGGCGGGAAGTCTTAAAAATGCAAGAGCAGGGGATTATATGGTCCTCTCGTAGCCCCTGGCGTAGCCCCATCGTGCCGGTAGCCAAGCCCGATGGCTCCCTCAGGCTGTACATAGATTTTAGGAAATTGAACGCCTTGACAACATTCGACGCCTTCCCAATGCCCTATGTGAGCCACCTCATCGAGAGGATTGGAGAGGCTCGGTACATATCCACCCTTGATCTGGCTAAGGGCTACTAGCAGATCCCGTTGCGGCCCGCCGATTGTGCCAAGACATCATTTGGAACTCTTTGGGGCCTGTTCGAATTTGTGAGAATGCCCTTTGGCCTTAACGGAGCGGCCGCCACCTTCCAAAGGTTAATGGAGACGCTACTAGCTCCCCATGCAGCTTATGCTGCAGCATACATAGATGACATCATTATATTCACCTCCAGCTGGGAGCAGCATCTCGAGGCCCTGAGGGCGGTCCTAGGAGAACTCCAAATGGCGGGTTTAACAGCTAACCCTAAGAAGTGCAAGTTGGCAGAGAGGGAAACGGCCTATTTAGGGTTCCGGGAAGGACAGGGAACAATATGCCCCTTGTCCGATAGAGTCAGGGCCATAAGGCAGTTTCCGGAGCCCCAGACTCGTAAACAGTTATGTTCCTTCTTGGGGCTCGTCAACTATTACCGCCGGTTTATACCGCACTTTGTGAGAATGGCGGTACCCCTTACAGACGCGTTGGCTGGAGTCTCCTCGGCATCATTAATATGGAACCGAGGAATGAGAGACAGCTTCCACCGTCTGAAGGAGGCAATGTGCCAAGATGTCATAATGCATCCCCCAGATTTTAACACTCCCTTTATCTTGCAGACAGACGCCTCAGGACGGGCGTTGGGAGCCGTGTTGTTACAGAATGGGAAGAAAGGCGAACGCCCAATGCTTTTGCGAGTCGAAAGCTTAGTCACACCGAGACAAGGTATGCTACCATAGAAAGGGAGTGCCTGGCCATACGATGGGCCATAGAGTATTTCCAGTACTATCTCCTGGGGAGGGAATTTCTGGTGATAACCGATCATGCTCCTTTACAGTGGCTAACGAGGAAGCAAAGTACAAACGCCAGAATTACCCGCTGGGCACTGGTGTTGCAACCTTTTAAGTTCACCGTGGTACACCGTCCGGGCACGGATAATTTTGTTGCCGATTTCCTATCCAGATGGGAAGACCTGGACCAGTTTGGAGAACCGGACCACTGCCATGGCGCGGAGAACCTAGGCAGAAGGGGGGCACGACACACTACACAGACGCCACAAGGCGACTTGAAGGGGGAGGTCTGTGACAGCGGCCCATCACCGTCAAAGACGCAGGCGGAGGACAGACAGGATTGGGGGGGGGGAAGCAACACCCCTTCAAGAAAATCCAGGGCCAAGATACTTACCTTCGGGAGCGGCGTCAGCACCAGGATCGCGGCAGCAGACGCAGCCGCCATTCAAACCGCGCGG
>NW_005842266.1:96680-97156 GCF_000455745.1 Alligator sinensis | reverse complement strand
GAAAGGAGTCATGCAGCACGCCACGGCCGCTGCGGCTTCTCCAGAGCCAGAGCCTCAGGCAGGCAAGCAGCTGAGGCGAGAGCCGGAAACCCCGGTGGGGGCAGGAGGAGTGATCCCCAGGGGTTGCCGGGACCAGAGCACAGACTTGGGAAGTCCCCTCATTCCCGAGGAGTCTTATTTCTGAGAACAGGGGAGAGAAGAAAAGAAATGACCTGAGCTAGCAGCCGGGTCAGGCGGAGGCTCAGCCAGGCTGCCTGAAGACGACCGTTGGTTTTGGGAAGGCCTGTCAGTAAGAAGGGCTGCAAGTAGTGGCGGACGACCATCCCATCGACAGGTGACCGGTTGGTGAGTGGACAGGGTGTAGGGGTGGCGGAGCCCCGTGGAACATCTGAGGACCCAACCATCAGTACCCCCCCCACCCCCACGTCGGGCAAGCCCCTCTGGCAGAAGATCTCCACTGAACCCCTCCTTCGAAG
>NW_005842266.1:82944-95838 GCF_000455745.1 Alligator sinensis | reverse complement strand
CCCCTGTCTGGGGTTTTGTGACCCCAGCATTCATTCCTGCCTGTGGCAGGGGGTCAGGCTAGATGATCTGTTCAGGTCCCTCCTGACCCTAGCTATTACAAAACTATAAGTTATTGCACTATACTTTAGGACTTCCAAAAGCAAGTCCTAAAGCATAGCGCAGTAACAACATCTCCATAGGGTGACATGTAGATGTGCCCGAAGAATGTGTCCAGGAGTAGGTAGACAAGGTTCCTTGGGTGAATTTCATATCTTTTATTAGACCAACCCAAATAGTTGGAGAATAGTTATTAAGCAACCTTTCGGGTTCAAAAACCCTTCGTCAGGCTAAGGACGTTTCAGCAGTTGGTGTGTGCTCTTCCTGGATGGAATGAAAAGTAAAGAAGCCAGAGGCTGGGCTGGGGAGCCAGTTGCCAGGAGTAGGTGGCATTTGATTGATTGCCATTGACCTGTCAGTAAATTTTCAGTGGATATACAGTAGAAGGAAGAATTTAAATTAGCTGATTCCTGTCTGGTGAAACTCAAATCAAGGTAAATAGCAAGGTGTTCTTGGTTTAGATGCAGAAGTTGGACTGATTTAAACAAAACAGAAGTACCTGAAAATTTACTGAAACAAGATAACACAATATTAGTTCTGTGAAAATGCACTTCACAGAACTTATACTGTAAGGGCACTTACACTGGGTGTGGTGCACATTTAATTATATTAGATATTAAACAGACTTTATTTAAATTGTTCCTATTTCAGTGTGCAAACAAAACCTCTGATTCCTGGAGGCACTGCCAGATGAGAGTAGTTACCTTGTGAAAGTGGTGATTAGGCTAGAAAGGAAGGGTGTTCTTGCTGTAATACCTAGCATTTTAAATTTAGTTCAACTACTTATTACTAGAAATATAATGTAGGATAATAGGATAGGAACTCCAGACAACATAGCATAGGAATAGCATAGGAACTCCAGACAACAAAAAAGGACAAATATAGGTAATGGAAGGATATAGTCTGGCAATTCATCCATGATGGATTTAGTGTAGCACAGGGACTCGAAGACTGAGAGAGAGGTAGCACTGTACCATCTGCCTTTCCCGTTCCTGGAACAGAGGGGGTGAAATATTCAGCTATTAAGAGTGAGTAGATGGATCAGTCCTGACCTACCTGTATCGTAGCTGCTGTGTTTTCGGAGCAGCCTAGGGAAATGGTGACAGCAGGGCAAAGAGCATCCCCTCAAGGCTGCAACTCATAATTTTAAGCATTTGGAGGGAATATTACCAAGGTTGGCATGTCTAAAATGTAACTTACCCTTCAAATTCTACTGGGCATATACAGACAGCACTAGGTAACATCAGACATAAGCGCATATACAGAGATAGATATGCACACAGAGGGTAAAGCAAAAAATAAACTTTGGTTGCAAAATTTAACTGTCTAAAAACCCAGGTAATGCAATTGTCAGGTTAATCCAGGCAGTTCCACATGCCTGTTCAGGGTATGTATATGACAAAATAAATGGTTGTTTATGATGCTACTCCTTAGCCAAAGTAAGAAGACATAGTATGTACGGATGAAATTGGAAATAGTCCTAGGTGCCCTGTGGGGAACACAAGGATCCCACTAACTCCACAGGATGAGATCCCTGAACTGCAAGTGACATTGCAGAAAGGCGAGCAGCCTCCGATGGTTGCTATTTTTCATGCAGGGCAGGGGCCAGGCAAGGCCCTAATTCCAGCCAACCAGCGTGTGTGAACTTGTGCAGAGGGGGAAACAGGCTGCACAGGCAAAGAACCCCTGAAACTGGCAAAGACTGCAAGTGGGGAATTGGGGGCTGAAATGTGAAAGATAATCTCTAGGGTAATATGTTAAGATTTCTTAGAGACTCCCGTGCAAAAGTGTCCTCCCAGAGCAGTGGTTCCCAAGTTTTTGTATACTCAAGGCACACCCCTTCTCAGACTTAATGTACCTCTCCACAACTTTTGTAAATTAATGGCACTCCATTGCAAAAAACAATTTATTACCATGCTTACCTTCTTGCAGAGGGGCCAGACAGCAGGGGTTAGGGATTTTGGAGAGCCTGAGCCTGCCTTATCTAGTTATCTCCTTATGCTCCTCAGCAGCTTTCAAATGATCCCATGGCACCTAGTGTGCCCTGACACCCTGGTTGAGAATCACTGTCCTAAAGCTTCAAGCAAAGCAAGGTGTAAAACAGCCCTAAATCTGCTGGTACTTGATATGTATAGCGCCCAACATTCCAAGTGCAGTTTGCAAAGGAAAAACTGCCTGTCCCTAGCTGATGATATCCCATTATAAATATGGACTCTTACTTGGTAGACACCTATGGGACTGAACCATGGACCTTTCAGATCCAGAGGCATAACAGCTATAGCTGGCACTACACAGACAGGGCAATAACTTCTGTGAATCAGCATTGGGGGGTGGGGGGGGAAGAGCAGGGGTTATTAATATATATTTCCCAGTGGGTTTCTTCAGTACCAGATCATGGATGGTCAATACTGACACCAGGACTCAGTGAATCAGACCCCAGATGAAACATGGGCTCTCACTCTGGGCAAGTCATATCTGCCTCTGACACACATGTGAGGTGCTTGGCTTTAAATTCCCTATATGTTGGAATCCCCAGTTTAAACTTATCAGGCAAAGATTGACTGCAGTATTCTTTGCTTGCTGGTACTCACATTATTATTATTAGGCTATGGGAGACACATCCTTTAAAGCAGTGCTTCTCAAACTATCTGATGTGGTGGACTGGCAATTTTTTTTCCAGTGGGCCAGGGACCGGTGCCCGGTTCAGCCGGTGGCAGCAGCTGCGTGTAACCGTGCTACATAAATGCGTGACTGGCTGTTTCTTTCTTTCCTCACCTCGCACGACATGACGTCACCTGGAGTGTTGGAATGTATGAACTGTGGCACTATGACATATCAATGTTAAGCTTCTGAAAATATATTTCTTTCTTTCCTGGCAACTCGCTGCGGACTGGTGACCGATGGCTCGTAGACCGGCACTGCTCCGCGGACCACCAGTTTGAGAAGCACTGCTTTAAAAGGACAGACAGAGAACAAGGTCAATTACAGATTGATGTACAGCATTTATATCATTCTTTCTTTCTTCGGATGCCTCTACACATTGCCATATGTCAATGTTGCTACAGTGTTGTGCTTTAATATTTCTTTTGGAGGTACTAAAGCATGGCGCAGTATGGGTGGTTACTGTGCACGCGCGCAGTGCACAATTCGATTTTACTGCTACGTTGCCGTAGTGGTGCGCTATACCAGGGGAGTATGCCACTGTGGCGGCGTTGCTGCCAATCACATGTAGACCCACGTGATCACTAATTCACTATAGAACTCTGTATGGTGACATAGCACATCACACTGGCACTGTAGGGTGATGTGTAGACGCGCCTTCTGTGTATAACGATGGATAGCACAACTTCTAAAATTCAACTGTGGTATACAAACCACTACTGTTATGTATATTAAGAAGGGATTAAATATAGCACATTGGGTTTTTATCTGTTTTCTTTCAATGCTGGTGTCATTTTGCTCCCTTCTTCCCCTCTCTTAAGGATTAATGGAATAACCTTTCTACTTTCACATGGAACAGAACAGTTTGTTTGAAATTAGCACTGTTCAGAGTTCCACCTGACTCATTTTAATTTGATGGAAAAAAATGGACAGTAAATGTCTGCAGGGGTTTTATTATTATTATTCTTTTCTAAGTATGGGGAGAGAATAGGTTTTAGGGCACTGTTCAAGTCAGTTCACAGAGCTTTCCTAACAAATGTGTGTCACTCACAAATGCAGCAGATGATGACTTCTTGATTTCAATTGCATTTTCAGAGGGCTAGTAAAATGACCTATGGCCTTATTATAGTCAGGTCTGGTGAGATGGGAAAGAGTAATTATAGTGTAATAAAGCACATGCAGACTCTATTTAAATGGCAGAATTTGCATTTAAATAGAAGTTTCTAAATGAAAACATGTAAGAACTTGATAGGTGCAATATTTGGTATACAGCTTAAGCCAGCAATCAGAAACTGCACTTATGGGTATGGCACATTGTTTCTTTTGTTGACAGGTGTGTGGCATATTGGTTCATGAAAAATTAAGACTCAGTTTCAAGGTACATAGCTTGCTAAAACGTGCGTGTCTGGGTACTTTGCAGTTTTTGACCCACTGCCTAGTTAACATGCTAATATTTGTCTAGTACAGTGTTTCCCAACCAGAATGACACAGCACACTTGTGTGCCATCAGGCAAGTCCAGGTGTGCCACGGCATTTTGGCCTGGAGCCACATCCCTGTCTGGCTGGAGGCACGCCCCACCACCCGCTGCTGCTGCGGACAACGACAGACAGGGAGCATGTCTCCAGCCCAAAATGCTGGCTAGCTGGTGCGCACCACCCCTCCTCGTCAGTGTCTGGATAGCTTCATGGCGGCCCCCCTTTGTTAGTGTTCGGCTGGCCACGCACCAGCCCCTTCCCTCACTCCGTGTCTGGTGTGCCATGTTGTTTTTTTATTTAGGTAAGTGTGCTATAAAGGCAAAAAAATGTTGGGAAAAACTGGTCTAGCACTATATAGAAATCAAGAACAATGATTTTATTGATGGGACACGTTTGTATTTCACCATAGACTATGTGTTGGAACCAAAACGAAGACATATTTTAATTTAGCAAAAATGGGCAACTTTGCAGTGAATGATAGAATGCATAAAACCTGTAATTTATGCAAGATTAGACCATCCTAACTTGTAAGAAAATGTTCATATCCCTTATTTTAAAAAAGTCAGTTTCCCACACTGAAAACTAAAACCAAAATTGGACCAAACAGGATCAACTTGTCTAAGCAGTTTGGCATGGTTTTAAATCCACTTGTGTATCCTGAATGAGAGAGAATTGCTGAAATATTATGGTATTCATAATTAAGCTTGGAGAAGAATATGAAAAGGGAACACAGTGCAAGTAGACAAGGACTCTTTTGAAAAGTAAAGGGTGGGAAAGTAAGCCATGAAAATGCAGCATTGAAAAGAATACCAGAGACCTTATTCTTCCTTCATTTCCACCAGCATTAGACAAATATGTGAAGCTGGTATAAGTGAAGGCAGTTAGGCCGAGAGACTCAGGGGGTAAAGAGTATTAGAAGAGAAAGATGCACTGTAATATATCCACTTTGGATACAGGCCATCTACTTGACCCAGGTGAGGATGATTTCCTGGCCCTAGTCCACAATACAGTCTTTTCTGTAGCTCGACATACCAGTTTTATATAGTTGTGACTGCACTGGTATGGGGGGAGTGGGGGTGGAACCAACTGCATGTGCTTAACTTAAAGATGAAAACAAATTTGCAAATATGAACACATTTTGAAAACACTGAAAACTACAAAAACAGAGTGAAAAAAAAATGTACACGGTTCATCTAATACTAACCAAGCCAAAAATAGGGAAGCAAGTAATATGCTTAACAGGCAGGGTGCATCTACACACGCATATTAATGTGACACAGCAAACTCTGGAGTATATTGCTCCCACATGCCATGTTCATACATGCATGCAGGGATGCAGCACATTGAGCATGCTCAGAGTAGCTCTGACTGGCAGGGGATCTGACAGGACCACCTGCCAGCCCAGGGCTGCTGTAATCTAGCTCAACATGATGTGGAGGGGCTGGCTGGGTCATGAAGGTGCTCCAGTACAGGGCTAGCCAGCAGGCAACCCTTGCACTGAAGCACCCTCATGTGCCAGCTAGCCAGGTTAGCATCTACATGTGTGCTGCTGTGCAAGAAAAATATCTGCAGCGGGGCAGGACTTGTTTACTGTGCAGTAGACTAATTAGCTCTTCAGTAAGTATGTCTCATAGGGTAGGGACAGACATTACACTTAAACCGGGTTAAGTGATCAGAAACTAGTTTAAACCTGTAACAGAACAGATATTCAGTGCACATAAACCAGTTTGAAAATGGCTGAAACCGGTTTGATATAAACCTGGTTCAATGTAGTATCAGACTTATCTGATTTGGCTCAAACCAGTTTATGCAGTGTCTGTCCCAGACCCCTTGCTGGTTTCAGTTAAATCAGAGTCCCCCAGCATCCGGTCATGCTCTCTAAGCTGGGCGGGGCTCTCTGCTCCACAGCAGGGCTGGCCCCTCCCCTCTGTTCCCTGACTGGAGCTTCTTCTGGCTTCCCCATGCTCCCCTCTCTCCCCTCCCCACCACTCGCTACTTAAGCAGAGATCCCTTCCTCCTCTCTGCCACATCATGGACCATAGCCAGCATGTGGTATGCTAGCTAATGCAGACAGGTGTCTGTGTCCCTCTCTCATTTCATTGGGATAGGCAGACAGAACAGTGACCACTCAGGGCTTTTGAAGTTAAATCAACAGGTAAGTTAGTAAGCTGTTTAAGAAGTTTGAAGTAATGTGGAGAGAGGCTATTATTTTGCTAATAGGGTGATAAAGACTATCAGCCCCTCCCTCCCCCACCTCACAGCTGTCAATTTGCTGCAGACAGTATGATGAAGCAGGGAGGGAGATTGAAAAATTCTGTATCATCAACAGATGCATGCAGTGCAAACCCCCCTCCCCCCTTGCCACACAGTGCTAAGCCTGGAGCACCCCCCGCTGGTTGAGCAGCAAGTGAGAAGTCTGTGACCGTGCAGGCAGACCTCCCTAATGAGAGAGACCTGCCAGGGCCTGGCCACACCCACCTCAGCTCAGCTCCTTGCAGAAGGGAAGGGAACGCTGCTCTAGCACCCCCAATCTTCTAGGTTGAGCCACTGCAGGCATGTGCCTGAATTTGCTCGGTCCAGGGAGAATGTCTGTCCAGTTTCAAACCAGTTCAGTCTAACCTGCAAAGATTGAATCAATTCAGGCTGTGGATTTTTGAATGTCTGTCCCTAGCCATATAGATGTGTCTGCAGAAAACAAACACAATGGCTTATGTTGCCAGTTGAAATATCCAGCGCATTTCTAGAGCTGCAAGATTATTGAATAAGCTGGAGATGTGCCTTCCAGACAATTACAAATACCCTCTTTTAGTTGATTCCTTATCTGATCAAATATTCTAGCAAAATTCAAGCTGCCTGCCCAACAATTACATCAACAGTGATCAGTCAGTCTATTCCCTGAACAGTGCATTCTGTCAAATTGCATTACTTTGTTGTGCATCAAATCATATTAGGTGATGCTGTCCATCTTTGGCAGATAAATTAATGGAGGGATAACATAGCTTCATGTTATTTTTAGGATTTACAGATTTTTTTTAAGGAAATACAGCTACTATTAACTCTTAGTGCACAGAAACTGAAAATGTTTGTAGGTGCAAAAATGTTTATATATAATATAAATTATAAAATATAAGTGAGAGGAATTTTGCAGGCATCATCATACATTACACTTACAGAGTCTTATCCAAGAGGGGATACAAAGGGTAAAGGTGCACAAAAATGTTTTCACTTAGGGGAGTGTCAAATGCAAACCACAGTGATGGCAGATGGTATATTTTCCAGCTCCAGTTCATTGCTTAACAAGGGAAGAGCACTGGACCCACAGATTTACTAATTATAAGGCCAGAAGGGACCCAGTTTGATTTTCAGTACAGCATGGCCATAGTACTTCCTTGAATTAATTTGTTTGAGTTAAAGCACATATTTAAAAAAAACCAAACAAAATTTCCAACATGATTTGAAAAATATCCAGTGATAGAGTAACACAGATCTACCACAACATTTGGTAAAGTTGTTCCAGTGGTTACTCACTCTTACTTCTAAAAACAAAAACAAAACCAAAAACCCACCACCTTATTTCTAGTCTGAGTTTGTCCACCTTAAGCTCCGAGCCATGAGTTACTTCTCTTTCCTATGCAGGAGCTTACAGACCAAGATCAAGTCACCCATTACCTTCTCTTTGAAAAGTAAAATGGCCTGAGATGCTGGGGTCTTTCATGATGTGGTAGTTTTTCCAATCCTGGGTTTTTTTTCTGTATCCTCTCCAGTTCATTAACATGTATCCTCATTTGAGGATCTCAGACAGCAGTGGAGTTTTCCCCATGAGGACTGATCTCATAGCAAGTTACTATGGCTATCAGATACAATGACCAGTCTGGTAAGAGAATTCCCCAGATTAGTCAAGCAGAGAGTACTCCAGCTTCATAAAAAAGAAACATCTCTGGTCCAGAGACCTTAATGCTTCACTGCAATTTGGCCAGAGCACTCAATGAAGCCAGAGAGAATTACTTGTATCCCACACCGGAAGAAGAGGCCCCTAAAGAGGGCAGGGCCAGAGAAATAGAGGAGGACCATCCCATCACCTCCAGGAGATGATCTAGTTCTGTGCCTGCTCTCCATATATAGCTGATACCAGAAGAAGAATGTGAAAGGAACCCCAGAAGGACTTTATGGAATAACTTATTTAAAGAAGGACTTTATTTTTCATTTCCAGCAGTTAGAGGCTGACTTTGCCTTGATGTCAGGCCAGATAAACGCCCCTAAAGCCAATGGCATGCTGTGGGACTCAGAAATACTGCAATATCCAGCAACATTTTCTGCAAAGACCTGGTGCATTCAGAAGGACAACTAGGTTCATGTAATGTGTCTTTTACATGGTGCATGGTATATGTACAGTGTGCCTCATTACCCCTGGGCAGGAGAAAGCAACTGTCTTTATCTACTGATCTTCCACTTACTCTGTCTGCATTCAGGATCTGATTTCAGATGTGCATCCAAATGAGAAAAAATAAATAAGTAGCAGATGCACAACTCCTTTATGAGATGCATAATTAATGGAGTGAGAGAATACATGGTATTGAGACAGACAGGGGGCATCAGCCACTAGATATTTGGAAGTGTTTTTTAGTGACAAAAAGATGGTAGCATGCTAATTTTCACAATCTCGGTGTCAGTCTGCAAAAATATAAATCTTTGTAATAATTATTTTATAACATAGCTGGTAGCTTAGTAATTGCTCATACATAGCAAAGAGAGAGAGAGAGCGCGTGCGCACATCATATTTTACCTATAATAAGGTCATTATTTTTCCTAAAATTATGAGGAATGGAAAGCAAATCTAGCAAAATGATTAGGAATTGCTCTTGTGGGAAGTTGTTATATAATTTCTAATGGTGTAACACCGTGTTAATTACTTCTATTTAGTAGCAAGAAGGACCTGTTTACCTATTATCTTGACAAAATTAAACACCAAATAATTCCTCCCCATCCCCAGTGTGCACGTGTGTGTGCATGGATGTGTATGCATGCACACCCTCCCACATTTGTAAGGGCATTATATGGTAAAAACAACACATTTAACTTTTAACTCTATTGATGCTATCAGCAGCTTTCCCATGCACTGGTAGATTTGTTTTCCTAAACTTCACATTGAGTATTTCTTCCAGTCTGATAGCTCATTCCTAGTCTGAAAATGTTTTCTTTGACAAGATTTGGATCGCTCCAAGAGATTAGAGTGATTTAAGTTAAAAGAGAGGCTTGTGCTTTACTTCCCTTCAGATACAGAGATGCAAATGCAAAGGGGCTTTAAAGGTCTTTGTCCAAATCAGCTTTTTTCCTTCCACCTGTTCTAGGAGAATCAGTCATGTCTTTGCAAATCCCACTTCCATTAACCTTTTGAGTACTGCTGACATTCTTGTACAGTAGGTCTCCAGCACCATATGTCAAGAACTGGCTGACATATCCTTTAAAAGTCTCTCTTGCTATATCCTGACTATTTCACTTAGTTCGCAGGTCAGGTGATTGAGAATATTAAACTGAAGGCCAATTTAGATTTTTAAATTAATTTCCAGACTGAAATGATTGCTTTCTTTCCTGCTAACCCTGTTCAGTTCTCAATGGCTAAAGGTTAAGGAGTGAAAGTAATTTTTGTAAAGGTAATAATAATGTAAAATTGAAGTAAGATCTGGAAAATTACCCATATTAAGTATGTATAGGAACAGAGAACGAAAGAGAAGGATAAGGCTTTACCTTTCTTGTTTATGTAAAAGCTGAAGAAATGACAAAGAGTAATTTGTCAGGGGAGTATTGCCAGGCTACAACTATTATTTATGGTAGTACCCACACTTAAGGACCGTACTTAGCCACCCATACATCATCATCTAAAAAAAAGTCCTCTGCAAGTCTGTAGTTATGTTGTATTTGCTCAACTCCAGCCATAAATGAGAACAACTCAAGCCACTGGCATGAATAAGAATGCTGCTACACTGCCCAGCACTGAATATATTTTGAGCATAAAGTAAAACTAATAATTAGTTGCCATCCACAGATTCAAACAAACAAAATTTGGCTTAGATTGCCACGTACACATTCAACTCATGCACTCAAATCTCTCTCAAGTTACATCTATATTGCAGTCACACCAATGAAAGCAGTTTAGTGTAGACATATCCAAGATAGTTGAAAAGTAGCCAGCTTGGGTATCAGTAGCAGTCTAGCAATGCAGAGTTTAGCCCAGACTTCAAACCTGACCCCAAAGCAAATAGAGCCGATACGTGAGCAGGAATAATGTTCAGTAACTCCCGTTACGTAAGGACGTAAGTGTAAGGTAGTATGCCTGACCGTAGTTTTACGAAGGTATATCTTATCTGTCTCCTTTGAAATTAAGTTACAGTCGATAATATGATTATTTATTTCTCCGATTTATTTTAGAGGTGATCCCAACTCTCACCTGCCACATCTTGATGGAAATATATTTTTCTTCTTTTATTGGGAGGGATGGACTTAAACACCACTAGATTTTTAACTGGAATATGTTGATTTATTTTCCAACATGGAATTCTTGGAACCTTCTTCAAAAGACTGCAAATACTACCTGATCTATTATAAAAAAACCCCCCTCATAGTGATCAATTATTTTCTCTGTTAATTGTCTTTTAATAATTGTAATTAAACAACATAAAGTATCATGTCTTAAATGGTTCAGACTTTTCTTTTGCACTTCTTTCCAGATTGTACTCACCTGAGTCCAGAGAAACCATGTCCCATATAGAAAGAAACCAGAATCAACAACCCAACAAGAGGAAAAAAAAGAATATGCTGTAACTTTGTATACCCTTCACTTAGACTTATTCCTTGAGATGTGTATCCCTTTCTGATAACCGTTGGTCTCAGAATATCAAAATTCCCCTCTTTTTTTTTTTTTTAATCAGTAGGTTTAATATATTCATTTCACTTCTTTGATTTTTTGCTTAATATAAAACTTAAGAGAAAGATTTTACTTGGATATGCCAGTCTCCTGTGTTTTCCCGTGTTTCTCCGAGTTTTTTCTTCTTTTCTGTCTGGCTTATATTGACAAGTCCTCAAAACGGAGTCAATCTCTGCTAGTAGAAATTCTTCTTAATCTTCATCCAACAGCTGTTCGACTCCCCATCGCTCTAGTTGTCACAATTCTTCGCTGCTTCCCCACTCTCTGCCACATTGCTCACCTCTCTTTCATATGGGTCTCTCTCCGTCCCTGCCCCTCTCTCTGGCCATCTTAACTTTACAGAGCAGTATCTCCAGAAGCGTGGCTCTTGGCAAGATCTCTTTTCTTTCACTGGCTCCTGCTTGCTCCCAGTCAGTATCAGGATCATCTTCTTCTCAATAAGTCTCACTGGATATCATTGGGACTTATGTTCCTAACTCACTTATGTTCAGATTTTAGGAAGTTAGGTGTCTTACTGCTTGTGAAAATCCTACTTAGTGTTTTTATAGTACTGGGATGTTGATGGTCAGACAGAACAATGAGAGCTGAAGTTCTGAACCACAGTCACACAGCCAGGGGAGAAGCCAGGACCAGAAAGCCTGGATTCAAGAGCAGAATGCCAAGGAGCCAGGCAGTGAGCTCTCTGAGCCCACGGACCATTGCCCCAGAGGAGGTTTAGAAAAGGCCTGATAAACCTTGGGTAAAAAAGCTGCGGACAGGCATTGCACACACTTTCTAACAGGAGTCTTCTGTACCAACCCTAGATAGCTCCTGGGACATTATACAGGTCCAACCCCAGCAGCAGCATAAGGAGAATCAGACACTAGCCAGTGGGAAGGGGAAGGGAACAGAGGACTTCCAGGAGCCTTGTGCTCAATTAGCCACAAATGTTCAAAGTGCCTCTTTCCAGCAGTAGGGGATAAGGGCATTCCCATTTAATGCACTCATTGCTAGTTTGGTCATAGCACAGTCAGCCACATAAGTCAAGGGACACAACACAAACCACGGGTTCGTAGCAGGTAGATCATGCCTGACTAATCTAGTCTCTTTTTATGACCAGGTTACAAAACACCTGGACGCAGGAGGAGGGGTTGATGTCGTATACATAGACTTCAGGAAGGCCTTCGATATGGTATCTCACCCCATACTGGTAAACAAGTTAAGAGGCTGTGACTTGGATGACTACATGGTCCGGTGGGTGGTGAATTGGCTAGAGGGTCGCACCCAGAGAGTCGTAGTGGATGGGTCAGTATCAACCTGCAAGGGTGTGGGCAGTGGGGTCCCACAGGGCTCGGTCCTTGGACCTATACTCTTCAATATCTTCATCAGCGACTTGGACGAGGAAGTGAAGTGTACTCTGTCCAAGTTTGCGGATGACACAAAACTGTGGGGAGAAGTGGACACGCCGGAGGGCAGGGAACAACTACAAGCAGACCTGGACAGGTTGGACAAATGGGCAGAAAACAACAGAATGCAGTTCAACAAGGAGAAATGAAAAGTGCTGCACCTAGGGAGGAAAAATGTCTAGCATACCTACTGCCTAGGGAATGACCTGCTGGGTGGCATGGAAGTGGAAAGGGATCTTGGAGTCCTAGTGGACTCCAAGATGAACATGAGTCGGCGGTGTGATGAAGCCATCAGAAAAGCTAATGGCACTTTATCGTGCATCAGCAGATGCATGACGAATAGATCCAAGGAG
>NW_005842266.1:59667-82911 GCF_000455745.1 Alligator sinensis | reverse complement strand
CTCGGCAAGAGTAGGTTGAGAGGCGACCTTGTGGCTGCCTATAAGTTCATCATGGGGGCACAGAAGGGAATTGGTGAGGTTTTATTCACCAAGGCACCCCTGGGGTTACAAGAAATAATGGCCACAAGCTAGCAGACAGCAGATTTAGACTAGACATTAGGAAGAACTTCTTCACAGTTAGAGTGGCCAAGGTCTGGAATGGGCTCCCAAGGGAGGTGGTGCTCTCCCCCACCCTGGGGGTCTTCAAGAGGAGGTTAGATAAGCATCTAGCTGGGGTCATCTGAACCCAGCACTCTCCTGCCTATGCAGGGGGTCGGACTCGATGATCTATTGAGGTCCCTTCCGACCCTAGCATCTATGAATCTAGAGGTGGCACTGATTCACGGAAGCCCAGAAGTTTCACTGCTCTCGATTAAACTCATCTGACAGAGGCATCTTTGGCTCACAGATTAATAGATGTGGGCATGTGAAAGTAGTGTACTAAGCCTGTAGGGCAGTGGTGGCCAGCCTGCAGTACACATGCCACAAGTGTGTGACAGACTGGGGAGAAGACAGGTAGCAGAATGGCAGATAAGGCAGGGGGCAGAAAACAGAGCAGCAGGTTTGGGAGGGAATATAGAGCAGGAAGTAGAAAGTAAAGCAGCAGAACAGGGAGGGAGCACAGGACAAAGTAGAAAGCAGGGCAGGTGATCAGGCAGGGGAAGGTGATCAGAGAAGCACTCAGGGAGGGTATGGGGCTAATTTGGGGCATGCCTGCCAAAAAAAATTGGACTCCAGTGCTCTAGGGCAATGTTTAGGTCCTGTATTAGCTGCCTAAGCACAAAGGCTGCCTATAGACATGCTCTGATGCATTCTAATTAGAGACCTCTAGCATCACCTCAGTGTCATGTGCATTAACCCTCCCCCGCCCCCTGGTGTTTCAAAATGGCCATGGGGGCACTTTAACTAAACCTTGTCAAATGAGCTTTAGTTAAATCACCCTCACAGCCAGTTTGAGATGCAGGGTGGGAGGTGGGTACATGTGATGCTGAGCCATTTTAATTAGAGCGGCTGCCTGGGAACCACTCTAATTAAAATGCCCTCACCACCAAGCACCTGTATAGGCAGCCATAGGTTGTACAATCACGCTGTTAGGTCACTCACTGAAGCTGTGTCCAGGGTACAGCTAATCTTGACAGGAGCCCAAGCAACGTTGGGTCAGACTGTTCAAATGGTTATTGTAACAGGAGGGTGGTCAAGGTCGCTGTGCTCTCCCCTGCCGCCTCCTTTACCATGTCAAGTTGCTGATTAGCACCCTCCAATTCTCTCCTGCCACGACTTTGATCTTATATATTTTATAGGGAGGCTGCCCTTCGTCTGCTTGTCCACGGTTCTCCTGCTATCTCTAGTTCCTCTCAGGTATTGAGTATCCTGTACACTCCTGCCTTATGGGCTATGCGTGGCTCCAACCACCCCTGTACCAGGCCCCAAGCCTCACAGATGTGCCTGACATTGTTAGGTCTGTCTCTCACTGTGCCCTCTCTAGTGCTTGGGCTCTCCACAGTCCCGTCTCTCTCTCTCTCTGTGCCCTCTCTCAGGGGCCCTCTCAGTAATGCCGCCCTCTCTCAGGGCTCACCATGCCGGCACTGGGGCTTCTCAGCAATGCCTCCTTCTCTGGGGCTTCTCAGCTGCCCCTCTCTGGGGCTGGGGTCTGTGTACCCCGAATGCTGCGCCCTTGCTGGTGCTGCGGTCCCCACATTGCTGTGGGCCCCTATGAGGCCTCCTCCAACACCTAATAGCCTCACCCAAACCACCAGTTATAAACAGCAACACAAATAAGCCCCTGGGCTATAACACAAACAGAAGCCGCCCGGCTATAATCACGCTCAAGCCTACCGGGGTTTCTTCATTCTGCATCAGTCAAACGTTGCTCTTGCCTCCGGCTTCTCCTTTCTTCCGTGACCGAGAGCTCCTTCCTCCTTGGCTGCTGGTAGGGAACTGCCTCCTGGCCTCCTGCCTGTGATTTATATAGGAGCCAGGCCCTGTCCCTTCTTGTCAGCTGTCTAGCCAGGTGTGAGTCATTAGTTCTCCCTAGTTGCCTCAGCAACCAGCACCTGAGGGGTTATCTCAGCTCTCCAAGTAGCATGCACCTCAGTGCCCTGCTACAGTTATGATACTAAGATACAGGCAATCCTGCATAGTGATGAGAGCCGAGGTGTGGAACTGGAGTCACACAGCCAGGAGACAAGCCAAGCACTCCGATTCAAGTATTCTGAACCCCACTCGGGCTGAAATAAGTACTCTGTTGCCCCACTCAGTCAATCAGGAGGCATACAGGCTGACAGACCCTTGCCGGCCAATCATCTCTGCTTCCAGCAGTCCCTTCAGTTTCTGATAAAGCAAGCTGTTGCTTATGAAAGCTTATGCATCTCATTTGGTTAGTCTAAGGTGCAAATCTAACCTGCTTTCTGCCTAACTTCAGACTAGCGCAGCTAACTACCTCTCCCCCTTTGTGAAAGGAAAGCACAATTTATTAAACTCTAAATATGAGCAGGAGCAAAAGCTGTTTTCATAGCCTCTGTTTCCAGTGGCATTTACCTTAAGAAACCTGTCCTGTAGAAAGACACACTGAGGAACTAGATTATTGTTGTAAATGACACTAGAAGACAGCACCTTTCTGTATTGTCTCTTGGCATTTGCAAGTTGTTTTTTGCAACTGTATGGCCAGCATTGGAAATAATGCCAATTAAACTAAATTAAATCAGGATCAGTCTAGTGGATTTGATTTAGAATTGTAGTTTCTGAACGGCAATGGCATCTCTAGGAAGGCGATTTTTATTTGCTCATGTCTTGAAGGGCTTATTTTGATCTATGATTTGTAACCTCACTAGAAGCATAGTGGGAAATAATGGGTCAGACATCACGCTGAAGGTAAATGTAAATATTATGTATGTTCTTCTTCCAAGTAACATTGGATTCCTGAGTCTAGTGTGGCACACAATAATAGTATTACCATGAGTTCATAATCCTCATTTATGCCTGCATAAGTAATCAAGCTTTATGATTTTTACCTTTATTCTCCTCTTCCCACCCAAATATTTCTATTGCAGTTGCAAGAAAAAAAAATGAGCTCAAAATACAATATAAAGGATACCAAGAAAAACAAATACGAGGAAAGTTGGTCAAATAGGTCAAAACAGTGTACAAAAGGCTGCAAATTACAATTGTAAAACACACATTGAAGGTTAACGGGAAAATGGTTTGAAAGGCAGTAAATTCCTGCTCCCAGGGTTATTTCTGTTTTTCTTTTCCTTTTTTCCAGTGACTGTCTAATATAAAATGCATGAACACTACTGAAAGCAGGGACCAGAACCCAGGACTCTGGCTTATCAGGGGAGTGCTGTAACTGCCAAGCTACTGAAGCGGGTTCCCTCTTCTTTTCTATCTGACCACATGAGTCTTGCATTGTTGTCTGCCTAGTGGCTCAGATAAGAGGAGAAATGGAAGGTGTTCCCCACCCTTCTTACTGTTTTATAGTCTGGTGGTTAGAGCACTCATGGGAGATGAGAGCTGTGGGCTTGAGTCTCTTCAAGCATAGGAAAGCTTATAACGCAAGTCTCCCTTTCTGGGTGAGCACTCTAACCATTAAGCTATCACGGAATATATGGCCATGAGTACCAGCACAAATCAACTAGATGCCACTCTGGGTGCTGTGGACAAATGTCTAACGTGCAGCCCTGAGTTAGGTGCCTAAGACTGAAGGAACCAAAGGAGTTCAGGCACAATCTGGTGTTATGTATTTCCTATGGAGTAGTGGTACTTGCTCTGGGTGCCCTTCAGAGGTGCCCTTCACCTCTTCTCATTCACTGTGGAAGAATTAATGTGCTTAATCTAGTCAAGTTGTCTTGCTCTCCTGAAGTATACACCTTATCTGAAAGCCTACCAACACCTAAACAGAGGTGCTAACTGCTATGGTGACAATATTTGGATTTTGGGGAGCACTGGATCTGCAGCTGAATAAAGGCTTTTATCTGTGTCTCAGCAAAAGCTGCTGGTCACAAGGCAGAATGATATATTAAAAATAACCTTGCAAATCCTTAGGCAAGCAGTTTCTTAACAATGTCGTAGTGTTGTAAGTTTACTGTGTAAGAAGAACAAGATGCAGCCCACCAGCTATCATCAGGAGATAAAGCAGAAGCAAGACCTTGGAGATGAAGAAGGAGTCAGCAAAAAAACAGAAAGAACCAGCAAGTGACCGGAGCAAGTGGAGGTCAAAGCCTCATGCATGTGCTCTTAGCAGAGAGGCATGTAAATGAATGGAATGCATAGGCAATTCCATGCTAATGATGCAAATAGTAAACAGAGGTGCAGCTTAAGATGGGAGGAGAAATGGGTGGAACAAAAGGAGGGATGAAGGTGGAGTGAATGTTAATGAGTATAAACCAAGGTGTATAAAATGTGAAAAGAGCTAATGTTCAGTGCAGGTCCCCGGTTTGTTGGTTTTTTGGGACCTTTGTCCAAAGCTGTCTCCATTCTGAATAAAGCTGTTGCGAGCAAGGTGTGCTGGTGTTGCTTGCTCTGGCTAATGAGTAACAGGATCCATGAGCAATTGGATCGTTGTCTCCCTAGTCGCTGGGCGCTGCATGGAGTTGGGGTCTAACACTAACATAGCCTATCTGACTTTGGCCCTTGTGGCTTAGTTCACCTTTGTCTGTTAGTACAGACAATAAAAGGTATCCACATAATGACCATATTAAGATCTCAGCTTAACATAAATCATTCTTTCCTATTGCTAGGCTGCACCAGATATTCATACATCACTGTGGGAAAATTAGATTTTCTCTTGAGTAATAAAAATAACCAGAACTTCTGCTAATAAGAACAATTGGCATGTTCTAAGTATAATTGACCATGGATACCAAGGACCATATGACAGTGAGTAACTTTATTTTATACAAAATTATGTTAGATGTCATTTCAAACAGAAACACACATTTTAATATTTGCTAGTTCCACCTTACTCTAAATGGTTTCAAGAGTCTGAAGTATTTATAAACTCTTCCCAACATAATTTTTTTTCAGACATTCCCATTCTACTCAAATTTCCTGGAATAAGGTATAAAAAGTTCAATATTAAGTATTGACATTATTAGCTCAGATTACTTCTCTTTCGCATGGCCATCCGTTGACTAATACCCAAATTTTCTAGTATTACAGGGATCAGCATGTCTAGGCTAGAAGTATACGTCATCCTTCCTTTTGTGTTTAGTTTCATGTACCTCACACAACATACCTAAATGTCAAAAAATGTATTTTGCATTGCTGTTCTGAGAGTAATGTTATTTTAGGATTTTATAAAGAAGGGTTAGATCCCCAGCTAATATAAAGCAATTTAGTCCATTGACATCATTTGAACATATATTTTTAAACCAGCTGAAGATTTGGCCTTCATTTTACTTCATATGACAGGCCTCGATTCAAAAAAGCAGTTAAGTATGTAAGCAACCCTACTGAAACCCCTAGACTGGGCCAGAGTGGTCAGTCCCTTCCAGAAAAGAACAATAAGTGAGACAATTATTTCTCAGTCCCACTCTGATACAAATGTAACATCTAATTGACGAGCTGATCATGCTCTGTGTTTTACTACTTTGTCTGGTTAACATGCCCGTTTTTAATGGAAGTTATCAGGTTAGTCCTAATCCAATGAAGGATATGATGCATGATCAGCAAATTGAAAAGGTAATTAATGAAGACCTTTTTCTTAATAAACTTAGTGACATCTTATAGATTGAAATGGACCCCCCTCAAAGTGATTGTGTTAGGCTACAAGATTTCTGTCTGCTCAGATTTTAAAGGCTCTCGTTGTGTCCTTCCCATGTAAAATTTTGAAGCTTACCAATGCACAGTGCGATGTAAGAATGAGGCAATGGTGGTATTATTACTCCCCCACTTCCTCCTATTCTCAATACTTTTCTTTATGCATTGGCCCAATGAGAAATGTTTGACAGCCAGATAAAGCGTAACCTCACACAAGTACTCCTTCTAATCAGAAGGAACAACATGTCTTACCCTAAACTTACTTCAGTTCCAGTACATTTTACTTGGGCAAAATGGCTCCCATCAATGAAAGGAAGTGAGCTGCACTGAAATCAACTTCACTGCTGCTAGTTTCACCTACAATAGCAACTGCCTTTGGGCTTATGATATGAGGCACAGACAGGGCAAGTAGACCTCTTTCAGGGCACTGGCTGTGGCTGGGGCTTCCTGAACTGTGGGTGCATCTACACGAGACACTTACTGTACATTAGCCTAATAACACTGCACAGTAGCGTGGCAGTTAAAAACAGTGCTAATAGCCTATTGCGTGGTATTCTTAGACTAATGCACAATAAATGTCACAAAATAACTCTGTACCAGCGATACTGTGCAATAGTGCTGGTTACTGTGCATTTAGTTAGTACTTTATTAAGCCAGTACTAAACTAAATGTGCAGAATCTAAGGTGCGTGAATGAATGTGTAGATACATCCTGTAGTAACCTCTTTGTTGGGAGGATGGGTATTTAGACCATCCCTAAGCCACACAACTGACCAAAGGTCATGGGAAGGTAAAGGGTCTCTATAAAAAACACTTTCTACCTTTCTGCACATAGCATTCCTGAAACAAGGCCTGGATTCACATGATTTAAGTAAGCAAACAGATAAGCCTCCAATCATTTTTTAAAGAAAGCAATAACAGCAATGACAGTTTTTAGCCCACCTCCAATACCTAAGAAGGAGTAGTAGGTAAACAAAAACCTCCAGCAGAAGCCCTCTGGAACATGTCATAGCTAATAGGGATTAAGCACCACAGTATTTTTATAGGAGCCACATTCTGGAGTCAAATAGTGAATTAAAGTTAAATTAGCAAGCAAACAAAGACAGGGCTAAAGAATTATTTACCAAGTCTGGAAGGAGGCCTGTGGCTGTAACCAAAGGGAGAGGGTTTTCACCCTACTCTCTCTAGGGGGTGCTCTGGGTTAACTGTTTTAAAATGACAATTCAAGTAGAAACAACAAAAGTAATGAATAGTTGCTTCAAAAGCAGCAAGCTATTAATAAGCATGATGGGGGAAGTCCCAACATCTTCATCTGTACTGTGACACATCTACATGCAAATTATGTCCCCCCTTTCCCTTACGGGCCTTAAAGCCCACTGAAGTCACTGGAATGACTCCCATGGATTGTACTGGGCATTGGATCACACTCAAAAATGCAGGAGTGTGGGAGGATTTGGGGAACTTAGAAAACAACCACCCTGCAGGAGCTCTGGATAGGAAACTGGAGATGGTATGATGCCAGACTCCAACACAAACAACATACGTATCCATATGGCCAGCAGAATTTGGAGATACCGACACATAAACAAGGCACAGCTAGAAAGACTAAACAGAAGAATCCTCCCTAATCAGGGCAGCATGTACAGCTAAATTTGGACCAGGACTCTGTAATTCTCTGTAGTTCTGTTATCCTAGAGGACTCCTGTTTTCCAAATGGTTTTCCTAGATCAAGGCCTTTTGCCTTGATGAAACTAAATATGCTAGGCTAGGTGAAAAACAGCATCTACCTTATCCTGTGTTGCAGAATTTTCCTTTGTCTGCAACCTTTTTGGGACAGGGACTTCTTATTTAATGTATTTTTACAGTGTGTAATATGATAGAGATTGGAAGATTTGGGCAGTTCATTTATACAAATATTAAAGGCTAATAACAGCAATTATATTGTAAGGCAGAATGGATACCCCAGCTTGCTGGTTATGGTCACCTACCAGAAAGTTTGGCTTCTCCTAGGAAATCAAGCAAAAAAAAAAAAATCTTGCGGGGAACAAGTTGGATAATTTTCTTGTCATGGAATATTTATTTTTATTTTGGGCCATTTTGAAGGCAGATGCTTTAACTATGATATATATAAATAAATGTGGCAAGATCTGACCTTGGTTTCTTGTCTCTTGCATGGTGGCTGGTAGGACGTCTATGAGCACTATCATTGGAGTGTTAAGGAAATAGGAGATTTCCCCTACAGCCAGATCAGTGAGCAGAGACTGAAGGAATTTTATTATAACTGTGCCCTTAGCATGCTCTGGAATGTCAACAGCTTTCAAATTTGACCTCCTGTGGCGATTTTCCAGGTCATCAATTTTATCAAAGAGATCGCATATTTTCATGTTATGCATTTCATTATCTCTTCGGAGGCCTGTAATGTCAGCTTCATTGCTGCTAATTCTATCTTCTGTAGCACTTGTCCTGGCATTTAAATCAGACAGTGATAGTTTAACCTTAGTCATTTCTTCTCAGCATACTGTTTGATATAAGCTGTTACCTGTCCCAATTTCATTTAGTATTAAAGACAAGTCAGCATAATTTCCTTCCTCCTCCTTTCCTCTTTACCGAGTAGGGATCCTTGTGCTATGAGAGCCAACCCTGAGGAGCGGGAGCTGCTAGGCCTAATTCTCAGCACAGAAATATGAGGTGCCTACACACGTGCTCCGTTCAGTGTGGTCTAATTGGAATACATTGGAGCAGACTCGATTAATTGAGACTGCTCTGTGTTCTACTTAAAATGCTCTAGCACTGTTACATTGTCACATGTATAAGCCTCTATGGGATTAAAAATGGCCACTGAGGTGCTTTAATTATAGCTCATTGAAAGAGCTTTGGCTAAAGCATCCCATGACCATTCTTAAACATGTGGAGGCTTAATACACATTATGCTACATCGTTCTAATTAGTAAGCATGATGGGGGAAGAGTGGCTCACCAGGAACAGCTTTAATGAACCCCCCCAACCACATGTATAGGCCTGGTGACCAAGTAAGCAGAGACATTCTATTCAGACTTCTTTAAGGGGAGTTTACTTATGTATTTACTAGAGAAAAAGGAAAAAAAGGAGCGTCTAAAGAAGAGCTGACATACATTGCTCTTAAATGCACTTACTCATTGATAGCTGTTGATATCAATGGGGATGATCATGTGAAAATTCAATAGGGGTTATACAGGCTTTAAAGGAAAACCATAAAATAAAGAGAAACCTTGATGAGGTTTACTCTTGCATGCTGCTGTAAGTACTAGTGGGCAGTAGCTTGTGGAATGAGATCACACTCCTTTCCTAGCTCTGCTGAAAGGTCCCATCTCAAAGTGGTTTTATTGAGTGTGGTGGAGTGGAGGGTATACTCAGTATTATGTTGGTCTGTATTAGGGAGAGTACACTCTTTGTCCCTCTGTTTGTCTGCAGTCAGTTCTCTGGAGTAGGAAGGGGAATGCCTCGCTTTCTAGGTAGTGGAAACCAGATATGCTCTTCTGAGGCTTTTGCAATATAGGAAAGTGTATGGCTGGGTCAGAGAGAAGCCAGAGGATTTGCTCTAATGGAAGAAAGCTTGGGGTTATCCATTAGAGGCATCTGCTCTGCATTTATTTTTTTAAGTGACTTGCACATACATTTTTCTTTGAAAATCTGGGATTTTTAAAAAATCTAATGGAACAAGTGAAGCTATGTAATTCTTTACAGAGCATAGTGCTAAAAGATGTCTACAGCTGAGGGTCTGTCTGTATGGGGAAGCTGATGCTCATATAAACTCAGGGGTGAATTTACAGTGCTCTAGCTATGCCACATTAACTCCCCATGGAGGCACTCTCAGTGTACTCTAAGAGAATCTCTGTGTGAAGCAGCTCACTCCACTGTATGAATCTGCCACTTTATACTTTCTAAACACTAGGAGAGTCTATGTGGAGTGTCTGCATAGAGCAAAGAGTTTGCACTAAGTTCACATCCTAGCTTTTGGTGTAGTAATTTTGCCTTCACTATAGGCCCTAAATGAAGACAAACTTCCTTTAGTATTTTACTCAGGTACTTTCAAAGTTTTGATTGTAATCATTTCCTTTATTTTTAAGTGGAGAAAAAAATAAATGAAAGACAGAAAGTATTGATTCTTCCTTCCTGCAAGACTAAGTATTTGCGCTGTTCTAGGCACTGAATTTGTTAGACCAAAGAGCTGAGAAAGGAGGAGAAACCAGTAAATAATGTGAATGTGAAGTAAGCCAAGACATTACTTATAATCTACATTCTCATAATCTTTTCAGGAGTAAACACATAAATATAGAAAGTAACCATATACCTTCCCATTCTGAAATACATATTCAATTTTAAAGTATCCCATTCACTCCAACTTCAAGAACCTGTTTTAATTTTAATAACCAATTTTTCTGCCTGCTGGTACATAGAAAGCAAAAAAGTGTGACCAATATACTTATCATTTTGTTTCAGATAATTAACTTTCCCTTCTAATGTAGAGCCCTTACAGAGTTTATGAAGCATTAAGTAAATGTTTTTTTCCTTCAGTCTAGTAGGAAATATGGTTTTCTTATTCAAGTGGGAGAGGAAAGAGTACTTAAATTGCATTATTTATTACAAAAATCCCACAATTAAAAGTCTATTTAGTAGACTTCTTATTTGTAGTAAGGTTTTTCATTTAATGTAAAAAGTTATTTCTTCCTGTCTTTCTTTCTTTAAAAAAAAAAATCATGATTCTAGTGACATTGATTGCATTTATCCCATTTTCTCTGCCACCTCGGTTTTCCAAGACTTATAATGTTATAGTAATATAAAGAACACTGATTCAGGCGGTTACTACTTCATGTCTAACCTCCATTCTTAGTAGATTAATGGAACCCATATTGAGAAAAATAAGTCAGTACAGATCTAGAGAATAACTGAGCTGTGGGCTATGCACAGCTTGAGTTTATAAAGAACAGATCTTTTTAGACAAACTTGATTACTTTTTTGATTGAATTACAAAATTAGGGAAATCAGGAATTGTAAATTCTTTGGATGACAGCAAATTATGGTATACCATCTCATAGCATCTTTTAAAAATACTTCCAAATCAGCTTGGATATGAGCAATTGTAAGAGTTTGAAAATTCTGTAAAGAACTGAAAACTGCTAACTGGCAAAATGATGAGCCAGCAGATCAATTTCTAGAAAGAAACTGCAGGAATTAGTGCTATATACAGCAATCAAAATAATTATTCGCAGCATATTTTGGATTACGATAGTGTCCAAATGCTTCGTTCAGAATCAGGTGCCATTGTGCTTAGCACTACACAATCCTACAGAAAGACACAGATCTCATCTCGAAGCGCTTACAGTTAGTTTGAAACAAGTTGGTATTACAGGGCATGTCTACACATTCATTAATACACTGTAATCATGACACATTAAGATTATTACCTGTAATGACAGTTACTAACTTAATGCGCCATAATCAGTGCTACTGTATATTAGCACAGTTGAATGGGTTTTTGGTAATATTAATGCATAGTAGGTTTATTCTAAGCATTTTGTGTAGGCATGCCCACAGAGGAGGAAAAGAGAGGCTAGATAACAGTCACATGACTAAGAACACATTTACTTAGGCTACCTGAATGCATAAGCTAACGGTACTGAATCATTTATAACTATATTTCTTGCACTAGTGTAGACCAGCTTGTATACCCTTAATTGGTAGATTCCATAAAAAAAGTATCAGATGATAGGTTATTCTGGGGCTGAGATCTGAAGGAGATCTATAGTTTAAAGATGATACTCTATGATTATGTATCAGACAAGATATCCTTGTTACAGATTTGGAAGAGTGTGTAAATTAATGCATCAATACAATTTGAAGATGATATTGAATTGGGCAGTCTGGAACACAAATCAGCAGAGAAACACAGAAAGATGGACCTATTACAGATGAAGGTAAAAAAAACCCAACAAACTTCAAGTTAGAACAGTATGAAAAGTAATCCAGAATGCATTCACTCAATGGAACATTTACTCAAAACTGAAAAGTCACAAGGTCGAAAGGGACAGAAGTATAACAGCAGATTTGATTTCAATAGAAGTTAGGAGCCTAGGCACTTTTCAGAATCCTGCTAGATGCCTATATGAAATTTCAGGTGCCCAAATACCTTAAAAGCCTGACCTTTAATCTCTCCGTTTCATAGTTGGTAGGGTCGGAAGGGACCTAAGCAGATCATCAAGTCCGACCCCCTGCCATGGCAGGAAAGAGTACTGGGGTCAAACGACCCCAGCAAGGTGTTCATCTAGCCTCCTCTTAAACCCCCCCAGGGTAGGAGCCAGCACCACTTTACTTGGAAGGTGGTTCCAGATCCTAGCTGCCCGGACTGTGAAGTAGCACCTCCTGATGTCTAGCCTGAATCTACCCTCTGCCAGCTTGTGACCATTATTTCTTGTGACTTCTGGTAGTGCTTGGGGGAACAGGGACTCCCCCAATGCCTGCTGGTCCCCCCGACCAGTTTGTAAATGGCCACTAGATCCCTCCTCAGCCTTCTCTTGTGGAGGCTTAACAGGTTCAGGTCCCTCAACCTCTCCTCGTAGGGCCTGCCCTGCTGACTCCTGATCATGCTGACTCCTTTCCCAGCTGTCAAACTGAGATAATACAATATCCTTCATCTTGTTGTTCATCTATCCTGTCCAGAAAGATTATAATCTCTTCAGGGTAGGGGCTGTGTCTTAGTGGGTGTGGTCAGTACCTAGCATGATGGGGTCCTTCCTAACGTGCTACTGTAGAAGTAGGAGCACAGATTAGTATGAAAGTTCTATAAGGTGGATACATAACTGGTTGGATCATCCTACTCAAAATCAGTAGTCATCAATGGCTCAAGGTCTAGTTGGGAAGGGGCATTCTGTCTGTTCTGGGTTTCCCAGGGGTCTGACTAGGGTCTGATATGGTTTAACACCTTCATTAATGTCTTGGACAAATGGACTGAATGCACACTTAGTAAATTTACAGATGACACCAAGTTGAGTGGAACTCCAGGTACTCCAAAGTACAGGGCTAGGATCCAGAATGACCTGGATAGACTAGAGAAAATTGTCCACAAACCATCAGGTGAGATTCAACGAGGAAAATTGCAAAGTCCTACACTTGGGATGGTATAACTGCATGCACATATGCAGACTGAGGAATGATTGGCTTGGCTGCAATACTGCAGAAAAGGACTGAGGGACTGCAGTAGACCATAGGATGGATGAGAATCAGCAATGTACTTTTGATTTAAAAAAAAAAAAAGAAGCCAACAGAATACTGGGTTGTATTAACAGGAGTATCACTTGCAAATCAAAGGATGTGATTCTTCCACTCTGTTCAGAACTGGCGAGACCTCATGAGGAGTCCTGGGCTCAGTTTTGGGCCCTGCACTTCAAAGAGGATGTGGACAGGTTAGAAAGAGTCCAGTGAAGAGCAACAGAAAATTATTAGGGGCCTAGGAGACAAGATTTATGAGGAAAGGCTGAAATAAAGCAGGTTATGAAGTATGGAAAAGAGAATACTGAGGGGCATCTGATAATGGTCTTCAAACACCTGAAAGGCAATTATAGAGAGGGCAGAAATAGGCTTTTATCTGTGGTCATGGAGAACAGGACAAGGAGCAATGACCTCAAGATGAAGCAGAGGGAGGTTAGGATGGAGATTAGGAGGAACTTCAACTGTGAGGGTTGGTAAAATATTAGAACAGGCTACCTACAGAAACTGTGGGATCTCCATCCTTTGAAATTTCAAGAGCAGGCTAAGACATCTGGCTGGGATGGTTTAAGTCAGGGATGATCTTGCCTTGAACAAAGGGCTAGACTAGATGAGTTCATGAGGTCCCTTCATCCCTACTTTCCTCTGGTCCTAAGTAATACTTATAAAAATGTATTGTGGGTGAGAGATACCTATTTTATTTTTAACCACCCAGACTTTCGTCATAGATGTTGAAACTAACTAAATCATCCACTGTGCCCTGTCTAACACCCCAATGAATTTTATCCAGTTACTCCTCAAATTGAGGAGTACTCAATTACCCCTAAAATCCCGGTTACTTCTGGGATTTGGCCTGAGATGTAAGCTTTAGTAGGGTTTATTTTCTTCAGGCTTATTTGTCAGTCTCTAGTCCCGAGCAATCTAAAACAGCTGTGTATGAGTGTCTACCCGACAGCCTTGAGCAGTGGTTAACAAGCACTGTCACACAGGTGGAAATATACTGTATGTAGAATTGCATTTTAAACTGCATAATATGTAAAAGGATTCAAGAGCAGTTAAAACCCCACAGGTGATAAAGGCTTGCATTTTGCTAGAATCAGGGGTTTATAAAGATTATGTGTTAGCAGCAGAGTAATACATCAGAAGCAAAATGCGACCCAAATAGGAAAATGAAACCCCAGAGCAGGGCCTGAGTAAAAAGTCCCTCTTCACATCCCATTATTATCACTACATATTAGATAGATTGCACTGGGTTGCAAACATCTACTGTAGCTCTTCTTTTGATTCAGTCTTATTACCAGCTATAAAAGAGTCTGCTTCTACCCGATTACCTAAAATTTTAAAAAATGGTATAGAATACCACTGAGTGCCGCAGAGAAAATGACAGATTCCTTGTCTTGTGTTACTGGCTGCTCTTCAAAATAGTCAGTATTCATCTTCCTGTATCTTGAGTTTATTATCCTAGCTTGCTATGCTCTGAATTTATCTCTTCCTTTGGCCTCTCGCTGCTAGAAAACTAGGGCCAAATTCAGATGTGTAAATGGGATGCTTAACTGGGACATAGAGAGGAATTCAGACACCTGGGTTACAAGGAAACAACTCTGAATAGCTCTGCTCCTGAATCCACAAAACTAATTAGGTGCCTAAAGTAATAGGTATCTACACAGGTAGATGCCTAGGGATGGGCTTCTACGTATGGGTGGATGAATGTTAGTCAGAGCACCAAGGAGCCTAGTTCCTGCCTAAGATCTGTTGTGATCAAGATCAAAGTCACAATGGGGCTCAATCTCCCAATGACACACGCACCAAAAATCACTGCCTGAACTCAGTCTGAAGCACACAGAGCAAGCACAATCACTTTCATTCAGAAACAGTAGTCGTACCAGCACCACCTACCTATTACATACTTGCTAGTACTTAAAACCACCACCCAGGAAGTGAAAGACTCAGGAAGGCTGAGGGGCCTAAGTCCATATCTCCTACCTCCCCAGGCAGCACCCTAACCATTAGGCTATAGATTATGCTGGGTGGTGAAACTCTCCATTCATTCTTGCTGAACAAGATGGCCCACTGTGCAGCCAATAATGTAGGTTAAGCAACCAGAGAGGGGGAAAAAAGCAAGAGGAAGACTGGCTCTTGCTCTAAGAGTTAGGGCATTTAGCTGTGTGGGAGGGGAAGAAATAGGGAACTAGATCTGGTCTCTGCTCTTGGTCTGCTTTGCTTCTTATCCAAGACTGTCCCATGTAAAAATGCAATAACAGTCAGGAAGCAGCCCAGGGTCATTTGTTGCAGGAAATCCCCACTCAGTTCTATATGCTTTGGGTCTTCTTACTAGCCTCAGAAGAACATCTGTTGAGGGAGGTCTTATAGAGAAAGCTTAGTAACAAGCAAGCTTATGCTAAGATTTGCAGTGTTGTCTCAGTAAAGGTAAACCCTCCGTAACAGCTGCAAAGGCTTACTTGGTTGCAAACTGAGTGGGTGAGCTGTGCCTAAGAATTTTGCAAGAAAGGTGGCAAAAAGTTTGCAAAGGGACAACAGCTTTTCCAAATGGAGGGTATGCTGTGCACAATGCATATTTTCTACTGGAGGATTTGAACTGTAACAAGAGCTCCCATTGCAAACCCCAGGCTGAGGGAGGGAAAAGCAGCTGGGGGAGGTGGAGGGTAGAGACTCAGCTCCTCTTTCCCCATCCCTGGCAGAGGGACTGGAGCTGAGGCTTGTTGGGGAGCAGACTTCAGGACAAAGAGCTTGAGTCATCCTAGGAGAAGCTGATTCCCCACCTGGGTCAGAGTCGTGTAATTAGGGACATGGGTACCCAGGAAAAGAGTGGCCAGGGGTTGGTAGGGGAGCTGGGAGAAGCTGCCTGGTTAGGGACCTGCAGAGGGAAGCCCTCTGTTTGGGCTGGAAAGGCTTGTAATGCAGGGACAGAGGCCTGCAGAGGGACTCCCCTGTCTGCAGGTAGAGGTGTTAGGGGAGAGACAGCCCAGAGGGAGTGGGCTGTGAGAATCCCAAATCTGCAGGGGTGTGCGAGGGGATACTTAGCCCCTAATGTTTGCAGGAGGTGTATTTTTTCAGAAAGAAACTAAAGAAAAGAAGCCTATTACCTGTAGTGGCTGATCAGAGACTTTGCTGAGTTACCAAGAAAGAACAAAGAGTCCACCTTCCTTGCCTCTGTCACCTAGTGGTGGATCATAGTTAAAGCTGCATTGCCATTTATTGTTATGGGAAGGGGAGTGTGGCCAGAAGGAAATCAACTGGGGGGGCTGTTTTAAAGTGTTATAACCAGGTGGATGTAGTTACTGAGGTGGTTTGATGCAAGTGGGACTACCCAGCATGGTGGAATTATTCATCTATTGTTGCATTTGTAAATTCTACTGAAATTGTTGGTTTTATTAACTATTGCTATTATGTGTGTGTATATATTCTCTTAATCACTTCTGTATGTAGTTGTGTATAACAAAGAAACCCATTTGTTTATTGGACATAAAGTAAATTCTTGGGTAATGAAGGTGAGGGACACACCTCTCCATGGGCCATCTTAGGCAGCAGACCTATGGCTACTGGCACCCTGAGGATCCAGAATCCAGCATATCGCCTGGCCTAGTGTGCCAGTGAGGGTTACACCTCTGTAGGAGGAAAGCATGAACACTGGCCACTCAAACCAACAGCATGTATACC
Source organism: Alligator sinensis (assembly GCF_000455745.1). Lineage (NCBI taxonomy): Eukaryota > Metazoa > Chordata > Crocodylia > Alligatoridae > Alligator > Alligator sinensis. The sequence continues at coordinate 66,196 of NW_005842266.1, read as the reverse complement.
ATGTTGAAACTATCTTTAATCCAGCTGGAAACTACCTTTGTATCAAATCCAATGGTTCCCTTCTCCCAGCCCCTGATGGATCAGGTGAAAGTTGTGAACCCTCTCTTCCCCATGTACAATATAATTAACTGATTTTTAGTGCTGTCAATGAATGCAACCAAATCCTGCAGCAGTAATGTTTACTCTCTGTAGACACATGCATAAAGGGCAGATACCCAGAGATGCTTTCCTAGCCAAGGCACCAGTGTGCAAGCATAAGATGCTTCCCTTATTATTACTGTAGAATGCAAAGCAGATCATAATGAGATACAGCCAAAAATAATTACTAAAATAAAACCATTGTTAACATGCAACTTGGGCAAGCGGTCTGATCATTGTCTAATTTACTAGTTTTATTCTACCTTGCTGTATAATTAATTACCATCATTTTCTTACCAAAGTCTCAGTATGCTGGGGTGCATTTTGTTCCTATTCACATCCCCTGTGTCCAATATAGACAGGGAGGATATTCAGAGAGGCATGACAGCAGCTAGAATCTTAAAGTTCTAGTACAAAGCAATACAGCTGTAATAACTCCTTGTATTGTCTATAAAAATGGAAATGTATCAGGAGGCATTTTGTAAACACACCAGGGCCTATGCATTATTTAGTAGCTGGCTAACCCTGCTCAACAGAAGAACTCTGGCAACATTCGCTGAGAGTAAGAAACTTTATTTGGCACTTGACAAAAGTATTGCAATCTCATAAATAAATTAAGCATGTTCTAGAGATCTGGCATTTGCCTGAACACTACAGTAGCTTAATACTGAGGACAACTCAGCAGTTAACATTAAACTATTGCTGCCACAGGGGTGCTTTGAAAAATTATCCCAGATGGACAGAGTCAATTCCCACCTTTGCAGGGTTTTTGCCTTTCAGTGCTGTTTCCTTGTTCTTTAATTAGCACAAACAAGTGGGTGAAAGCAGTGATCTCAAAGTGGGAAGCAAAAATATTTTTGTTCTTTCTTGGTGGAATATCAGACAAGAGGCAAGATTAATAGTGGAGGTCTGGCTCAAGGATCAGTGAAATCCAGCAGACTGCTGCTGCTTCCCTACAAGACTTTTAAATGGCCAAGTAGTTTCCTGTTCTCTCTGTGGCAATGCACATCAAGGACTGATTAGGCAATCAGGCCACAGGTACATGAGGATAAATTATGCTACTCCTCCTGAGAGGCAAGTTTGTGTAGGATGCTCAACCTTTGTCTTCCATGGGGGCATGTGAAAGTTGAGGGCAGTCAGCCCATAGCTGGAGGTACTCAGTGCTTTGAAGAATTGTGAACTTAACACAATATAGAAAAAACAGACTTTCACAATCCAAACTCCTTTGAAGCCCTGGGCAGAGAAGGGCAGGGGGAAAAAAGGAATGTTATGTTGACTACTAGAGAGAGGGGGATGGGGAGGATGGGCTCACTGCACATGAGCTGTAGCAGTCCCATGGCACAGGTTCCCAGGGAGGCCTTCTAAATTGGTACCCAGGACTGATGCCCCACATGCTCATTCCTAGACATGCTACTTAAGTGAGATACAATTATGGTACTTGTGGCCTGGTTCACTATTGCAGTGTAGAAGCTCTGCATAATACCTAATGCATCACTTACGTTCAAACTTTCAGTGCTGGCACTTTCTGCCAGGATGACTCGCACTCCTTGAAGATGCCATAAGATGTACAGAAGCTTGAACTTAGTCTTGGGACAGAAATTACACACAAACCGGTTTAAATGATCAGAACTGGTTTAAACCTGCAATGGGACAGAAGTTTGGTGCACATAAACTAGTTTCAAAACAACTGAAACTGGTTTAAGATAAACCTAGTTGTAGTATCAGACTCAACTGATTTGGGTCAAACCGGTTTATGGAACTTCTTTCCTGGTTCAAATTAAACCACAGTCCCCCAGCCAGCATGCTTTCCAGCCCTGGGCTCTGCTATGCTGTTTGCTCCAGCAGATAAGGGTTTGGGGGGAGAGGTAGGGACTGCCCCCTGGCAAACCCCAGCTAAGGTCTGGGGACAAGGAGTGGGGTTTAACTTCCCTTACCCCAAGTACAGAGCTGCCCTGCTAAAAACTTCCTGCTAGCTGCAACTGTGGACTACAAATCCCAGAGGTACCTGGAAGCAGGAAGAAGAAGTGATGAACAACCCTCCAGAGTCCTGCTGCTGTGATTGTGGACCGCATATCCCAGAGACCACAGGGAAAGCAGGAAGAGGAAGCAAATACATAGCCTGTGTTTGTTTTGTGCCAAAGAATTGTGCTTTAGCACCTCTCAGCTTCTGGCCTGAGCCACTGCAGGCATGTGGCTGCATTTCTTGCATCAAAAGTGAATGTCTGTCCAGTTATTTCTCAGTTTAATCTCTGCAGATTAGACTAACCTGGAAAAACTGAATCAATTCAGCCTTGAGCTTTGTGACTGTCTGTACTTAGCTTTACAGTATTTGAAAAAGACTTTCAGGGTATCGACAGACATTGCCAAATTAAGCAGATCAGCTGTGCTAAGATGCATCTCATTGGGCAAAACACATGTCTATTATTCCACACGCTGATCCTGCTGGACAATAGGTTACATGATCTCTACATATAGAAATATGCCCAGATGTTTTAGTTTAGTGGTCAGGTAGAATCTTGTTTGACTATTTTTGTAAATACACATTTTACATTGTACCTATACTACAGGTAACTATTACAAGAAAAGTACAGGCCATATTTATAGCCTGGAGTATGAGTCTAAGAATAGAGTTAGGGATTCTTGCAATTAAAATAAAGGACTAGGCCTATACAATACTTCTTAATTTTTTAAATCTTTCCTGAAACATTAAACATGTGCTAAACTTGATATACTGTAAAGCTCTCTCTTTTATATACCCATTACATTTGTTGTAATGCTACCATTACATAACTATGCAACCAAAATGTATAGATATATTGATATAAACATACACGTGCATAATCTCTCTATATACCTATAGATATCTATATAGATGTATACATACACACACACACAAATATACTATCTTTCTCTCTATATATAATGCATCTCTCTAGACAGATCTATACCTAATGAACCCCTGGAAAAGCTTATACTTCCCCACATGATCTGCCATCACGTGGGAGAGATGCAGACCCCTCTCTATTGGCAGCCTTATTTGGGGTTGAGAACTGCAGGAAGCATCTTGGGGCAGCAGGATTCCCCTTTGTGTCCCAAAGCAGCCCTTGGCAGTGGGACTTAAGCACCGCATGTTGCCCTGCAGGGGGATCTCGTGCAGTTTGGGGTTGCACCCTGCCCCAACACACACACACACACACACACACACACACTGCACCCCCCACGAACGGCATGGCTGCCCATCCCAAGCCGCCTGCCTGCCATGCGACCTGGCCTTTGGGATGAAGGGAGGGCAGGATTGGCACAGGGATTTCATGCAGGATTTCATGCACAGGGATGAGAGAGAGGCAGACCAGCTGGGCAGTGAGCAGCAGAGATCCTTGTTGCTGCCTAATCCCTGCTGTCCCCCATGGAGCAGTCAGAAAAATTCCCAGCAGCTTCCTCCCAAGCATTTTAACACATGGTTGAGCTTCAGTATTTCACAGTACTTTCCCCTGTAGGCTGGGAAGTGTGGCATGCCCCTGCCCTGGACCCTGCCCCCAGGGGGCCCCTGATTGGCAGGGACTCCTGTGCCTTGGTCTTGTGGGCCCGTGCATTAATCTGCCCATGCTTGCAGAGGTGCATCCTGGTGAATCTTCAAGACATATCACTGTATGTGTGAAAAACTAGAGCTTCCCTCTCATAGTGATGCATCCCAGAGATTTCTGGGGCATGTCTCTGAAAGAGGGGAAAGCCAGATATGTGCTCCCAGGGCTGAGGGATCTGATCCTGCACAGGAATTCCTGGGAGTGCCTGTCTGAGGCATCACAAATGGTATATATATCTGTTTGCTTTTTTTTTTGTGCTGCCTTAAAAATGGTTATGGTGGTACAAAGGCAACATCTGTTTGTACCCTCAGGATCATTTGTATGTAAAATTGGTAATGAGATGAAGAAGGATAGGGGAAGGAAGTGTTTGTATTTGAGCTTCTCTAACACAGTCCATTCTATACGTAACTCTCCCTTGCAGCACCTGCTTGGGTATGTCCCAGATTTAAGGTTATAGTACTTTGTCCTTTTGTCATCTCAGGCACTCTTCGTAGTCTCAGAGGCAGTGCAGTCAACAAGCATTTAAATAATGGATTATAAGGACTAATGCTCAGTTCGAGGTCACTGTTTACTGCAAGTGTATTGGAGAAACTTTCCTCTCCTGAATACTATACAAAGCATCTTTATGGCCACATAAGCAGAGATTTTTCCTGGTTGGAGTCACTCCTTTTGAAGTGAAAGCAACTGAGGCCTCATGCTGCAATGGAGCAGCCCCAGTCCACTTTGTGAAACATCAGCTTTCAGTTTAAATGGTTTGTTTTGATCAAACTAATGCAAAATAGAAGCTTTCATTAACAGATCCTTTAGATTCCCCACTGTTCTAGTGATTAGATATTGAGCTCTCAGGGTATTATTAGAACCCACTTTTCTTTCAAAGCATCAGACAGTTAATTTAGGGGTTGCAATTTTTGCAGAGGGATTTAGTCCAGCTTTTCCAAAAGCAGGATGGACAAAATAATTCTTTTCCACCTTTATGAAATGCAAACAAAGAAAGGAATTGCCAAAAAACACAAAACAAAAGCCAAAGCAAAACAAAAAAACCCAATTACTGACCACCTATTCCCCAGTGAAATATGTAGAATAAAAATTTAGAAAAACATTTGTTCTGTTCCTGTTCATTCATTTTTTTTCTCTTTAGCATTAACAAATTCTTTTAAGCAGGGGTTCACTTAAGATGTCCAGCTAGCCAAAAAATATTTTGGGGAGAGAGGAGTGTATTTAAGAATTGATTCAGCCATGTTCATAGGCTCAACCACGTTAGCTAGGAAAACAAAAGTGTATACAAGGCGGGGAAAGAGGAAGGATTGGAAAGGATGGACAAAATTCTCTGTCTGACAGTTGCTTCAGTCTTGTGCTGTTGTACAGAATCCAATATGTGGAAAAGTCAGGTGTGAACTTTAGCCTCTGTCTCCTATCATCCCACAAGGAAAAACCTACACCTTACCATTCCAGTCACTATGATGCTAGGATATAGCGGAGCCAGTTCCAAAGCTGAGTTTAGAACTCCTTAGACAGTAAAAACAAAAAAAAACCAACAGAGAAACAAAAAAACCACACCCCACATGGGGCACATCTAAGCATGCATATTAACCCAATGCAATAAACAGTTATCACACTGGAGTTTATTGCTCCCAGGCACAGTGTTTACACAGGTGTCCAGGATCCCAGCACACTGAGCCAGGTCAGAGCAGCCCCAGCTGGCAGGGGATTTGGGGGTTCACCTCCCAGCCTGGGGCTGCTCCAGCCTGGCTAAATGTGCTGGGGGCTGGCTGTAGTTGTAGCTGTGGAATTTATTAGTTTATTCCAGCCTAATAGCCCCGCATGTGTAGACACAAAGACGTTTACTGTGGAACTAATTTGTCTACTCTGCAGCAAGTGTCTTGTGTACATGCGTGCACATACACACACACAACACAGGCTAAGATTGGTGCGGTGGGGAGGGAGAGAGAAATTAGAGTTCTTTAAACTGACACATTAGGAAAGGAATAAAAGGTAGTGATGGTGTGTCTCCAGCTCCATCTTTTCTGAACCGTGATCATGGGAAATGTAGTCCAAATGAGAGCCTGGGCCACAAGCTGACAGAGGCAGGAGGCATTGCAACAACCTGCAGTAGCAAATTGATACTCTGATGACTTGAAACTAGGTGTACCAATTTGATTTGAAAAAGTCTTTCAGCTTGGGAAGACCCAGCCTGAAGGGAAATATTTTCCTTTTATTTTCCTGTGAGAAAAATTGGATAATGTTGACACCCACTTGCCTCCCCAGCCTTTTCCAATGGAAACCCCTTTTTCATGTTGCTGCAACTTTCCTTACTAGTTCTGTTTATTAGAAATCTTCACATCAGGAATTTGGATAAGTCTCAGGACTCTCCACAAATTTCTTTAAAGCCCTGTTTATTTTGAAAGGCAGGTACTTTCATGATTGCCTGAATTATGACATGATATACTCAATGCCTCATTCTATTAATATTCTCTGAAGGCATCTTGCAATTTTTTCCTCGGATCATTACTCCAACTCCACACAACAAGGAGAAAGTTTGGCACCTAGAATCTCATCATTTCAGTAGTTCTATGCAGAAGCCCAGAGAATGAATACAGAGAGGATTTTCCCATTAACTTTGCTCCTTAAACAACCAAAGTCCAAAATTTCCAGGTTTTAAAACTATGCACTAAAAGCCACAATAAAGTTCTGCGATAAGTGGCCTGATTTTCAGTGGTACCACGTTTCAGTATTGATCCAGATGCATATTGGTCTTTATATGGAAGTTTGTGATGTTGGGAGGGTGTAGGCTTTACATTTTGTGGGGA
>NW_005842266.1:46306-59636 GCF_000455745.1 Alligator sinensis | reverse complement strand
GGAAAGAGCTTTTTGGGATCTGCATTGAAGTATGTGTGGGATTTTGTTGCACAACGTATGTTTTTCAAAACTAAAGTTGGCCGTGTATTTCTCTGAGGTTTACTCAGTACTCATTTATAAACTTGAAAGCAATCTGTCCACCTGTTGGGTATAATGGAATTATTTCCTTCAAGACCATCAACGACTCGTCTTCCTATTGTCTGTTTTAATATGGGTGTGCTATAAAGATATGTTTGTACATGCCTGTGTCAATACTTTACTTTCTCCCCACAATGATCCTTTGTGGTAAAGCATCTTGAAAATGTTTCTCACTCTATTTTAATGCACATGTAAAGCTTTCTTCTATTCAAATATATTCTGAGCTAAATAAAATAAGGTCTTTCAAAGATATCCTCTCTTATCTTGAGGCCTTTCCAGCCCCCCTCCCCCTTTATTCTGCTGCTTGAATTCTCTCATGTCTGTCTTTATTTCCTCTACTCTTGTTACAAATAAGAGACTCCTCCTTACCCTCTATTCCTCTTCAGTTACTGCTACCTTCTTTTCCATCTTTGAAAATTCCCCAGAACCATTATGCAAGTTGACGGACCACATGTTTAAAGACCAAGGTATAATCTCATTTGATATTCCAAATCTTCAAATGATTTTTATATTATCATTCAAGATCCACAACTTTCCTAACACTAACATGCTTGAACTATAAAGTTTAGTTGGAAAAGAAAAATCTATTCTGATGTACTGGTACTCATTTTCTTTGCTAGACCTTGAACTACTGAAAGGCAGTGACATCAAGGCAGCACTTAAGAATCTAGCCCCATCGGCACTGAATCAGGACCAGTATTTTAATTGTTCAAGCCAATTTAAACACAACTGAAGTCAATGAAATTATGCTGCCTTTTATAGCAGGCCAGCTGCTCTGCTTGAAGTCAATGGGAGTATTCCCATTGACTTCTATAAACTTTGGGTTGGGCCCTTTGTGAACAGCTGTTGGCACTGGGCCTAGCTCTGTGGTCCAAACAAAAACAGCTTATTTCTTTTCATCAGCCATAGTATCCTGAATCAGTCATTTCATGCCTTGTGCACAAAGCCTCTTAGTCTACCTATTGTATTTTGGCACACATGACACCCTGGCAATTGCCTTTCCATGGAATTTTGTAGAATGCTCTCCTGCATGACACAGACTAGGTTCTGAAAAGCAGTTATTTTATTCAGTAAGCAAATTCAAGTATTTGCCCCATGCTTACATTTTGCATTTGTGAGTTCCTAACTCAGACAAAAGAAAAAGGAAATAAAAACATAAACAATACTAAGAGCATTACATTTTCTTTTTGTAGGCATAAAACATGAGCTGACTTTACCTCACCCCCTTTGTTATGGATTCTTCTGTTGGGAAAGGAAAAGCTTTGGTTAATTCTTCAGTCCTTCCGCAGTGGCAGAAGCTAAGTGTTATACCACCGCCATCCAGGGATCCTCTGTGATATAGAGATCTCAATCCATGGGAAGAAAAGGGCTTTCCAACATCTTGCTCAAAGTTTGATCAGGGTTGTATTTGTTCTATGTCTGTCTTGACTCTTTGCACTTGTAGTATAAGGAACTACAGTTCCCAGCATTTTCCTCTATGTCAAGGGCATCTTTGTTAGTATATTTAAAAACAGTCATGTTCCAAACAGAGCAAAGAGGTGTTGATGGACCTATTACAAACAAATACAGTCAGATACCTCACTGCATTCCTCTTCCATTGTATTACTAACTCATATCCTTCCTCATCTGTCCTCTGTCCATCTGTCTTTTACACTCTATATCTATAGACCGATCACCTATAAATGACAAACACCGTAACAACCTGACCCTTTTCTACTGCCTCCCTATTCCTTCCTAGTTCCTTTAACAGCAGCCTAAGATAACAGTGACCTAGCATCAATTGCTATTCTAGACTGCAGTGTTATTAAAAAAAAAGTCAGGCAGAAGGCAGGGCAGGGACAGAACTAGTGGGGGAGGGGGGAGTCCAGTTGCACCATTCTTGATGTGTTTTAATGCATAATATGATATAGAAAATTCGTTCACATTCCAATAAACATACATTTGTTCAGTTTAAGACTCGAGCAAAAAAACCCCATCATAGCTCTAGGCCTCTAGCATATTAGTAAAGCTTCTAGTTTCTTTTAACTGGAGAAAAGTGTGTTGCATTATATGTTCACTACCATCTGTACCCTTGTTTTCAAAAACCTAGATCCACCTGTGGCCAGGGTGTGAATTATAAGGGAGCTTGTGGGGAGGGGGGCTGAGCCCCTCCCCCCCCCCATAAGAAGTGAGAGCCCCCCTGTAAGATTTCAAAATCATAAAATCATGCTGGGGGGGAGGGTCTCTCTGATCAGATTGCTCCTTCCAATGAACTGGCTTAAACTTTTTTGCACCCCACCACCCAAAGAGTCAAAGTGTAATTCAAACCCTTTATAGTGTAATAGTATAAATGTAATTAGTGCCCTTGTTGCCAAGAAAGCTAATGGCATCTTGGGCTGCATTGGTACGTGTGTTGTTAGTAGGTCCAGGGAAGTGATTATTCCTCTCTATTCAGCACTGGGGAGGCCACATCTGGAGTACTGTGTTCAGTTTTGAGCCCCCCACTATAGAAAGGATTTGGACAAATTGGAGAGAGTCCAGTACAGGTCCAGTATGGAGAGTCCAGTACAACAAAAATGGTTAGGGGTTGGGGCACATGACTTCTGAGGAGAGTCTGAGAGAACTGGGCTTATTAATCTAGAGAAGAGAAACCTCGGGGGGAGGGAGAGGGGAAGGCAGGGAGGGGGGAGGGAAGGATTAAATAGCAGCCTTCAACTACCTGAAGGGGGAGTGCAAAAGAGGATAGAGCAAGACTGTTCTCAGTGGTGGCAGATGACAGAACAAAGAGCAATGATCTCAAGCTGCAGCAAGGGAAGTTTAGGTTAGATATTATGTTTGAATTTTCTCACTAGGAAGGTAGTAAAACACTGGACCAGGTTACCCGGAGAGGTTGTGGACTCTCCATCCTTGGATGTTTCCAATACCCAGCTAGACAAAGCTTTGGCTAGGATGATCTATTTGGGGACGATCCTGCCTTGAGCAGGGGGTTGGATTAGATGACTTCCTGAAGTCCCTTTCAACTCTAATTTTCTATGATTCTATGATTCGGCCTCAGAAGAGCACATGCTTTCATAGGCAACAGCATCTGATGAAGGTGGCTGTTGCCTGTGAAAGCTTAGGTTTCTGAAGCAGTTAGTTTCTAAGGTGCCACCCAGCCCTGTCCTCTGCCTATTTTAGTTTGGTAACTCCTATTTGTATTGGCACCCTTGAAGATTAGGTGCATAAGAGATGGAATACCATGAACCACCCTAGAGTTCTCCACATACCTCAGAGAACAACCTAGCAGTATGATAGCACAGTGAAGCCTCAATTCCAGAGTACTAGAAGGGGTTATGGCAACTGCACATGGATGCCATGATTGTAATTAAAAATTGGGAGATGCTTGAGAAGTAAAGGACAGGAAGGGCAAACGGGCAGAAAGAAAGGAAAAGCATTAGACTAAGGATTTTCAAAATCAGGAGCCTAAAGTTAGGTTCCTATGTCCAAAAGTAAAGGTTCAAATATGTTTTTTTCAAAGTTATACCTGAGCAACTCCCACTTTTTTTTAAAAGTGCTGAGCAACTCCCACAGAAATAAATGGGAGATCCTGAATACTCAGTGCTTCAAAAAATCAGGTCACTTTTAAGGCAGTTACATTTGGACTTAAGAACCTAACTTTAGGCTCCTATTTTATGTTTTAAAGCTTGGGCTTAGTCAATATCCACTTGTTGCTGAAAAGGGGGATCATGGATACTGAGATAACTTGATAGCTCAAGGCACTATTTTTTTTTCAGAAGGGAGAGTGGAAAAATAAAACTGAGAACCAGAAAAAGTGGAGATAAGGTTTAGATTTTCTAAGAGCTTATCCAAATCTTTGAGACCTGCAGTATCTTTTGAGATTCAGTCATCACTCATAGACACGGTATGTAATCTTTGAGTGAAAGGTCTGGAAATAACTAACTTTTTCAGGCTGTCAGGATTTTAAAAAAGAAGGATTTGCCGTAAGGGAAGATTTAAAGATAAATATTGTTGTGACACTCAAAACTGCAGGGGGGTTAAAAAAAAATATGTCCTATTTGACACACCAGGTGTATTCATTTTAGACACTATTTGAAAATTGTCTAGTATTTAAAATGCCTTAAAATTAAGGCATGGTCCAGATAAAAAAAATCTGGAATTGACCATGATATTCAAAATAGTGAAAGAGAAGAACTGCTATTTTATCCTAAACGTTTACCTCTGAGCTTAATTGAACATCAATAATTCTGGTTGATTACAGAAAAAGAATTATTTGTTTCCTCAAACATGAAAGTCATATGCAGATACATCTATTAATATATTCTTTAGTAAACTAACTTTTCAGAGTTAACACTAGTGTGTACATGGACATGCATGCACACACACACACGTGTTAACAGCCAGGATTGTACTACTTCACTTTAGAGACTTGGGATTGGGATAATTTTCCTGGAAGAACCGTGTAACCAACACATAGGTCTGTATCACAGTATTTTGTCATTCCTTTACCTGTTGTTATGTGCTTGGGAACTATCAATTTAAAAAATGCAGGGAGGGCAGAAGATTTGTGCTAAAGTTCTGTTACCATTTTAAAATAAAAGAAAGTGTAAAGATGGAAGGTCAAACCTTGTTCTACATATTGGGTGTGATCCTATTCCACCTTGTTTAAGGCATGGAAGAACAGTCATTGCAGGAGGTTGGCGGGTCCTCCTCCTTCTTGCTGATGTCTCAGATGTATTTGTATGGCTAAGGTAAGACACATTACAAAAGCAATGTGTTACAGTTTTTCATAGGCTGGGGCAGGGTGAACTAAGATTGTTCTTGGAGATTATGGCGCATCTACACGTGCAATTAATTTACACAAATAAACTCTGGAGCTTATTGCTCTGGAGTTTTTTGATCCTGGGCACACCATTTGAATGTGTGCCCAGGAGCAAAAAACCCCCCAAACCCAAAGAAAACAAAAAAAGAAACAAAAAACCAACAGCTCTGCAGCAACAAGCTCCAGAGTTTATTTATGCACAGCGTGTGGAGCCTGGTTGGAGAAGCCCAGACTGGCAGGGGACCTGGAGGGGTCAGCCTGCCAGCCCAGGGCTGCTCTGACAGGGCTCCACATACTATGGAGGGGCTGGCTGGGGCATAAGGGTGCCTCAATGTGGAGAACTGCCTGCCAGATAGTCCTGCACTGAAGCACCCTGTGCCCCAGCCAGCTGGGGAAACATCTAAATGTACGCTGCTGTGCACAAAAAACTCCACAGCAGACTTGTATTTACAAGTCCTAATGTGCTGCAGAGTTCATTAGTTTCATATGCCCTAATAGAGAGACACGTGTAGATGCCAAGACTTTTACTGTGCAGTTAATTAGTCAACTGCACAGTAAACATCTCACGTAGATACAGCCTTATGGTAACATTCCAGTTACCATCTGGTGATCTAAATTCTATTTCCATTTGGCCACTTATATGCCCAAATGGAAACAGAATGTCACCCTTAGACACCCAACTGCCACTGACGGTATCAATCTGTACTTTCCTGATAATCTAGGTGGCCATTTTCTGGACATCTACAGAACATTTTTGTACTTACATGCCTGGAAGTATGAACACATGGCCCAGAACAACTACATAGTTACACTGACAGAACATGTATAATAATGGCCACACCTCTTCTGGACATACAGCAGACTTAGTTGTTGGACAAGGAATTATTCAGAACCTGTGACAACCAGACTTCACTTCAGGAACAGGAAAGAGCTGCATGCATGTTTCTGTTGCCCCCATAGCTTACTAGCTAGGGGACTCACATGGGAGGCTGGAAGCCCTGGGCTCCTCTTGGCCAGAGGGGTTTAAACAGTGCTCACTTCTCTGTACAGCACTAACAATCACACCACAGATTTGAAATTGCTTACTGGATTCTTCTATCAATACTAACATGGTATTTGGGGAGGAAAAGAGGGCAGTGCAGACAGAAGCTTCTGCCCTACTCGGAACAAGGGACCTAGGTTGAGCTTTGGGTCCTCTCCCTGCCAGGCCACCAGCCACTTCACTGAGCTACAGACTCAGTCTTGCTCCCTTCCTCCTGGCCCATACACCTCTTACATGCCTTCCTCTCATGTACAAGTGGATCCATGACTGGGGGTGTGGGGAAGCAGCAACCAACACTGCAAGGGTGACTGCACCCCCACTCCCAGAAGCAGACTGCACCTCAGGAGCAGCAGCTCTGGTTTTAAGTCCCTTAGTCACCTTTCCCCTCTCCTTTCCCTTTCCCTCTGTGGACAGCAGCTTGTCCAGTCCTATTCCCCTCCTCACTGCTGCTGCTGTCCCCAATGCCCTCAGCTGTAGCAGGGAAGGGGGCTTGGAAGGGAGGTTCCAGAGCGACTCCTGCTCCACTCCAGGTAGGCTGCACGTGGAGCCAGGCTTGTCCAGAGACAGCAGCAGTGGTGGTGACAGTAGGTACATTCCCAGACCCTGTGCTTGCTCCTAGGTTAGCTGGAAACACCCAGAGGAACAAGCAGGGAGGAGGAACCTGCCCATTACTTCTGTTGTTCCTGGCTGAGCCTAGCTCCCCGTGAAGTATAGCTGGAATGGCCAGGAATGGCTCTGGAGCTACCCCTGCTCCTGGGGCACTTGGGGACGGCAACAAGTAAGGCTAGGGGAGAGGTGCCAGTGAACATGGTGTGGGAGGAGGTGGGGGGTGGAATTCTTACTCAGTTTGGGGATTTAAAATCCTTCGCAGCTGCTTCTGTCATGTTCATTGATTGAAAGGGGGGTACATTCATACCACTACACTCCTTCTGGATCCACCCCTGACCTCATGGCCACCCCAAAGGACAGGTTCAAAAGCAGTACTGGAGAAGAGGCTGAATGAAGGCTGACTTGTGGTGTGGTGGTTAAAGTCCTGTGCTATGAACTCAGAAGGAACTGTTCCAGATTTCTTCTGTTAGGATCTCCTACAGCACCTCAACATTCCCAGGTGAGTACTCCCGCTATTGAGTTATTTGGGGTGAAAAGACAAGAGCTTGGTCATTCACTTCATGTTGCTGCTGGTGTGCATAAGTGTCCAGATTTGCAGAGCTATGGGTTCAGGAACAGAATACCCTTGGATCAGCGTTCCCTCTAAGCTGTGTGGCATGCACAGCTGCACAGCTTAGAGGGAACACTGCCTTGGATGTGTAAATACCAAAAAAACAATGTTGTAGCTATCCAGAAAACGAACACTTACATGACCAGGTAAGAACAGAATACCACCCTCAGTGCAGATTATCCAGAACATATTATTTTTGTGAAAATGAAATTTGGAATTGCATCATCAACTTTTAAACATGTGGCAAATTGTTTACAATTAATCAAACTGGGAGAGCATGCTGGGATCTTTATTCTTTACCCAGCATGATACAAGGAGCAGATTAAGCCAGGAAACAATGAATATTGTTAATCTCCAAAAAGTCTGCAGATCCCTCTAAAATACAATGACAAAAAATCTGCAGTTATTTTGTTTCTGTATCAGAGATAAAGATTGGGACCTTATAGCAAAGCTGACAATTCTCAGCTCCACACAAATACATATATAGGCTTTATTCCTGTTGCACCAGGTGTTCAGATCTCCTTTCAAGTTGCTAAGTACCCTTGATTCCCATTGGCTTTAATGAGAATTGAGAATGCTGCATACCTCTCAGGATTAGGCCAAGCAGCAACTTTCATCCAAAAAGAATCTTAAAATCATTAATTAAGCCTCAATATTCTTTTGTGAGAAAACTACTGTTCTACCCATTATATTAATGGAGAGGCACATCCTCAGCTGGTATGAATCAATATAGCTCCTAAGAAAACAGACTTGAAATTCAATTGACCAGTTCCGATTTAAAACAGCAGATAATCTGGCCAAGAGCAAATTGAAGCACAGAGAGAACAAAAGATTCGCTCAAGGCAAAACCACAGATTCCATGAATGTGAATGTTAATGGAAATTGCATCCACACAGTTTAAAAACAATAGATTTAGAGAGTTAGGATACATCTCACATCAAGTGTAACAATAGATCTCATAGCAATTTTTTCACTTCCCATTCCTAACATTTAATCAAACCTGGGGCCTTTTCCAAAGTTCACTGGTATAGTTTTCACTGACCCAAACAGGCTCTGGAACAGGTTTATGATGGATGAGGAGTTCACAATCCAGAATAATTTAGAATAAAGGGGTATCTTATGTTTCCATCACTGCCAGTTTCAGCTCTCTCCACTGCTGTTGGGGAAGGGGTTCATTGGCACATGGTGGAGGAGGCCTACATGGCCTGGGCATAGGAAGAGGGACAGCACAGAGAAGAACAGTGTCTTGTGGTGTCTGGGGCCTGCCTCTAAAAGGTTGCCAAACCCTGGCTTAGATTGCATTAGTGTCCAACATACATAAAGCAGTTTCTGCTTTGAAGAAGGCACTTGGATGATCAAGAAAGAACAGAATGTCACCCTAAGTCATTTTCAAAGCAAACCCTGAGGCAAGTGAGCAGGAGCAGAAAATGAGAGATTTTGGAGAGGTTATTGGAGGGAACATGGTTTATTCCTTCTAGGCATGACAGCATTAGTTGGCTGATACTGATGACTAAATAACTATGACTTGCCTTGGATGTTCTATTTTCCTTTCTCCTGTTATGAAGAAAGAAGCTCTGGTATTTATAGGTCATTTTGATGGTCATAAAGAGGAAGAGTGCAGGTTTCAACAATGAAGAGCAACTGAGAAAACCAGATTCGTAAGTTGTTCTCAAAGAAGCCACAGTAAGAAGGATCAGCAATAATAGAATGGGAAAGAAAAACCTGAAGAGGCAGACAGGCGATTTGCTGTACAAGAAGAGGAAAAAAATGAAGAGGCATTCCTTCCGGGTTTAAGTATCAAGTCATTATACAGTAATCAGGAAATCAACCACAGCACTTATCTTCAGAGGACTAGAACAGAAACTGTAGTGATCCTATCTGCCAGACGTCCCTGCAGCATATAACAGAGCAACTGCCAAGAGGGGTAGTTCAAATATCCTAAGAAAGGAAGAATTTGTCATCAACAACTATATTCAGAAGAATGGAGAAGGAATTCAGCAAGAGACAAGGGCAGTGGGGTAGACTTTTCTCTCCCTAAAGTGAGAATGAGAGATGTAATTGCACTATTTAGCAGATCTCTACTGGTGATAATAAATAATGGACCCAATGCTTTTCAGTCTTGTGGAACTACACAGGTTAGAGAAGGTTCAAGGGCCTCAGAAGGGAACTGAAGAAGGAAGCCCATGTAATCACCTCAGAGAGCTTTTCAGTCCTAGGCATGTGAGAAGACAGAACATATAGATGACCTGCTCTGTGAGTGATATGCAGCTCAGGGGCTTGGGATTTGTGAAATACTAGGCCATATTTTATCAGGCAAAGGGGATTTACAAATAGAAAAATCTGCATCTCATGGGAAGGCAGCTAATCTTGGCTGAAGACCAGCTTACACAGGCAGGGAGGTATTAAACAAACAACGAACGGAGGGAATGCTGAGGGAGGAAAATGCATTACAGACCCAAACTCAGCATGTGCTGAACAAATTGAACACAGGTGACAAGGCATGAAAAGAAGAAAAAAATCATGTGTTTCTGTACCAGTGTGAGAGGTCTAGTTAACTGATTAGAAGAGTTGTGATATAGCTGGCATTACTGAAACTGTTTATACCAGGGATTGGTCAAACTTCAACACAGGTGTCACAAGTGGCACAAGCAGTTTTTGTGTGGCATGTAGCAAACTTGGGAGGGAACAAGCAGTGCAGTGGCAGATAGAGCAGGGAGCAGAAAGCAGAACATCAGATCAGGCAGAGTGCACAGGGCAGCAGATTGGGTAAGGGCAAGGGGACAGAGTGGCACTTGGGGGAGGGGACTAATTTGTGGCTGTCGCAGAGCACTTAGGTGCCCTGCTCCTAAGAAGGGTGAAAAATCCTAGGGGAAGAGTCCTGGCAGGGAGTAATGAGCACAGCTGTGGGTTGCCAGGGCAACCAGAGGAGGTCAGCTGACCAGAAGGGGCAGGGCCTGGCTCCCATATAAAGCCCAGGGGCTGAGGCCAGGCAGGCAGTTTCCTGTCAGCAGCCAGGGAGGAAGGAGCTCTCCCTGACCAAAGCTGAGAGGAGAGGCCTGACCGCAAGTACAGCCTGAGCCGGGTAAAGGATGGAGCATCCATGGGGTGTTTTGAGGAATGATGTTTTAGCTGGGCGGCTCTAATTTATGTTACAGTCCAGGGGCTTGCGTTTTTGTTGCTGTTTAAATACCGGTGGTTTGGGTGAGGCTATTAGGGGTTGGAGGAGGCCTCATAGGGGGCACACGGCCATGTGGGGACCCCAGTGCCAGCTAGGGCACAGCATTCGAGGTGCACTGACCCCAGCCCAGAAAGGGGGGCAGTTGAGAGGAGAGGGGACAGAGCAAGACGGGGTTGCTCAGGGCCCAGAGAGGGGTAAAAAGGGGGCCAGATTAGAACAAGGCCCAGACCAAACAGAGTCAATTCCATTGTCGAGGTGTGGCTGCGGTGTAGGGGAGGAAATGGAGCTGCAGATAGTGCCCCCTGGCATTGGGGCAGTAAAAAGGCAGTCTCCTGCTGATTAACATCAATTAACAGCAAGGCATGGCAGACAAGAAGGCGGGCGGTTGCCCCAGGAACAGGTGGGAGGGCCAAGGAGATCGGCCTTGAGCAGGCTCCCTGTTACAGTGGCATATTTGCCAAAAAGGTTGGCCCCTACTGGTTTACATGGTCAAAGCTTGGTCATATCTACAACGGCCAGGAAAAAGACACAACTCTCTTCCCTGCAGTTTTCCTGGATCCGTCATGTGATAAAGACCACAGCTGTTGTAGCAAGCCCAGAGTGAAACCCACACTGGGATTCAGGTAAGGTATCTTCAGCCAGTGCTACTAGTCATTTAAGGAGAACTCTTGGCAAGACTTTGCTGGTATTCAACAGAAAGACTGTTCTACTATAGTTGTTGAAATCAGATTTTTCATTTATTTTTCTTGTAGATTGAAAAAATTAGAGCATCTTTTGGGTCTTCTTCCTACACATGAAAGAAGACCCAATATAGACTCTGATTCAGGTATTAACCTCCCCTTCTGTATATTTCTAACCTAGTCCAGCAGCCTTTTTATTTTGTAACTGAGAAATTGCTTTCATGATCTTGCTCAATCACTGATCTTAGATTTTATCAGCTGTTCTGGGAGCTCTCAGAAAAAGCCTATGTCCACATCAGTGGGTCTATTTAAAGGCAAAATAATTTTTGTCTGTATTTCCATGCAACTATTTTGCTTTCCTCCCCTGCCCAGCCCACACCCCAAGAGCTGTTGAAAATACTTTAATGGTATAGTAGTGGTGTATGTGGAACCATATATCACTAAAGAAACATCTTGTTTCAAAACCAAAACCCTTTCCCTATCACCAGAAAGGAGAGATCAAAGGGAAATATATATATCTGTTTAGGGCGCTGTGAAATGGCACCGTTCCATTTTTGCCTTGAGTTTTGACGGAACAGTGTTCTGTATCAAATCTCTTTTCGAGTCAAAACAGCTGTTCCATTCCATCGAAACAGAAAGGCTGTTTTGATGTTGTTTCAAGTTTTGTTGGACTTCCCATCCCCAGTGCTAGATCACGCTGGGGGTGGAAGGCAGCCCAGCTGGGCTGCTTTCCCGTCCCCAGTGCTAGATTGCACTGGGGGTGGGAAGCAGCCCAGCTGGTCTGCCTTCCTCCCCCAGTGCAATCTAGTGCAGGGGACAGGGAAGCAGCCCGGATGAGCTGACTTCCCATTCCCAGCCTATGGTCAAAACGTTTCGACCAGCCTTGTTTTGTTTCAAGGCTATTTTGACAGCCTTTGTTTTATTCCAGTTTTGCTGTTTCAACCTCAAAATTGGTCGAAACAGTGTCAGAACGAAATGGACGGTGAAATTTTGCACAGCCCTACTGTTTGTGCTAATTTTTTGAAGACTAAGATAGATGCCACTGTGCCTTTTGCAACCCCATATCTCTGCATCTAGTTCTCCACTAGTCAACTGACACAAGGGAACTCAAGAAGACTTAAGTGGTCTGCCAGGCAGCTGAGAGACCTGTCTGTCAGGTGTCACCTTATATGCACAACCACAGTGCACTCTCCTCTTCTGCCATCATAGGTGTTGCGTATAGCACCTTGGCCAGCTGCTTTTCCACCCAGGATTTTTGCAGTCTGAGGTTAATGTAATTCCTCTCCTAGTATGGCTGAGAGGGCCAATGAGCTTGAACTGAATATGAGATCAGTGTGACAATTCTCCTAGAATAATCTGGCCACAGTATTTTTACTCAACATTAGTTGGTGCTCCTACACACACAGGAAGTCTTTTCTCATCCCCCGACTTGGGGAATGCTCCCTAGAGCTATTTATACCTATCATCCAGTGATCAAGAATATAGCTAAGATGTAATATACACAGATGTTATAGATTCATAGATGTTAGGGTCGGAAGGGACCTCAACAGATCATTGAGTCCGACCCCCTGCATAGGCAGGAAAGAGAGCTGGGTCTAGATGACCCCAGCTAGATGCTTATCTAACCTCCTCTTGAAGACCCCCAGGGTAGGGGAGAGCACCACCTCCCTTGGGAGCCCGTTCCAGACGTTGGCCACTCGAACTGTGAAGAAGTTCTTCCTAATGTCCAATCTAAATCTGCTCTCTGCTAGCTTGTGGCCATTATTTCTTCTAACCCCCGGGGGCGCCTTGGTGAATAAATACTCACCAATTCCCTTCTGTGCCCCCGTGATGAACTTATAGGCAGCCACAAGGTCGCCTCTCAACCTTCTCTTGCGGAGGCTGAAAAGGTGCAGTTTCTCTAGTCTCTCATTGTAGGGCTTGGTCTGCAGGCCCTTAACCATACGAGGTTAACCAAGGAGGGAAGTATCACCTCCTTGGACCTATTCGTCATGCATCTGCTGATGCACGATAAAGTGCCATTGGCTTTTCTGATGGCTTCCTCACACTGCCGACTCATGTTCATCTTGGAGTCCACTAGGACTCCAAGATCCCTTTCTACTCCCGTGCCACCCAGCAGGTCATTCCCTAGGCTGTAGGTGTGCTGGACATTTTTCCTCCCTAGGTGCAGCACTTTGCATTTCTCCTTGTTGAACTGCATTCTGTTGTTTTCTGCCCACTTGTCCAACCTGTCCAGGTCTGCGTGCAGCTGTTCCCTGCCCTCCAGCGTGTCCAC
>NW_005842266.1:15980-46258 GCF_000455745.1 Alligator sinensis | reverse complement strand
GACCCTCTAGCCAATTCACCACCCACCGGACTGTGTAGTCATCCAAGTCACAGCCTCTTAACTTGTTCACCAGTATGGGGTGGGATACCGTATCGAAGGCCTTGCTGAAGTCTAAGTATACGACATCCACCCCTCCTCCTGTGTCTAGGCATTTCGTAACCTGGTCATAAAAAGAGACTAGATTGGTCAGGCACGATCTGCCTGCCACGAACCCGTGCTGGTTTCCCCTCAGCATAATTTGTCCTGCCGGGCTCTCGCATATGTGAGCCTTGATGATTTTTTCAAAGACTTTGCCAAGGATGGAGGTGAGACTGATTGGCCTATAGTTGCCCAGGTCCTCCTTCCTCCCCTTCTTGAAAATGGGGACCACATTGGCCCTTTTCCAGTCCTCCGGGACTTGGCCCGTGTGCCACGAGCGTTTGAATATTCCCACCAGTGGCTCTGCAATGATGTCGGCCAGTGCCTTCAGCACCCTCGGATGGAGCTCATCCGGGCCTGCCGACTTAAAGGCATCCAGTTCCTCCAAGTGACTCTGCACCATCTCAGGGTCTACGCATGGAAGTCTGGCGCCTTGCTGCTACCTCTCTACAATCCCAGTGAGAGACTTGTCTTGCCCCTCGCTTAGGAACACTGAGGCAAAGAACTCATTGAGGAGTTCAGCCTTGTCCCCCCTGTCCGTCACCAATTGTTTCTTCCCATTTAGCAGGGGTCCTATTCCTCCCTGTGCCTTCCTTTTACTCCCTATATATCTAAAAAACAATTTCTTGTTGTCCTTTACTTGGTTTACTAGTCAAACAGATGACTTGTTAGTCAGCTGTTTGACTAGTACCACACATTTTTTCTGATTAAAACATTAGTTCTGCACAATTTCAATAAAACACATTTCAACTGGGTTAAGAACAAGAAGAGTGATAGGTGTCAAAGTAGTTATTAATGGGGACTCATCATCTAATGGGGATGCTTGTTGTGGGGATCTGCAGCAGCTGGCACTGACACTGATGTGATTCAACATTTTTACCATCCATCTGGTAGTCAACATAAAGTCATTGCTGATAAAGTTATCCACACTTTGGCAGAGTTGTAAATAATGGTGGGGACAGGGCAGTCGTATAAAGCCATGGATAAGTGGCTAATTTGGACCAGTTCAAACACAATCCAAATTAATAGTCAAAGATAGTTACATATCTGAGAACAAGGGCTGCATGACTCAGAATGGGGACTATGTCCTGGATCCCAGAAAGCAGTTACTCTAAGGCATAGCTGGGTAGTTTGGTCTGGAGGGCCACTTAAGGAGTTTTGATGAGCTGTTGTGGGTTCATTCAGCATGCCCTTCCCCCACTGCTGTGCCATGCTGGATCAGCACCCACCCCCCACCGCTGCCCATAGCAGCTCACTAAAACTCCCTAAGTGGTGCAGGACAGAGTAGGCAGGTAGGTGCTCCATGAATACTGGCCCAGGACCCCTGCAGGCAGGGCATGCTCAGCTGAGTGGATGGGATGGAGCTATGGGCAGGCAAGAAATGGCATCCAGGAGTGGGACAGGTGAGTGGGCATGGCTGGAGCTGGGGACATGGGATGACAGTGCAGGGCCAGGGCCTGGGTCACAGCTGCAATCTGCTCCCCACTGGGCCCTGTGGTGTCACCACCCCACAATCCTGGCCCCAGCCCTGCCCATCCAAACTGCTCCTGGGCACCGCTCCCTGCAGCCCCATCCCATCCACCTGGCCAAGTGTGTCCTGCTTGTGGGGTCCAAGTTTGGTTTCCATGGAGTCCCTACCCACACACTTCATCCAGCACCCCCACTGGCAGGTGTGGAGTGGAGGGGCAGCAGGGCTGATGGTAGTGGTGATGGAAAGAGCTGTGGCAGCTAGAAGGAGTGGTTACTGCTGGGAAGCAGACTCTGGATGTCACACCACCAGATTATTGAATTCTCTCAAGCTTTTTTGAGAGAATTATCCTGCCGCATGTCCACGAGTGGCCTGCAGGGAAGATTATGCTTAGGGGCAATCAACACGGGTTCATTAGAGGCAGGTCCTGTCAGACCAACCTGGTGGCCTTCTATGACCAGATTACAAAATCCTTGGATGCAGGGGTAGCAGTGGATGTAGTCTTTCTGGACTTTAGGAAGGCCTTCAACACTGTCTCTCACCTCATTCTCATTAAAAAACTAGGGGCCTGTGGCGTCGACACCTACACAGTCAAATGGGTCACTAACTGGCTGGAGGGCTGCACCCAGAGAGTGGTGGTGGATGGGTCTTATTCGACCTGGAGGGATGTGGGCAGTGGGGTTCCACAGGGCTCGGTCCTTGGGCCTGCACTGCTCAACATCTTCATCAGTGACTTGCACAAGGGGGTAAAAAGCACCCTGTTCAAATTTGCAGACGACACTAAGTTGTGGGGCAAAGTGGCCATACTAGAAGCGAGAAATAGGCTGCAATCAGACCTAGACAGGTTACAGGGGTGGGCGGATGAGAACAGGATGGGTTTCAACACTGACAAGTGCAAGGTACTGCACCTGGTAGGGAAGAACCAGCAGCATACCTACAGGCTGGGGAACTCCCTTCTCGTCAGTGCAGAGGCAGAAAAGGATCTTGGTGTCATTATGGATGCCAAAATGAACATGGGCTGACAGTGTGGGGATGCGGTCAGGAAGGCCAACCATACCTTGTCATGCATCCACAGGTGCATCTCAAGCATGTTCAGGGAGGTGACACTGGTCAGGCCACAGCTGGAGTACTGCGTCCAGTTCTGGGCATCACACTTCAGGAGGGATGTGGACAACATGGAGAGGGTCCAGAGGAGGGTCACTCACATGATCAGGGGTCAGTAGGGCAGGCCCTATGAGGAGAGGCTAAGGGACCTGAACCTGTTCAGCCTCCACAAGAGAAAGCTGAGGGGGGATCTAGTGGCCATTTACAAACTAGTCAGAGGGGACCAGCAGGCATTGGGGGAGTCCCTGTTCCCCCAAGCACTACCAGGAATGACTAGAAATAACGGCCACAAGCTGGCAGAGGGTAGATTCAGACTAGATGTTAAGAGGCGCTACTTCACTGTCAGGGTGGCTAGGATCTGGAACCAACTTCCAAGAGAAGTGGTGCTGGCTCCTACCCTGGAGGTCTTTAAGAGGAGGTTAGATGAACACCTTGCTGGGGTCGTTTGACCCCAGTACTTTTTCCTGCCATGGCATGGGGTCAGACTTGATGATCTGCTCATGTTCCTTCTGGCCCTACCTACTATGAAACCACCCCAGCCCAGCTGCATGCACCACAGCTTGGGCTGTCCCCCACACCTGGGCCAGGTGGGGCCAAAGTACCCACCGTGGGCCAGATAAAATCCCTTGGCATGCCGGATCCAGCACACACAATGTATTTCACCCATCCCTGCTCTAAAGCCTTGGTTAAACCATACGTTTATAGTGTTATAAATCAGCCTTTCCACTGCTGTAGAAAAGGATCAGGCAGCCATTCAGTAGTGTAATTCAGGGGTGTCAAAGATGGAGCCTGTGGGCCTGATCCAGCCTTCAGAGCCCCATTATCTAGCCCCTAGGACTGTCCATATGCAGCACATGGTGCATGCCAGACCAGCCCCACCCACAGGAAGTACCTTGGACATAAGCCACACAATGGAAGGAACCCCTCCCTATCCACTCCAGGACCCAGGCTGGTTCCAGCTGCTCAGAGTGCTGATTCCAGCTGCTCAGGGATGTGCACTGCACACAGTGCCTCTCCAGCTGGCCCAGGCCACATGCCACATGCAGTACTCACTTCAGCTGACCCCAGATCCATGCTATAAACAGCACCACCTCCCCCACAGCCACTCTGGGGTGGGCACTGCATCCATGGGTCTGAGAGCAGCTGGAAAAAGTCTGGAAGGTATGCACATACTATCTGGAGCAGGTGCTGCAGGCAGCATACATTCCAGAGCAGCCAGAACAAGCACCACGTGCAGTAAATCCAGCTGTCACACAACGAGGCATAGGCAGTCTGACTGGCAATTCAGATACGCTTAGCTGAAGGTCCAAGGATCAAAGCCAGAGGGTCAGATTCAGGGCCAAGCACAAGGCAGATCGAGATCAGGGATCAAGTTGGGCCAAATACCTGTGACAGCCAAG
Source organism: Alligator sinensis (assembly GCF_000455745.1). Lineage (NCBI taxonomy): Eukaryota > Metazoa > Chordata > Crocodylia > Alligatoridae > Alligator > Alligator sinensis. Next base: position 42,148 of record NW_005842266.1, on the reverse strand, counting down.
TTTCAACAGTCTAAGATGCAAGGCAGCAGCAGAGGTCAAAGTCCAAGAAGGGTAAGTAACAGGTGGTCAGACCTAGAAACAGGGCACAGAGACAAGGAAACATCAGGCTGACCCAAAGACAGCCAAAACCTTATTGTCCAGTCAGCTTCCCCAGCCAACAGGAAGCATTATATTGGTGGGAGTATCCAATCAGGTATCAGAAACCCTGGGCTAATCAGAGGCTGGCAGTGGGAGCCCTTTCTGTGGTGGGGCCCATTTGTTTGCTAGTCTGCCATTCTTCATGAGTTGTGGCCTGGTCGAGGGCTGAGCTGGTGCTTGAGGCCAGTAGTTTGGACCTGTTAGTCCAGATGAAGTTTGACACCCCTGGTGTCACTTATTTCAGTGTGGTAATGTTGTTACACTTGGAATAATAACAGGTAAAACTGGACTACCAATGTAGTGTAGGTAAGCTATACCAGTGTAAATATCATTTATCCACAATTATCCTAGGGTAGCCATTTCTTATAGGCTTCAGAATGGTGAAGTAGTATAACACTGCCCTCCTGAACAGATGCAAATGTGCCTGAAAAAGATGTAGAGCTCAGAGTGGACAAAGAATTTAATATGTGATCATGACACAAGAAGGACTAACACCATATGGGGGTAAATGGGGAGAATTTAAGGGTGTATGATATGCAAGAGGCTGGATTACATACTCTAATAACTTTTTCTGCCTTAAACACTATGAATCTTTGAGCAATTCTGCTCATCATAGAAAACTAAGTACTATATACACGTGCACAGTTTAAGTTTTCTTTCTGGTTTGTGGTTGGTCCACAAAAGAGGATACAAATCTGTTATAACTAATGGCTGGTGAACTCCCCACATACTTCAAGTGGTGAGGGCTGATGCAGCTAGCATTGAAGAAGCTTGGTTTATTCTCTCTTTCTCATGACAGCCCTAGAAGAGGGTATTTTTGTCATTTCTTATCTTTTAAATTTGTTCTATCTGTTAAATTGTAAAAAGGATAGCTTTCCTGTTACACACTGTAATTTCTGCTTTGCTTATTTGAGCAAATTATGACTTCTTCATATCACCAATAGTTCTAAGGGGAAATAGTGTGTATTTTCAAGGACTAAATGGAATACATTTTTTTTTATAGCTCACAAGCACCTTGACTGTTGTTTATTGAGCAGATGCTTTGAGAATCCCTTTCTTTAGCTTATGCATAGCCTACAGATGCATATTTAAATAAAGGCAATCTTTAAATGAATGTTGTTATTAAGAATCACAATACTTTGCCATTACATATAAAACATTATGAGGTTTCATATCCCTGGGCACATCACAGATTCCATGGGGTTCTGCATTGCTCTATGTACAGCTACCAGCAGGCATCACCACATGCCTAATAAACAAACTAGACTGTGCTCTAAACTAGGTTACACCAGTATAAATTAAGGTAACAATATGGATGCCATACTTGCACTGATGCAACTGATATCAACAAAAGAATCTAGTCTTCTGCTGTATCTGCAAGAGGGGAAATCATTTTTATGGGGAGACTGTGTGGCAAACTAGGAGTTGCTATTTGGTACTTGTTTATATCCAATTATATTTATATACCACTGCCATTAGTGTGGTGTGACTGTCCTGAAAGTTGGAAGGGATAGTTTACTTCAGGGGACTATCTTTGTAGCATTGCAGCCTAGTCAGCTAGAGCAGGTGGCAACCTCAGCCTGTGGGCCAGATCCAGCCCATGGAACCATTTGATCCAGCCGATGGACCTGGGGCTTTGGTGGTATTCAGCAGCAGGGAGCTCTGGCAGCAGTCACTGTCTCCTGCCACAGTGGGGGAAAGTGGTAGAAGCAGGCACTTCCCCTGTGCTGCCACTGGGAAAAGCAGTGATGGTGCCTGGGTCTTACGGCCCCCTCACCTCTGATCTGAACTGGCTCAGTCCAACCCACAGCCTCAAAAGATTGTCAACTGCTGAGTTAGGGAACAGAGAGGAGATCCTTTCTAAGGCCTTTGTTACACATTACTCTTATGAGGCACTAATAGCCCTTAAAATGCAAGCATCCACTCATTAAAGAAGGGAAACTAGTGTTAAATGCTCTCTGAGCATCTCAGATTTATGCCACTTTGGGCAAAGATTAACTCTAGGTCATGCTACTCAGCTTACATCACTGTAATGGCAGTCTGCTCCCACAGAGATAAGACTAAGTTTGGGTCCTTCAGCATCCTAGGATGCAGCACTCCTGCTCCCTCACTCCCAACTCCATGCATGATCTAGCCCACCCTCCTGAGCTCTACTGCTCCAGGACTGGTACTGTCCAGGAGGAGGCAGGGCCCTGTCAGTGCTGGGAGGGGGGCTGCAGTAGTGGGAGCATGTAGCCAAGATGGGGAGAAGCATGAGGGCTATGGCTTCCCTTTGCAGGTCCCAGCATCCAATCCTTGGATGGGGGGTGAGGGGAAGCATAATGTGCATGCAGCCATTTTAAAATGTTTTCTTCTGATGATTTGTTCCAGCTGCTAAACAAAAAAGAATCTTGTTTGACTGAGGATTTTGTTGACTGTATCAGTCATCACAGGTTCCTGACAGGGCGAAATGCAGGTGCCCATTCAGACCTGCAGTGTGAAGGGAGGTGTTATACATGGGATATGGTCCTGACTTGAAAGTGGAAAAACTGAGGGCACATCCAGATGAGCGTGCACGTGTGGCATGCAGCGCCGCAGACCCATGTGTGGCACTCCACAAGCAGATGTTCCTTGCACTGCTAATTTCAGCGTGGGGGATCCCAGTGTCAAAAAAAACCGTGCTTAAAAAAGCATGCACCACTGGAGCCTGGTGAGCCAGAGCCATACACCAGCTGATGACCAGACTCCCAGCTGACAGATTGCTGCTGCTGCAGCCTTTGGAGGCCTTTAGGACCCCAGGTAAGGCTGCTGGGACCAGCCCAGGTGCTGGTCCCTGCCTCCCCTAGCCCACCCAGGGCAACATGCTGGGTGCCAGAGCACAAGTACAGAGGCGTTCCCCGGGAACAAGCAGCAGTGGCACGTATTGTGCCACTGCTGTTTGTCCCTGGGGAAACACATGTCCCTGCTTGTGTGGATGTGCCCTGAGAATTCATCTCAAGAGTGGTATGGGCAAGAGGATGAACATTTCAGAAAAACCTGAAATGAGACTGAAGTGCAACTAGCCTTGGAACTATAAAAGGCTGGCACTGGAAACATATTCTTTCATCAAGAAAACTCTTAGGCAAGTACTCTGCTCTCTGAGTGAAAGACGCAACATTTCTTTAGCATGAGCCAACAAAACTTGATGTATACATTACCTATAATTTTTAACACTAACATAGAGTCATATCTTTGAAGGGAATTTTTGATAAATATGAGCAGTTCTGGACTAGCAGGAATTCCTTGGAGAGAAGAAATCTTGAGACAGTGTTATGCCAAATGGGTTATCATTTCATTATTCCCAGTGTTATTATTTTAAGATAAACACCTATCTGCATAACAGAGTCTGAAGAGTTATATGTTTTCATTGAGAGACCAAAGAAAATGTTTTTAGAAAGTGATTTTTTTTTTTTTTGGCTAACAGAAAACATATTTTATTATTTTAGCTTCCCAGACCTCAAAGCATTCTTTGGAAGCACAGCAGGATTTTAGAAAGTCTTAATATACTATTTTTTCCTGTTTTCACAAACTGAGGGAAAAATACTTTCATGATTAAAATAAAGTTCAATGAACTATACTCAAGGGCAAATGGAGGGGGAGATTATACAAAGGAAAACAAAATTAATTAACTTTTAAACTAGGCCCAAATTTTGTTTCTGCATGTGTGCATGTGTGCATATTTGAGCAAGGGGCAAAGTCTTTCTTGTTGTTTATCATTTGAGTCCTGAGTATAATGTTATTCAATGCAAACACTTGACTGGAATTTCACAAAAGGTTTTAGAGGTTGTTACATTAGAATCTTATTGAGTAAAGATGGGGAAATAGGGGTTAATCCAGCTGTATCATGACATCAGAGTTGCCAACCTTTTTTTTTTTTTTTTTTACCAACAATCTGCAAACTTTCTACTGAAAATCAAACTTTTTTTACTGATATGTTTTTCTGGCATATTTTAGATAATGTAAATGTAACCCTTCTTCCAGGCCCTGGATGGTAGTAACAAGGGTTGGATTCAAATTTAGAGGTTTAACATCAGGCTTCTAAATCTGGCTCAAGGCCCCACTTAGAAACCTGGGAAACTAAATGTTAACTGGGTGTTCTAAAGTGAACAAACTTCTCCACTCACAAACACTACTTAACTAAAACAAGGTTTATTATGGAGGAAAATGGGATAAATACACAACTTTTGAGAAAAAATTAACCATTAAACTGAAACCCAGTTAATAGTCTCAGTCGCTGGCAAGCCAGCCTAGAGGAGCAACCCTCTTTCCCAGTCTGTTGGGAAGGGAGACCCATCCAGGGGTTCTACTACCTACACCAGCCAACAGTGACCCCCAGACTGTAAGACCTTAGCCTACAAACAGTAAATCAGGCAGAAGTAGCCTCCAAACCTTTGAACTTGCATACTAATGAGGCTATGTAACAAAGGAATATTCAGTTACCAAGTAGAACACAACAATAGCTGATCCTGTATACCATAAACAGGGTTACATCAAGGAAGCATAACTAGTACAAAAATATATATAACTAAGAACTACAACTAAGCATTATTTTAACCATTCTCAGAATCCTTCTTTTTGTGACTGTACGCTGAGACATCAATCCTGTCAACCGCTGCAATGGTAATTTGCAGTAGTAGTTTCCCCCTTCGTGCCCTATAGCTTCATCCCAGCTGGACAGTGCCCTCTCTCTGTCCTGCCTGGGGCCTCAGATTTGTCAGATCCATATGACCCTACCTACCTTTGGGGCAAGCAGCTATTGCTAGTGGCACAGGCACATACAGTGGCAGTGCATGCTAAGAGGGGGTAAGAGGGGCTACAAAGGTCTGACAGAGCTCCCTGCAGGGTGCTGTACTCTTTCTCAGACACAAGGTGGCACTGCTTTGATTTGTCTGTCCATCAACACTTCTTGCATCCAGCCTCATTCCAATGACTGATCTTCAATCAAGCTCACATTTTCTTAGGTGTATTTTCTTAGGACAGCTCCATTTTTAACAGACTTTACAGCCAAGCATTTTTTAACCTTTTTTTAAACAGACTGTCCATAAATTTACAGACAGTTGGCAATTCTACATAGCATAAAAACCATGTAATACCATTATTTAATCTTGTTCTCAGTAACTGAACTATCTAATATGCTTTCATCTGGGGCTGCCAACCAGTAGGTGTAATGTCCCTAGCTAGAAAAAAAAAATCATTATCCTTTAAAAGTAAATTAAAAAAATAGCCAACGTGTCAATAAAAATAGTAAAAAAATGATTAACCGTTTTTGTTAGTTTAATGTACATTTTCAAATTACGGGCCAATTTTAGCTGGTAGATAGTCATGGAATAAAAAAAGGTTCAAGTTAAACGTGGCATGAGTTTTTCATTCTGAATCAGGCTACAACCCATTGGTTAGGAAGGTTTAGTCAGGGATGATCCTGCCTTCAGTATGGGGTTGGACTGGATGACCTCATGAGGTCTCTTCCAGCCCCACTTCCTCATGTTCCTATGATATAGGTTACTGTAAATTATAGGCTACTCCAATAATAGCATCAACAGAGGCAGTAGATAATTATGTGAGGAAAATGGAAAAAAATTGTTTTAAAAAATATGTTGTCTGGTTTTTCATAGAAAATATCAGAAATTCCCTTTTAATTTTCTGGTTCTAACTCATTCAGCATTCTAACAATAAAGGCTAAAGGGTTGTTTTCCCTTGTGGATGCCTAACTCCTCAAGTCCATTCGTTTAGGACTATGCAAGTTGTTGATAACTGAAAGTTTAATGAAGAGGCCTCTCACTTGAGTTGGGCTCTAAACACGAACCAAATTCTCAACATTTGTGAAATCCTCCCTCCAACATGGGAACATGGTAATGGGTTGTGTCAATGAACCAACAAGTTAGCACTGCAAGCATCTGTATGCTTGGGTATATTATTTATAGGCATATAATATGCATTTTATTTTAGTGATGTTCAATTCTGAATGTCTGTTTGCAAGTAACAGTCTCTATAGCATCTCTTAGATGCACAGAATTAACTCTTGAAAATATTTTTAAAGCCATGCCTGCCTAAATTTGTCTGATTTTAGAAACGTAAGCAATTCTTGGGCTGGCTAGTACTTAGATAGGAGACTCCTTTTTAATACTAGGTACCATGGATACAAGCCAAAGAGTTTGGTTGAACAGTTGGTGATTAGTGGATCATGGAAATTAATCCAGGGGAAGACTTAATTTGGCTGATCCTCAATGCTGAACTGATGGAAAAGAATAAAGAGAGAGAACATTCCTACTGAACAACACAGGCCAATCCCTGGGTCTAGTTTTGTTGCACTTAGCACATGATGTGGGTTACCTCAAGTGTCTCTAACCCATCTTTCCTCTTCCACAATTTGGGAGCAAAATGCCCCCAAACTTTTACACCATTTATAAGTAAAATTTCCTTGATAAAATATATAGTATAAAATAATTTTAGCTTCGTAATGTCATTGCGTAAGTAGAATTTGTAGAACTTATTTTCCCTATTCAATTCTTTAAACCATAATACAGAAAAAAAACTTTATTTGCTGTGAAACACATCAAAGCTCTATATTGTTGTAATGTTCTTTTATTGAAACCTTTCACGGTAACAACAATGTGATTTACAGCTTTTAAAATAACAGTTCTATATAGCACAAAGACACCGACTAGCCATTCTCAATAGGAAATACATAATTACAATTACTGCTTTGTACCAAAATTCAAACTTGCATCTTGTAGCTCACAAAAGGGGAATAAAATGTAAAGGAATTGAATCAATTAATTTACTGTTTAATGTCCCTCCAGAGTTACAATATGTATGGTGTTTTCTTACTGTGTCAAATATGACAGTACATTTTTTCATGAGGCTAAGTCCTGTGTATCTAGTTAACTATTCTTATCATTTGTGTGCAATACACTGATAAAACATACTCTGCATTTATTAAACATCTGGTGTCCTACCTGATTTGTGATATTGCTGGTAATGCTAGTTTGGACAGCTGGGATATGTTAAATAAAAAGTGAACTAACAGTAAATTTATTATCATAAAAATTATACTTAACATAACAAATTTGACACTAGAGGACACTGAATTATGATAAGGCTTTGCATTCATCATGAATCAAGTTGTATGCCCCTGTATTGTGAACTTTAGTAAAAATGTTTATATTTTCTTATGTTTTACATCTGTGTGACACACACAGTGAGAAAAGAAACGCTTGTGTATATATTCTATATTTGTACACATTAGTGATTTTAACTTGTGCTTGAAGCAGAACAGCACCTCTATATTAAACAAATTAGTTCAGTCTTTTCACTTAAAGCCAAATTCTAAACTTTTTATTTTGTATGAAAAATGTACTGTACATTTACTAAAGTTGAAGTGTGTGCTATGCGTACAAAGAATGTTTTAGCATTTATAAACAAAATCTGTAAGTCTGTGAGCTAAAAGTACTTTAAAAATGTGATTGTAAAGATATTTTAATCAGTCTGACTTTGCTTTCATGCCCCCGTTGCTTACAAATTGCTGGATTGCATAATTCATCCTTTCCTTATAATTAAAGGTGAGTTCCTGCATTCCTTGAATGTCTGTTTTGTATATCGAAGGGGTAACTAACTAACACTTTTATGGCAGGGAGTGTGTGTGTCTGTGTGTAGGAAGGGGGGGTCCCCACACACCTCCACCCTCCCTCACACCCCACAAACCCACACCCTGCTCCCACAACCTTCCCTGTGTATATGCATACCCACACCCTGTAACATAACCTACACCTCTCCATACATAGCCACATGCCCTCACAAACCCCACACACATAACCACCCCCTACACATGTACTGTACACCCCAACGTGCACACACACATCCCCCCAACCACACACCACATGCAATATACAAGAGAAGACTTTATTTTCAAGCTATTATGCAATCATCTCTATACACATGATACAAATGCAAATAAATCAGGACAAACATATCTTTTGAAATAAAATTAAAATATGTTATAGTAGATGTTTGACTTTTGGTATATGATTTGTTTTTTCCTGGTTCCAAGATGGCATCTACACAGTCAAATGGGTCGCTAACTGGCTGGAGGGCAGCACATAGAGAGTGGTGGTGGATGGGTCATTTTCGACCTGAAGGGGTGTGGGCAGTGGGGTCCCCCAGGGCTCAGTCCTCGGACCCACACTGTTCAACATTTTCATCAGTGACTTGCACAAGGGGGTAAAAAGCACCCTGTTCAAATTTGCTGATGACACTAAGATGTGGGGGGATGTGGGCACGCTAGAAGGGAGGAATAGGCTGAAACTGGACCTAGACAGGTTACAGGGGTGGGCAGATAATGGGTTTCAACACTGACAAGTGCAAGGTGCTGCGCCTGGGGAGGGAGAACCAGCAGCATACCTACAGGCTGGGGAACTCCCTTCTCGTCAGTGCAGAGGCAGAGAAGGATCTTGGAATCATTATTGATGCCAAAATGAACATGGCCCGACAGTGTGGGGACGTGGTCAGGAAGGCCAACCACACCATATCGTGCATCCACAGATGCATCTCGAGCAGGTCCAAGGAGGTGATTCTCCCCCTCTATGCAGCACTGGTCAGACCACAGTTGGAGTACTGTGTCCAGTTCTGGGCGCCACACTTTAGGAGGGATGTGGACAGAATTGAGAGGCTCCAAAGGAGGGCCACTCGCATGATCAGGGGACAGCAGGGCAGACCCTACGAAGAGAGGCTAAGGGACCTGAACCTGTTCAGCCTCCACAAGAGAAGGCTGAGGGGGGATCTAGTGGCCATTTACAAACTAGTTAGAGGGGACCAGCAGGCATTGGGGGAGTCCCTGTTTCCCCGAGCACTACCAGGAGTGACTAGAAGTAACGGTCACAAGCTGGCAGAGGGTAGATTCAGACTAGACATCAGAAGGTGCTACTTCATAGTCAGGGCAGCTAGGATCTGGAACCAACTTCCAAGAGAAGTGGTGCTGGCTCCTACCCTGGGGGTCTTTAAGAGGAAGTTAGACGAACACCTAGCTGGGGTCGTTTGGGGGAAGGGGGGAGGTACCTGCCAAGGGGCGAGGCTATCCTTGCAGCCCTTGACAGTTCACCAAAACTCATTAAGCTGCCTTCCAGTCAAAATATTGCCCATTCCTGGGTTAGTTTGGTCCAGTGAGAGCAGACAGCAAGCACCTAGGGTAGCCATCTGCATTATACAAGGTACACATACACCCAACTCAGTACATAACACCCCTCTTCCCTGGACAGCATAGTCCTCTAAGTACTTGGGCTGGGTAGTGACTTGCCTTGGATGACCCATCTGAAGGGCTGGACTCATTTCATTGGCAATAACAGAAGGCTCTTTCGTTTCTTCTTGAGTCATTTCTGCAGCTGGAGGATTTGACAGGTTGAGAAAAACAACTGATGGATGGGTAAGAACTGGCAACATCAAGTCTTCCAAAATTATACATGGTACATCATCTGCAACTCAGCCTCACATCTGGCTGACATTTCAGCAAAGTATTTGGAGTGTTGGCTTGATGGTACTGATCCTGCGGATTCAAGGACAGTTGCAGGCACCATGTCCTGGTTGCATAATTTTGCACATACATGGGTTGTTTTGGAAGTCTGCACAGGTGAAGTATCCTGTTCTTTAGAGAACTGACATTTCTTGCTTTGCTTGGCACTTGGCTATTGGGTCTGGGTGGAGCCGAATTATCAGTCTTCATCAGTAATTTTTCAGTGTTTCAACTTGTAGCTGTGCATGGAAATGCATACTGTTGAAGTAAAAACAAAAGCAGAAACAGAAAAAAAATATATCTTTGTACACACCAAGCCCTTCTTCAAAAACTTTTGCTGAATTCCTTTAGGATATCCTGAGTGGTGTTGGTTGCAACATTGTGAACTCCTATTAATGTAATGTCTAGTAGCATGGACCATTCTTCACCAAGCAAACTTGTTCACTGTCCCTTTGCAGTTATGAGACAGAGTACCCCATTCCCTTCAAGTCAACTGTTTATTCACTGTAGTCAGCAAGTATTCATTTCTATAGAACAACAGAAGGGCAGTTTTGAGGCCATAGTAATGTGTATGTCTCTTCTGAAATTTAGGCAAACTTGGATCTTCAGTGTACTTCTTTGACACACACAACACCTTGGAGCATCAGCGTAGTGTAGGTTTTCTTTTGCAGGGATGGTGTTTTTATACTATTGAGAAACGCAGTAGTATAGCATATTTGAATGTTCCACAGGCTGAAATTCCTTTTGGATCAGTAACAATATTTATGGCAGCTGGAGGCATACCCTGTTCATTTCATTTATTTCTAGATGGGTTGAACTTTTAATGACACACTTGTTAGATACGAATCTTACACTTGCAATGATGGAATTAGGCATCGTAAAAATGGCACGTCATGTTTGTGACTCCCATCACAGCTATAGCAGGTTTCCCAGGATGAGGAATTTATTTTCTTGTGCACTGGTAGTGACTTCTGTAGTGGGCCTGGTGCTGAGGTGGCAAAGTCATTCCCTGGCCACTGCCTGGACCCCACCTTGCTTTCCCCTTCTGACCTCTAGGTCAGTCCCACCCTGTTGTCTGACCTGCCACACCTTGATGTTATGATTGGACAGGGAAGCTACCTCTAGAGGGCAGGGGTTTTGGTTCTTAGACTCTTGTCTGGGTTGAGGCCCCTCGACCTTGTTCCACTTTACTGTGGCTAGACACCTGCACCTGAGGTCCACTATCTCAGGAGCATAGGCTCCTGGCCCCAGCTCCAGCCATATCCTCACAAGCTCTGGGACCTTTGGCCCCTGGTCTTGCTCTCATGGGCTCTGAGCTTGCACCCACTATCTTTGCTCACTGACACCACAGTCCTTCTACTAACAGCACTGCAGACCCTTCAAAGGGTCTAGGACCTGGGATGCCCTTGGCATCCTTCTTGCCTCCTCCATCCACCTCTACAGCCACAACTTGGTCCTATAGTATTTAAACATAAACATAAAAATATGAGCATCTGCCCTCAAACAAAAGGTTCCCCTCCCTGGATAAACACTACACCATTGCAAAACTACAATACAAGTCCCCAAAATAATAATATTTGGCTTCCTGGTGGTACAGTGGCTTCCTGCAGCATCCCTGTGGCCTGAAGTCCTTCCTCCCTGTCCAGTCAGGCCCCTCTGCTCCCTAGAGTTCTGCTTCTTGAAGCCTGCAGGGTCAAACTGTCCCCTTGCTTTAGGTCCTGAACTTATATGTCTCTCCCTCAGTCACCTGACTCACTACTTCTGCCCCAGACCTGTCAATCACTGGCTTCACTACACAGGCCATACCTCATGCAGGCATTTTATTCAAGGGGCCTTCTTCCACTATCTGTTTGTCCGGAGCTGGCCAGCTGATCCTTGGCTCCCTCTCTCCTTCAGTGATGGGGGAGGGGCCTGAACACATCAAACACAACAGCCTGAACACAGAAAATTCTTCCATGAGGCCATAGGTCACCTTCTTCATGAGCAACCACCCTGAGTACCCCATGGACTTGAACCCTATTCGCTGGGTGACACCAGGTCACCTTCTCTCTTACAGCTTTTGGTGCCCTCAGTTCAGGATGAAGCACTGACATCTCGGGTGGGGGGGGGGGGGGGGGGGAGTGTGGAGTGGTGATTCATGGTCAGTTGACTTTGTAGCTCATTATCACCAGCTGATTTCTTCTAAACTCATCATTCTGCAGGTGTCAGTGACCCTTTCTCCTTTTTAATGGTCTTTAATGGTTCTACAAGTCAACCTAAACTTTCTTCTGACATTCTACTATTAGCTTCTCCTGGTAATGTAGCTCATACTTCATAGCCCTGCAGACAGATTTTAATTCTAACTAGAACCATAAACTCGGATGTGGAAATGTTAATTCAGGTGAACATTAACTCAGGAATGGAAACTACTATTGGTAAAGCATTGGACACACTGTTAAAATGCTTAAGAAGGCTAGCTTTTGTTTTATGATTCTGAAAAAGAGATGTGTATTTCATTCTAATGACTTCAGGACTAATTAAACATAATCTTTTGCTTATTTTTGCCTAGCTTCTTGTGTTTTGATACATAGGATATGATATATCAAATTAAGATACGTTATAACGCAGGGTTTTTTCTGGTTCAATCTTAAACAGAATAATATAGCCCTAGGCCTCTAGTTTGTTAGTAAAGCTTCTACTTTTTTTAATGGGAGGAAAAGAAGTGTTGTGTCATATGTGGTGATGCTTTTCACAATCCTAGATCTGCCTATGATCCAATTTATTGGGATCCTGTCCTCCTCACCAGTTCTGTGCATTGCAGGGATTTATTAGTCCCAGTGAAATGAGACAGAGAGCAGAAGGGTCATCCATCTTCCTTGTATGATGGAAGGAAGGGCTTAACTGCATGGTCTTTCAGCAAAATAGGAGGCAATAACAGGAGACACATATAATTTGGAATAGTGTCACCTACCAGTAGAAGTAAATGTGCATGTGTACACACACACACCCTTAGTACATAACAGTCTGCTAAATAATTTGTTGTAATTAAAGTTTTTGAGGATTATATCTCAGTGAGTGCATCTACATATGCAATCCGTGCACATGAATAAACTCAGGAATTTATTGTTCCAGAATTTTTTTGCTGGAGTGTGATTTGAATGTGTGCACAGAAGCAATTAACTCTGGAGCAATCAGCTCTGGAGTTTATTCATGTGCAGTACGTGGAGCCTGGTCAGAACAGCCCCAGCTGGCAAGAGGCCCCAAGGATCAGCCTGCCAGCCTGGGGCTGCTCTAACCAAGCTCATCACAGGGCTAGCTAGCAGGCAACCCCAGCATTGAAGCAACCTTGTGCCCCAGCCAGCCAGGTCAGCAACTACACGTGCGTTGCCACGCATGAGAAAACTCTGCAGCAAGGCAGTACATAAAATATCCTGCTGCAGAGTTTATTAGCTTTATGTGCCCTAATAGTGTACATGTAGATGCTGAGATGTTTACTGTGGAGCTAGTTATGTTAGTTCCGCAGTAAATGTCTCATGTAGATGCGCCCAGTTTTATTACATAATTCTGCAAAATTGTTCAAAACTTTTCATTGCTCAAAATGATTGGCATAGGACAAAAGTTACCCAGCTGGGGAAATAAGGAAACAGCCAGTTTCTGTTATGACAGAGCTAGCACCTCAATGATTGGAACCTTTCTGAACCCCCTTCTTGCCTCACCTCTATGTCCAACAGACAATTCATTGCACATGAAACTATTGAATTCCTGTGACACTTGGGTCTCTAATTCCTTTAGACCCCTCTGAAAATCCCACCCTAAATCTCATTTTTTCTATACATACCTTTTTCATTACATTTAAGCCCTCCTGGGGATCCAGCAATAATAATACCAAAAGCAAAATATTTGCTTGATATTTTACAGCAGACTGAATTATAGTCTTCTTTCTCATGTATTGCAACTGTAATGTCTTTCATTGCAAAATGAAAAGTAAACTTTGACACTGAAAATCTTGTCAGAGAGATACTCTTGGACTCTGGGATTATGGCCCAAACTGTCACAATCATTTTTAATCCCGAGTGGTATCAGAAAGAGACTCTAATGGATTTCTTAGAACACATATGGGTATATGAAGTAGTACTTGTTTAAATAATTTTCGCTATGCAAAGATACTTGCAAATGTACATAGTACCTTGACTCTCCAATGGAGCTAGGAAATACCAAAAGAGTTATGTTATGGAACATTATGTAAGGTACATAAGTTATGTAGTGCCTGCAGTCCAGTGCTCCGTTGTGCTTGATGCTGCAAAACATACAACAAAGAAATAGTCCGCATATTGTAGGGCTTGTAACTGCCACATTTTAAATTAATTCAGAAATCATTAAAGACATCAATTGCAAAATGTATCCACCCCGCATTGCTGAGTGACCAATATTTTATCCCTTGAGCTTGCCATAGGCACTGAAAATCTATTATCAATTATCTTCCTAAAATATCACACCAATGTTACAGCCATTTTAGATCTGATTATCCTTGAGTGAATAAAGCATTAAAGTGATATAACAGAAAAATCAGCTTCTTAAAGTGTCACCACCAAAGAACCCTGAAGCTGCAGTGTCAACATCCCAGACTCGCTCTGGTTACCCTATCCCCTGTGCTCCCTTGTTATAGACTTCCATGGCCACAGGTAAGTAAACCACAGATAAACCACAGGTAAGTAAACCACAGATAAACCACAGAAATATACAGGATTAGAGTTGTCCCAGCTATCAGGTTTCCTTGAGAAATGCCAATGAATTAAAAGCTTTAAATTCAGAGTACTGTAACTGATACATTTGGCACTTTCTGTAAATACCTGTCCATTTCACACCGGGCAAGTCTACACATGCGCTGGACTGCGCAGTTGTTACTGTGCAGTGATTTAGTATTTTCTTAAGCAAGTACTAAATCACTGTGCAGTAAGCATCATTGCTGCACAATCCCGATGTTGCATGGGTTGTTTCCAATGCTACTGTGCAGTAGCAACGAGCTGCTGCGCGGTAGCAATAAGCTATTGCACAGTAGCATTGGCATCACAGTTTGTGCCGCCAAGGCCATGTTGCCATAGCAATGAGCTATGGTGATGTAGTGTCTTGTGTAGACATGCCCACAGTTTGGTGGGGGCTGTGGGACAATTATATGTTAACTCGTATTTCCTGATGTTTGTCTTTGTAAAACTTCAAGGATGGATTCTCTCCATCTATTACATTAGTTTAGATGCTCTTCAGTCTTGGGGAACATCGAACTGATGTGAAGTTGATATAGCCATCCCTTAGGTCAGTTTTACTGCTATCACTGACATAGGGATCTACCAAGAGATTAAAGGTGTGGCAGATGACATGTGGTCTACCATGTTTTAACTAGGATACTGTGTCTTAGAAACAATAAACAGCTGGCTTCAGCCAGAGAAGACCCTAGGCTGATTACAGCATGAGCAGGTTCCTCCTGTGAATCTAGAAGCTTCAACTAAGCTCTGAACAGCTCAGGAATGTGGGCCATGGAAATGTGGGCCTGCTTTAAAGCTCTGAAGCACAGGATGCTTAAAAGCTTGTCCAGCATCTCTCCCAACTATACACTTGGTCCATAAAAGATATCACAAGAGATCTTTGCCAATTGTTTTCTTTTAACTGGGTGTCTCTACAAATGCATTTGAAGTGGCAGCAGTTTACTTGCAAGTAAACTACTCGTGAGTAAATGCTCCCAGGCAGGCATCTACATGTGCAGGGGAGTGGGAGCAGATTTGCTGCTAATGGCAGCAAACTGCTCCCGCTTCCTGGGGACTTGCAGTGGGACCCTGCTGCTATGAAGGGGAGTTGGAGGCTCCAGCTGCAGCTGCCTGCAGACAGAGACCATATTTAAAAACCAGCCCTACTCCCTGCTCCTTGGCCAGCTGTGTTTCTGGCCAGGAGCAGTGTGCACAGCATGGGGGTAGCATGCAGCAGCTCTCCCGCTACAGTCTTTGCCTCCCTGCACCATGGCTGCTCCAGCCCCTGCCTCTGGCAGCAACACCCAGTGCCCTGGGATCCTGCTGGCCACCATAGTGGCCCTGCTGGCTTGCCTTGGCAGCTGCTGCCTGGCCCACAGCCATCTGGGCCCTGCCAGCTCTCCCAAGCATAGTGATTGCCTGCCCAGACACACCATGCTGTCCCAGGCACTTTGCTCACATGCAGCTGCTGCCTGGACCCCGCCTTGCTGGCCAAACCCCAGCAGGAACGCTGATAATATACTCCTGGACCTCCTAGAGCAGCTCCGCCTGCACCTGAAGTGTGAGGACACCACCATGTTGCAGCCACTCCTTGCTGGCACCTGGCTGGCCATCACCCTGCTCAAGCTGGCCACACATGCCAGCCTCTACTATGTTAGCCACCACTTTGGCATAGGTAAGGCCACCACTGGGGAGGCTATCCTGCAGGTGCGTGCCACCCTCCAGGATGTGCTGCATCACACAGTGCTCCAGGTGCACAACCCTCTGGAGGTGGTAGTGGGGTTCCATGCCCTGGGATCCCCCCAGTGCATTGAGGGCCTGGATAGGACCTGCATCCCTGTCACCTACCTGCCCTACTACAGTCAGAGGGGATTTCACTTCATTGTAATCCAGTCATCAACCACTGTGGCGCCTTCACAAATGTGAGTGCTGGCTGGGTGGGCAGTGCCCACAACACCCATTTCTTTAGGAACTCCACCCTGCCAGCCCTGGTGCAGAGTGGGCATTTTGCACTGGCAGTGCCGAACCTCCAGCTAGGCACTATGATGCTCCCAGCCCTCCCCATTGGGGACCCCGCTTACCTGCTCCTCCCCTGGCTCTTGTGACCCTACACTGGCCAGCTGGACCCCCACCAGGCCCACTTCAACAGATGCCTTGGCCAGACCTACACCTTGGTGGAGTGCACCTTCAGCTGCTTCAAGTGACACTGGTGCACCCCCATTCCCTGCCTCAAGTTTGCCGAGGCCAATATCCCTTGGGCCATCGTTGCAGCCTGTGAGTTGTATAACAACTGTGAAGCCTTGGGGGAGCTGTTTTACAAGGCCTGGGTGAAGGAGACACAGCAAGTGGAGGACACCTGGCAGTGGGAGCACCAGCTGCAGTGGCAGCAACAGCAGTGGGCCCTCCCTACTGAGGCCGTCAGTGAGCTGTACACCCACCAGTGGGGGCTACAGCATTGGGTGCAAGAGGCACTGGCTGACCATCTCCTCCTGCACTTCCTGCTATAGCCCACCAGGACAGCTGCCCATGGCCCCCACTGGAGCTGGCCTCAGTGACCAGGAGCTGGCTGCAGCTGGGCCTGGGTGCTAGCAGGTCTGGCAGGAGCCTAGAGCACCTTGCAGGCCTGGATGGGACAGCCCTGGCAGCTGTGAGACACTGTGGTGCCAGGGAGCAGTGCTGGGATGCGGGCAGGCTGGCACAACTGGCCTGTGGCCTGTGCAGGAGCAGCAGTGGCCAGCAGTCACCACAGGCTTCCTGCACCTGTGCCCCAGGGCTCAAACTGCCCTCAGGCTTTTAAGGGTGTGGGGCTAGGGCTGCCATAGAGGTGTCCCAGCCCTGGGGAAGGAGAGGCTCCTAGCCCCAGGGCCCTGAGACTATCCTGAGGCTGACCCCCTCATTGGCAGGGCTGACCGGGAGCAAATATCTCCCAGTTGGTGTCTACATGTACACAGTAACTACTTGTGAGTAAATGCACTGCTTGCATTTGCACATAGCGAATTTACTCATGAGTAGTGAAGTTTACTGTGCAGTAAGCATGTGCACATGAAAATGTGCATGTTTCCTAAGCAGTAAACTGCACTACTGTGCAGTAAAGCATCCTGTGTAGATGCTCCCACAGGATATGTATCAATGGTTTTACTGCTTTAAACAATGTTTATTGCCATTTAATTTCTTTCTACTTTGTTTTATTATAAACCATACATGTATCCTGTTGAGCTATAACCTCCCACATATACTGAATTCATGTGCAAAGCTACATGGGTTCATTAACATAACTGGTCCTTTTGCAGAGCCCCAAAGCTGCCAACACAATTATAGAGGAGCAGAGTACATGGAAGTCCCAGACCAATGAGACTTATGCTCTCTGAAATGTGAACTTCAACTCAGTCTCCTCTTGGCCAGAAAGTTAATTACAAAGGGCGCTTTCTGGCACATGAGGAAAACAAGGTAAAGCTGGGAAGCTTAGGAGATCTGCAGGACAGGTACTTTTCTTGCTGATAAGCACACTTGTAAACATCTACACATCTCCCTTTGAAACAGTACATATATATACTCATATGCACTCAAATCCTATAGTTAACCCATACAGTAGACTTAAAACTACTCAAAGGGCACTTTAATACTGGAGGATCACTCATGCATCCATACTGGAAGGTTTTATGTCAACCTTTATTTCAGTGATACACTACACACACATTAGAAAAATTCACAAATGTTCTTTTTTTTAAACTCACCAAACCCGAACTGGTTTTACAAGTTAACATCAACAACAACAGACCAAAAAACCTTTAAAAATAAGATCCATCCCAATTTTTATTTATGTCAATTATGCATTTTCAAAAATAGAAATGAGTTAAAATGGAGACTCAGTCTCAACTACAGTGTTAGTATCACAGCTATAAAAAATGTTTTTCCTTTGTTTTTTTCTCCCAACATGCATGAATTGCAGTGGTTCACATTGAATTACACCTGTCACCAGGTTGCTATATCTGATTTAGTTAGCATTAACCTAAGTTATTTTATGAAAGCCCAGAGATGAAATCAAGACAAATGTACATCTGACCTGCCCACGGATAATTTATATACCATTTACTTATCCCTAGATAGCAATATTGGCTCATTCTTCATGTGAAGGTTAAACTTCTGCTATCGTAACATTCACTTTAACTGATTTAGCAAGAGGAAAAGCCGTAAAAGAATACTCCCCACATTAAGTAATTGTTACATTAAAAATTACCACAGAAGTAGAATGGAGCATTGAAACATGCTATGGGCAAATAAGCCAGCTGTTCACAGGATGCTCTGCTGAAGTCAAGGAAAGGTACTATCTTGTTTTTAAAAAAGGCAGATATTGTAAAAAGGAGCAGCTGACAAGGATGTTTTTTGTATTAGTGAAACACAGACAACTGGCACCAGAGTCTACTGGGAAAGTCTCTTCCACTTGTCAGCCATCAAGAAATGTGACCCAGGTAGATGAGGCCTGGCTAGAGTTAATGTCATTTCAAAGATATTTATTTTGTACTTCATCTTGGTAGACTTTACACAGGAGGCCAATCAATTGGAAGACTTCTTAGTTAAAGAATATACATCTTCTTTAAGCTTTAAATACCATGGTCAAGAATGCTGGATTTCAGAGCTAATTAAATTATTGGTGTCAATTTTAAATGGGAATTTAAAAGATGAGGAGGCTATGTCGTGTTGGGCCACCATTCCAATTTCTTCCAGGCCTTTAGAGTATGATTTGGCTTTCACAGATTTTCTAATTGGTTAGGTGGAGCCATTGCTTAATAATTGCTCTTGCTGAAACAGAGGTCCAAAGGTATCTCCCTGAAGATGGCCATAAATACAGGATATTTCATGATTTCTTTGACAATGAGGAGGATGTTAGCCAAGCCACTTAGGCAAGTGTGCTGATAGCTTGGTGTGATTCGCTTGCAGAAGTTTGAAGCTTTCAGCATTAGAATTTAATCTGCAAAGAGCAATATGGATAGTGCATACTAATTGCCTTCGGTAAAAGGATCCTGGAATCTCTGTTTTCGCATGTTGGGAGAAGATGTGAGAAGCATTATACTTGCTTGCTTTTTGAAGTGATTCAAATTTATATACTTAACATATCCAATTGTTCGGTACTGCACTATAATATATGCTATTAATGAAAAGAACCCACTTTCACTAAGATGTTGCAGTTCCCTTACATTGTAAAAAAAGGGGAAAAGAAAAGAAGCAGCAGAAAATACAGAAAAAAAGCTTAAAAAGGAATTCAATATAATACAATTTAGTTTTATATAGTGTTCTTTACAAGCTACATCACATAACGCTTTACACAGAGACAGTACAATAGAGATAATGCTGTACAGTGACTCGTGTACGGACAAAAAGGTACAACAATGTTAAAAGATGAAAGAAAGTAAAAGAAAGAATCCTGAAAATTAAAAGTCACCAAGTGCAAGTACCAGAAACAGGATGGAAGAAGAGCACTGAGCAAAACAGAACTGTACATGCTTGAGAGTCCACTGTTGGGGAAAGTGAACAAGCAGATTTGTATGGCAACCACTGATAAAGAGGAAAAACGGTATTCTGGATGTGGTGGGGTGGAGGATAGAAAATTTCAGCTAGTGGAAGGTAGTTGGGCAGGGCAGGGGGTGGACGGAAGAGAAAATTCCAGTTAGCTAGACATAGAGAAGGTGAATAAGTGACCCCTCATAATGGAGCATAATTGGAGACTGAGGAGTCCTACATCAGAGGACAGGAATAAGCAAGAAAATGGGACAGGTGGATGAAGAGGCCCTTCGTGAAGGATAGCAAGAGGAGCTTTGACAACTAGCAGAGCTTTTTAAGGATAGATTCGTATGGGCACCCATCTTCCTAAGATCATACAGTTAAGAACTGGATTAAGCTACATCCCTAAAGTACCTCACACTAGATATACTTTGCTGGCCCTTTTAAGTTCTGCAGTAAGCTTTTATTCTTTATGAAAAACACCACCAACTCAAAATAAAATGTCCAGACATGGGTGTCTGCAGTAAAAACCTAAACAAGTGACCTAATTTTGAGAAAAGCCAAGTATTTTCAGTGTTGGCCTCTACATCTAGCCTTTATGACAACTCTAATAGAGCAGTCCTAAATTACCTTAATTGAACATTGCTTCTGGAAACTTACCATATCAGCATCTACTGGTCCTGTTAGCAGAAACATCTACTCTGGGACTATCACTGGTACAGTTTGAGGAACCCAGCACAATTTACGTACAAGGCTGAGTTTTGGATACAGCAATGTGACCTCAGCATTCCATACAAAGCAAGGTTTAGAAAGCAAGTAAGAAAACCTGGCTTCCCTGATACTGAGTAAATCTTTATGGGCATGTCTACACATGATGCTACATCACCATAACTCATCACTACAGCGACGTAGTGTCAGCGGGCACAAACCGTGACACTGCTGCTACTGCACAGTAGCAACGAGCTGCTGCGCAGTAGTGCTGGAAATGACCCATATGGCACCAGGAATGTGCAGTACTGGTGGTTACTGTTCAGTCATTAATACTTGCTGAAGCAAGTACTAAATGACTGCACAGTAACAACTGTGCAGTTGGGCACACATGTAGATGTGCCCCATATGACCTCAGTGAATCAGAATTTTACTCTGGTGGTAGAAAAGGCCACAAGAGAGGGAAATGCAGTGAGAGATTTAGAAAAAAAAAAAAAGGATTAAGACACCACTAAAGATTTCAGAGACAGAGCAAAGCTGGGGAGAGATTTGGTCATTACTCTCTGCTCTAAACAGATTTATAAATGAAGGAAGGAAAAGAAAGTTCAGGATTAGCCTGGGAGTATACTGATGGTCTCTTGTAGGAAGAGAGCGATGAGAATTAAAGATGTTTGATAAAACAAGCAGCATGGTTACTGTATATGCTTCAGAAGTACAAGGCAAAATTGAGGTGATAAACAGAACATATTTCAATTAAAGTATGTCTGTTTGTTTTATTTTGCAGCTTCACTATTTTCCAGTCTTGTTCAGAATATAGAGCAATGTCATCAGAAGTGACTTAATATAGAGATCCAATTGCCTTCGTAGAGCTGCCATCTGCAACTAATCATTCTGGAATACAGATATATGTTAAAATATCTGCTCCAATTAGAAATGATATGCAGACTACATTGTGGGAGCATCTACATGAGACACTGACTGCGCAGTAACTGGAAAATGCTGTGCAGTAGTGCATCACAGCACAGACAATGTTAAAATGCTACTGCGCAGTATTATTAGGGTACTGCACAGTAGCATCACCTAA
The DNA here is from genome assembly GCF_000455745.1 of Alligator sinensis. Taxonomy (NCBI): domain Eukaryota; kingdom Metazoa; phylum Chordata; order Crocodylia; family Alligatoridae; genus Alligator; species Alligator sinensis. The sequence goes on along the minus strand of NW_005842266.1, from coordinate 20,481 downwards.
AAGGTGTCTGCCGACACTATTGCACAGTAACTCTGGTTACTGCACCTTTACTTAGTGCTTGCTAATACGAGTACTAAATAATTGAACAGTAATGACTTCACAATAGTGTCTTCTTTAGATGCACCCTATACTCATGTGCAGCTCAGTCCAAAGTAAGTAAATAAATATGTTTTACCTGCAGGAAAGAAGGTGGGTATTGCTTTGTTTTGAACAATTTCTGTATTAAAATAATGAGGGCTAGCAAAAGTGGGGCTAGCTGGACCTCCTCAAATGGCAGTTTTCCTTTGGAAACTGCAGATTGGATATACAGAGTGTGCTTCAAAGAAACACTTCATTTTCATAAGGAAAAACCATTTTCTTTCAGCCTTTTCATTTTCAAATGACTTCTTCATTGTGACTGTTGTATCATGTTGTGCATTGTATATGGATCTGGATCTGATCCTTATTATAATGAAAATACAAATTTAAATGTTTTAATGACACCAAAAAAAATATCAAAATATCTTAAATGATTAATTTCATAGGAAATTCTGAATTTCAATTTTTCATTACAATTCTGAGAAAATTAAATCTTGGAATATGCCAGAAGATTCAAATCCCAAATTTCACTGGGCTCTAACTGAAGCCTTTCTAGCTTCAGTAATGCACATCTCCTATATCCCAGTTCCTAGTACTGGTTACTCCAGATAGGAGAGAACAAAAAAAAAACTGCTAGACCTCTTCTACAGATCAATGCCCGCGTATGCATTTGAAGAACAGATCTCACAACATAAAGCAGACTAGCCAGATGATTCATAAATACTGCCCAGAAGAAAGCCACTGCAGCATTAGCAGGAACATGCTAACAGGTATTTGGATATAAAGATGAATTGAAAGTCATTAACACTGGAAGGAGAAAAGGTCTAAGCATCAAACTGTAAAGAACTCTTAATGAGATAGAAATAGATCCACTACTGCTTACAAAAGGGAATGAGGATCAGAGTTTCAGTGTGCATTAGAAAGAAGCATTTGTGATCAGATCTTGGCTTGGGGAAGCACCATGTGGTCTTGCTACTGTTCAGTAAGGCTCTGGAGAATCCTAGGATGAGGGAAAGTCATCAGAGCTGACCCTATGGCACTACTATGTGGGAGATGTATGGCTGGAATATTACTGCGCTTTGGCACAGCATCTTACTAAGGGCTGTTGTAGCTGTAAATTTGAGAAGTCTGGAGAAGAACCATAAGACTGTGGATGCACTGAAACTATATTGATGTTGTGCTGAACAAGAAGGTTGTGTGAAATGGGCCCTATTCAATTAGGATTCAGATTCAGCCTGAAATCAGGGACAGTGATTCAATTCCTTGATTCGGATCACTGTCCCTGATTTGATTAAGCCAAATCCGAATCTGAAGATTCGATGCTGATTCAGAGAATCAGCAATTCGGCCATAGACACAGCTTTAAATGTCTTTTCTACATACCTCAAGGTACCAGGCATGGCTCGTGAATGCTGCGATGCTGGGGCGGATAAAGCATCCCACAGGAATACGGGGGAGTCCCCCCCCATGCTCAACGGTGACCCCAGAAGTGGACCAGAAGTAGTTCCAGTCCACTTCCATGTCTGCTGGGGAGCATACTGCCCCCCACACACACCTCCCTGGCTCAGCAACTGGCTACAGGGGGACCCAGGGTGCCCCCCCAGACCCAGGAGGCACCAGTTGCTGAGCTAGAAGGGTGCAGGGGGGCCCCCTCTGCGTGCTTCCCAATGGACCCAGAAGTGGACTGGAAGTGCTTCTGGTCCACTTCCATATCTGCTCCTGAGCATGCTGGGGAGCCCCCTGCACTCCTGTGGGACATCCCATCTGCCCCAGCATCGCAGCATTCATGAGCTGCCTTTAAAGCTGTCTCTATGTCTGAATCACTGAATCCTTCCAAATCTCTTCAAATCGATTCGGAGGGTTCCGATTTGATTCGGAGAGATTAAAGGGTCTCCTGATTTTATTCGGATTTGGAGATTCGGCCGCCGAATGGGGCCGAATCTCTGCCAAATCAAATCAGTGACCAAAGCTTCGCACAGCCCTACTGAACAATGAGTTGCCCTAATTTGTGTCTGTACTGTAATCCACTTTGACTGCCTCTTTGTCCTTAGGAGAAGATGCAGGAACCAAGCAGATGCAGAGGAAGACAACAGGGAGGAATAGGACTATGGCTGGATTTACATGCAGTGTCTGATTTTTACCTTCAGTTTTGTGCTTGCACTGAATACTAGGAAAAGCATGAATGAATGATTGATACTGTGGGAGAAACAATGCACAGGACCACAGATATTGCTGGATAAAATCACAGTGGTCACGTCTACATGTTCATTAATGCACTGTTGTTACTGAGCATTAAGTTTAGTACCTGTAATAACAGGTACTAACTGAATGCTCAGTAACTAGCACTACCGGGCAGCAGCGTAAGTGCCTGGTCTTTTTGTGATACTAATGCACAGTAGATTAATTTTACTGTGCATTAGCACATTAGAATGACTTTTTCTGTGACATGCTAATGTGAAGTAGAATTAGTGTACCGCGCATTTAGCCTCTCATGTAGACATGCCCAATATATAACCTTAAGGGCACAATAAGAACTGACCAGACTCTGTTTTCACAGCTGTATCCCAGTTACATTAGGTGGCCAGTCAGCTGTCTGGACACTGCTCTAAGCAGGAGGCAACATAGAACCAGTTTTCCCCAGAAGGAGCTCAAGGGGGAACTCCTGTGCCATAGAAAGGCACAGTATGAAGCTATGCTCACTCTCCCTTCCCTAGTTCATCTACACAAATCCAAGGGAAATTCATATCCTTTGGGAATTGGTGGTCACTTATGAAGTTAATAAAAGGTATATTTAAATCAAATGCAAACCAAATGCTTCCTCCTACTGCACTTGAATAGCCTGGATAATTCACTGCTATCTGAGACAAGAGAATTATGTTACATATATAAGAAAAGGGGTTAAAATAAAGCACACAAATGTGATGAAATGACAGAATTAAGGATGTCAGTGTAGTGACATTTTGGCCCCATGCATTATGGTCCATTTGTTAATTACTTGATCACTGTTGGGTATTTTGCTCTTTATGCACCAAAAACAATCTGAAGAAACCACATGGCCACAGCTGGATCCTAACAGCCATGCTTACAAATTACACAAAGGTATGCAAGGCCTAGCTGCATGTACACTGCTTCTCAGATTGGTTTCTGGCAGCTTCAAATTCACAGAACACAGTGTAAGCCACTCAAAGGCTCACAAGCTTTTTAAAGGACAATTACTCTATTCCAATACACAAAACCACATCCTTGACTTTCAATCAGGTGGCCCTAGCCTTGAAGAGATTACAGAGTGTATCACAGCTCACAATGAGCTTGACCCCACTCTTGCACGACAAATCTGTTATTTGGTCAAACTATACTATTTCTCAGTCAATTATTTTAGAGTATCCTCCTCAAACCGTTGCCTCCTCCAGTTGCAGAAGACAGCACATATAAACCTATGCCTGTGTTTAAAGAAATAAACTGTGTTTTTTTTAAAGACCAAGAGCTCTACCTTTTACAGGTAATGTGATGTACCTTTAATATTTGTGGTGCTCAGATAAGCACCATAGAAATCCCTGTAAATAAATAAACAAAAAATAAAATAAATAACTGGCACTGTGGTTCCAGAGCAGGAATTCAGAATTTGATTTTCAAGCTACAGGCTTATGAATAGGTGTACAGCAAGGTAACTTGTACAGCATATTGCCTAAATAAATTAAAATTTCACCCCTGATGGAAATGGAAAAGCTGTAGTCCTAAACTTCACCAAGTCATATAGTCTGACAATGACTTCTTGAGAAGATAGCAGATTGCTTCTGCAGAATGGTATAAGATACCAGTACATATACAGTTTATACTTCATCTGGATTCATAAAGCTCCCGAAGTTTACATGAAAAGAGTATTTCCAGTTCTAAAATAAATCCCTTGGAATACTTTCAGGAACTTAGGTATTAAGAATATCTCACTGTAATTGCAATGAAATGATTAACTATAGGGTCTTATGATGAACTTTTCACCAATACCAATAAAGGGCATTTGGTTTTGTTCCAAAGCTTATTCATTTTGAAGTCTGTATCAATACTAACTAGATTTGAGTCAATTCACAGATTTATCCACAAGATCTAAAGTTCTATCTGACTTCCAAAAGTACAAGCAATTATAAGTTATATAGACATTTTATTTTGCATTCATCTTCCCTTTTGTCGCTTACCTTCTTCCACTTCTAAGTCTTCTCCCTCCTGAGTCCCTACTTTCTCTCCCTCCCTGTGAAGAACCTGAGTATTTATACTTTTCACAAGTCTGCTCTGTAAGGACTGAAAGGATCAAACAGCTTTCGGTCAGTTTTATAGGAGCTTAATACAGGGGATAGATTCATAGATGCTAGGGTCGGAAGGGACCTCAACAGATCATTGAGTCCAACCTCCTGCCCTGGGCAGGAAAGAGT
>NW_005842266.1:9952-15069 GCF_000455745.1 Alligator sinensis | reverse complement strand
CCAACCCCCCCCCCCCCCCCCCCCACGCCCCCACTGCCACACCATAACCCCACACACACTCCCACATCCCCCACCATATCCACACACACTCCCACACTCTCCCACACACCCCACCCCCACCATATCCCCAAACACACCCACACCCTCCCACAGCCCCCACATACACTCCTGCCTCCCACCCCAAACCCCACATCCATACCCCTCCATACCCAGCCCCCACCTTCCTCCACACACCCCACTCACCATACCCATACCCCACATACACGCCTCCCACACCACACCTGCTATTTTGAGCTATTATGCAATCACCTCTAGATATACTATGTAAACACACAAAATCAGGAAAAAATATTTGTTTAAATAAAATTAAAATAAGGAGTACTTCCAGGGCTAGGGGAGGGGCTTCTGGTGGCAAAGGTCAGGGGTTATTCATAGATGCTAGGGTCGGGAGGAACCTCAACAGATCAGAGTCCAACCCCCTGCTTAGGCAGGAAAGAGTGCTGGAGTCAGATGACCCCAGCCAGATGCCTATCCAGGCTTCTCTTAAAGACCCCCAAGGTAGAGGAGAGAACCACCTCCCTTGGAAGCCCATTCCAAGTTTTGGCCACCCTTACCATGAAGACACTTTTCCTGATACCTAGCCTAAATCTGCTCTCTGTCAGCTTGTGACCATTGCTCCCTGTTACCCCAAGAGGCGCCCTGGTGAACAGAGCATCTCCAATCCCTTGCTGCACCCCCCGAATGAATTTTTGGGCGACCACAAGATCACCTCTCAGCCTTCTCTTGTGGAGACTGAAGAGGTCTAGGTCCCTCAGTCTCTCCTCATAGGGCTTGTCCTGTAAGCCCCTAACCATATGAGTGGCCCTCCTCTGGACCCTCTCAAGTCTATCAACATCCTTCTTGAAGTATGGCACCCAAAACTGGACGCAATACTCAATACTGCAGTCTAACCAATGCCACATAGAAGGGAAGTATCACCTCCTTGGACCTATTCATCATGCATCTCCTGATGCACAATAAAGTGCAGTTAGCTTCGCTGATGATTTCATCACACTGACGACTCATGTTCATCTTGGAGTCCACGATGACTCTGAGATCCCTTTCCACTTCTGTGCTGCTGAGAGGGTCACTTCCCAGCCAGTAGGTGTGCTGGATATTTTTGCACCCTAGGTGTAGCACTCTGCACTTGTCCTTGTTGTACTGCATCCTATTGTGTACTGCCCACTTTTCTAACCTGTCCAGGTATGCCTGCAATCGTTCCCTACCTCTGGAGTGTGCACTTCATCCCACAATTTAGCATTGTCTGCAAACTTGGGCAGAGTGCACTTCACACCCACATCCAAGTCACTGATGAAGATATTGAAGAGTACAGGTCCAAGGGCCAAACCCTGTGGGACCCCACTACCCACATGATTCCAGGTCAATACTGACTCGTCTACTACCACTCTCTGGGTGCGACCACTAAGCCAATTTGCAATCCATTGGACCTTGTAAATATCTATGCCACAGCCTCTTAATGTATTTATGAAAATAGGATGAGATACCATATCAAAGGCCTTGCTAAAATCCAAGAAAACAACATCTACCTCTACTCCTGCATCTAAAGCATTTTGTGACCCTGTCATAAAATGAAACCAGATTGGTCAGGCATGATCTACCTGCTACAAATCTATGCTGGTTGCCCTGCTGCATTATTTTTCCAGCTGGACTCCCACAAATACGATCCTTCAAAATATATTCAAAGAACTTTCCAAGGATGGACATGAGACTGACTGGCCTATAATTACTTGGAACCCCCTTCCTCCCCTTCTTGAAAATAGGGACCACAATGGCCCTTTTCCAGTCCTCCAGGAACTGACCTAAGTGCCACGAGCACTCAAACAGCTGTGCCAGTGGTTCTCCTTTGACACTGGCCAATTCCTTCAGTACCCTCTGATGCAGCCCATCTGGGCCTGCTGACTTCAACACATCCAGTCCATCCAAGTGACTCTGCACCAAATCAGCGTTGACAGTTGGTAGGCTGGTGTCCCTCTGATGCCCATCTCAGAACCCATTAAGAGACTTGTCTTGAACCTTGTTCAGGAACACTGAGACAAAAACTCATTTAATAGCTCAGCCTTGTCTCCCCTGTCTGTCACTAATTGCTCCTTCTTGTTCAGTAGGGGTCCTATGCTGTCCTGCGCCTTCCTTTTACTCCCTACATATCTAAAAAAAGACTTTTTGTTGTCTTTAATTTGTGTTGCCAGCCTCAGCTCTGTAGTTTCTTTGGCTTTTCTAATTGCCTCCCTGCAAGTGCGGGCCAAGTAGGTATACTCCTCCTTGGTAGCTTGCCTCTGCTTCCACTTCCTATACCCCATGGATTCCCCTGTTTAGCCAAGGAAGTTTTTTGGCTACTTTCCTACTTTTCCCTCGTACTGGGATTGTCTCCCTCTGTGCCTAAAGGATCACTTCCTTTAGAAATGACCACCCTTCCTGGACTCCCATCTTGCCAATACTCTTATCCTGCAGTCCATCATTGCACTAGATTCCTAAGCACACTGAAGTTAGCTTTCCTAAAGTCAAGCACTTCCACCCTACTAGTTATCTTACCCACCCTATGCCATATGGTGAATTCATCTGATTAGTGGTCACTGTCCCCAGGGTGACCATGAATCTGTAGCTCCCCTACCAGGTCCTCCCCCATAGCCAACACCAAGTCCAGTAAGGCATTCCCCCTAGTGGGAACATATACCTCCTGCATTAGGTGAAGGTCCTGCACGCAGGTTAAGAACCTATGTGAACGGTTGGATTTGGCTGACTGCTTCTCCCAGCAAATGTCAGGGTAGTTTAGGTCCCCTATGACAACCACATCCCTGGACTATACAGCCTCTGAGAGCTGCCTCAAGAATTCCAAGTCTATCTTTTCCTCTTGGTGTGGTGGTCTGTAGTAGATGTCTCAATACAGGGCTAACTGGGTGACATCAAAAAGTCTGTGTTATGCAGGAGTGGGACAGATAAAGGTATGTCTAAATCATAGAAATCACATTGCCAAAGGAGTAAGACCTGCCCCCTAATCCAACTCCACACTTGTCAACCCTAAACATGAGGTAGTGAGGATGCCTTAGGAGCACCTCACATTGCTGCTCTTGAACACTGGAAATTTAGTCAACAGAGTTGCAGCGGGAGTCCTTCAGGGCACTCTCTCCACTCCATTTCCAGAGCTGTGCAGATGAGTGGAGTGTATTCCCTTGGTGATGTGACTTAAGTTCTCTGCTGCCATGGTATAAACATACTTTAATTGATTATGGGTTGCTTAAGGGTCACTTCTGTCCTTAAGACCTATGAGTCCCTAGACATTATGAACTGTCAAGGATCCATTAACATCTGCAGAGCTATGACAAGTTGCACTAGCTGAGATCTTCCCAAGTGTCTGTTGGGTCACTCTGTAGCTGCTTTGCTCTGCCAGAGCCCTGAAGTGGTAATGAATCTTGAATGTGTTGCATTCTGGTTTTCAGTTTATTAATTACTATGATTCTTTGGTAACCCAAAGGGATCATTTCTGTTAGCACTAAATTATAAGCCTGTGGATATGTCAATATTTCACTTTCTCCTCTGCTCTGATTACAACTGCTTCTCTCAGGCAGCTTCCTGTTTAAGGAGGGTGAAGAGGATCCAGAATCTGATATGTATAAAAGTATTACTTTTAGTAATTTAGTATTTACTTTTTAGATTGCATTCTAGTACAATCTCATTAAGGTAATGGTTATGTCTGAATTTGCATAATACAAATGTACTTATCTGTGTATATTTCTTGGCATTTTATTCCAGGTAAGTTGCTCTCTATCATATAGTATTTAGAACTGTGCAGGAATTACTGTAGAATTAATGTACAGGAAGTCCTCACCTTATGACTTTTTAAGTTACAGCATTACGACTTTTGTAAATTGACACCCTGTTTTGATGTCGTGATGTGGGTTTTGACTTTATGACACTTGATACAGCTGTATCCAGCTGGTAAGTCTGTTGTGGTAGAAGGGGAGGGGAAAGGGAAGGGGCATGGGAGGGCAGATCAGGGGCCCCTGAGCTGAGGGAAGAAGTGCGGCTGGGACAGGGGCTGGGGCAAGTGCTGCGCAACTGGGGCGGGGTGGACGCAGGAAGGTGCCACGGCTCATCTGGGGGGTGTGCGGAGGGGGAGAGGTGGCTCCTACTGCTGCGTGCCACTCATCCAGGAGCTGCTCACCTGGCAGCTCATCTGGTGGCTCATACGGCGGCTCCAACTGCTGCTCTCACTGTTTGTCTGGGAGGACATGGGGGGGAGGTGTATGCCCCTGGATCTGCATGGGGTGGGCTAGGGTGTGCTCTGCTCGGGGTGGGGGGTGAAGCAGGGGCTATGGAGGGGCTGCAACCACCCAAAAATACACCGTAGCCCCTGCATTGCCCCTGTTCCCAGCACTGCCACTGCCTGCCCGGAATGCAGCCCAGTACAGCCCCAGCCCCACGTGCCCTGTGCAGATTTGGGGGCACATGCCCCCATGCCCTCCTGGACAAGTGGTGGGAGCAGCAGCAGGAGCTCTGGATGAGCCACCAGATGAGCAGCTCCCAGATGAGTGGTGCGCAGCAGCGGGAGCTGCCCCTTTCCCTCCCCTCACCCCGCGGATGAGCTGTGACTCAGCACTCCCCTGCCCCAGCTTGGCAGGGCTTGCCCAAGCCCCTGTCCCAGCCTCAGCCCCACTTCCTCCCTCACTGCAGGGAGCCTGGCCCCCCCACCCCCCCACCCATGGCCCTTCCTTTCCCCCTCCCCTTCCACCATAATAGACTTACTAGTTGGATGAAGCTGTATCAAGAGTTGTAAAGGATCTAGTACCCCATTTATAACATTGTTCCTACAGGAAAATTGGTTCCGAGTTATAACGTTTTGACTTAAGATGCGGTTTTCAGGAACTAATTGTATTGTAAGTCCAAGGACTGCCTGTAGTAGCAAAAGTATGTTTCCTTGCCACAAGAATTTAGAATAGCACTCTCTAACATTTTTTTGCCCTGTTGCAGAATTGTTTCTATAAAAAAGGCGAAATCATCTGTCTCTGAAGGGCCTAAACACTGCTGCGACTGTGAAGTTGCCAAAAAAGGAAAGAGGGCTT
>NW_005842266.1:5672-9942 GCF_000455745.1 Alligator sinensis | reverse complement strand
CATGATGAAGTTCTGTATATTAAAATACTATGCTCTCCACATGCTCTTTTGGTGCTAAGATGGAGAGAACTTGTGGAACTACAGTGGCAATAAGGAACAGGCATCTGCAGAAGACTGCAGAACAAACCGTGCCTGCTCCCACCCATGCACTTGCATATGTTTAAACCCACAGTGGAACCTGGTGGCTTGCACAACTTCCAAATGTGGCAGCAACACACCTGAACCCTGTGACACATTTGAGTCTGTGGCTTACCAGAGAAAGCACAAAGCTGGATTCCAGTCCCAACTCTGTAGAACACAAAGTGTTTTGATCCTCTTGCCACCTGAAAACAGTTGGTGGAAATCTGCTTGTCATGAATCTCATATCTACTCTGCTAACATTACCATTCTATCTGAGAAGGTACCACATTATAAATCAATCATTTTTGGTTTTGGTGGGGTTCGTTGCTCTTTTTATCATCCTGACACATTGTTATTGTGGCTAATGTCACACAATGATGATGCTATAGTTTCTGGCCAGGGTTTTTTGAAACTAGAGCCTAAACTCAGCCTTGAATCATTGATTGGGCTTTTAAAAGAGTAAGATGATCTTCAAAACTACTTAATGTGTTACCAGCCCACCACTCTTGGAACTGCAGCTGTTGGTTCTGCTTTAGGTTAATATATGAAGATGAAGCCAAACTCTGAAATTCTATTTTTGCTTTAAATTTGTTTTTTATCATTAAGGAATAATTAAGGTTATTCAGAATAGGCACCAAATGACTTTTCATTGAAAAATTTTGTATGAAACATTTTTAAAAAATCCTATCTGCTTTATCTTCTGCTAAAAAAAAAAAAAATAATAATCAGTTGTAAAATGTTGAAACATTTTGGTTAGACATTTTAAACCATTTAATATATTTCTACATTCTTGAATCAAATTATCCTCTACAAATTGGGTTCCAGGGAGGTGGAGCTGACTAGGGTATGTGCTGCACAGGGAGTGACAGGGCTGAGGGGATGAGGAAACTCTCTATCCTCAGTACAACACTGCAGGAACAGAGAGCTCCCCTGTCCCTTCAGCAAGCAAAATGAGGGGAAAGTTCAGTGTGCTGCTGCTGCTGCTTGGTCACAGGTCATTGCCCCAAGCCAGCACCACCAAATTGGGCTGTGACATTAGCTCCATGCAACTAAGAGCTGTTCCCCACTCTGAGACAGGTCCCCGCCACTCCCTGCAGCCCAGGCCTGACCCCTGTGCCCCGTGTCAGCCTGGGGCTGGCACTGGGGGATCCTGGTGCAAATTTGCTCCCGGTGTGGGTGCATGTGTAGACACATTTCCAGGCACAGTTTACTCTAACATATTTTAATGTGCAGTAACTTTAAGGCACATTAATCACAAGTGTAGATGTGCCCCCAGTCAATATCTTCATAGTATTTTTTTAGGCCAGTCAAACCCTAAATAGAGGCACCACAAGGCTGAACTGGACCTGTACCTACCAAATAAAAACCAAAAATAAATAAAACTCTCAATGTAAGCATATACCCAAAGACGACTATGGCCTCCAAGAGGGGATAAGCACTAGAAACTCCAGGGGACATCACTCTTGCTACTGACTTTGTGAGAATGGTGAAATGGGAAATGGTATAAAGCCTCAAGATAAAAAAAAGAGGACTAAAACCAAGAGAACTGTGGATGAATACTACAGTTCTAAAATGTGAAGGATAAGAAACTCAGAGGAGGTCTAATTAGTTGCTTCGCCTTCATTTAAGATTTATCTCAGGAGTTGTGGATAATTCTCTGGCAAGAATCTGTGAAAAGAAAAGTAATAACAAAATAATCCCTCCTCCTTCTCTTCCAGTCCACTGGCAAACAAATCCTATTGGTAACTTCACAGACTCTTTTCCCATGTATGAAATAAGGACAGATATTAAATGAGGATGTGGCCCCATAGCTATAGTCTTTCATCCCTTCCCTAGACTTCTTTTTCTTCTCAGTCCTTTGCATCTGTTCTCAGATGGATGATGTCACCTGTCTGTTTCTATCTCTGTTTAGTCCTCAGATCTCCTTGATGTCTTTCTTCATTCTGTTAGTAGAGTTATCCTGGTATCTCCACATTTTTATTAGGCTTTTGCTTTGTTTATTTGAGACACAAATATTCATGCTACTTCATTCATTCAATTGTTTTCATAATGTTTGTCACTCTTGACAATGTCACTTGATTGTAGATTTATGAGAAATGACTCTTCTTGATGATTTCTATATTCCACAGCAGGCTTGAGTTTAGCTCAATTCTTCCCTCTGATTTCTGTATGTAATCTAACAGTCCCTTAAAAAAATAACATTCTTCTGTGGGTTATCTCACCTACCTATTTTGTTTGACTTCTGCAACAGTTCTATTATGAGGCTCAAATTATGCCCTAGGTTACACTGACATCAACAAGTTTATGCAGAGGTGTCACAGGGCAACATTTAATTAGATGGGCTCTACTGAGAAGTGAGTGGAAGGCTAGGGTAATTCTGTGACTATGCTCACACTGAAGCCACTACAGCACATGTAGAGACATATCGGTTAGTTTGAAAGCTCACAGCTCCTCGGGCAGATTTTGCAGTCTGCACTGAGCTCATTAACCGCAGGCCAGATATACCTTAAAGACAGTCTAACTGACACACAAGTAGTAGAATAAAGTAAGCTATATTAATGTAAACCATTCTCTCTCTCTCTCCGTGTAAACTACCACTTCTTATCCCCAGATTAAGACCTGATAAATCAAATGCAGACTTTTTATTTGAGAGAGAGATTAAGTCATATGCAATGCAGAGGGAGGCGGCTCTAGGATTTAGACTCTGTTATAATTTACATAATTAGCAGGGAGAGAAAAAACATAAATTCCAGCACAGTGTTAATGTTAGATTCACTTAGACTGAATTTAGACTCCTACCAGCTTTGTTGCACTTCACTATGATATCTCTTTGTAGGAGGATGCAACAGGGATCACCTCTCTTGTCCAGGTTTACTGGGTCTCCGCCTCCACTTCCCTTCAATCTCACCTACCGTGGCTTGTTGTTAAGAAAATTAAAGGGAGGTTAGATGTTAAGAGGAGGGCAAAGATTTACCTGGATATGGGCCATCCTCTTCGCAGGGCTCCTCTCATCCCTATACCCTGCTCCTTACTGCTCCTGGCCAGGGCCCAGATTGTGGCCTGGGGGATTTGGTGGATTTGGTACCCCTCTGGGGAGTCACTACCCATGGGTTCTCTTTGCTTTTGCCCTTTGTTTCTGTTCTCTGAGTTACTCACTTTCCCAGGTTCCCAACCTGGTGTCTCTCCCTTCAGGCTCTTCCTGATAGGACGCAATCAATTCCTGGTCTTGTCAGGAATATCTGCCACTGGCTACAGAATCAATTTCTTGTCAGACAATTTAACTGTCTCCATAGGTGCCTAGAACGTTGCTTAATCATCAATGAATTCATAGATTAATTAACTATCAAGGAATTGTATGGTCTCCTTTTGATTCCTAGAAGGTCAATTAAGGATCCACGAACTCCCCAGTCTGTTTTGGCTCATGGAAGATTGAGGAATCCTCAATGAATTCCACAGCTTCCTTTAATTTCTGGAAGATTAATTAGTTGTCATGAAATTCCACCATCTCACTTGCTCATAGCATCATAATTAACCATTAATGAATTCCATGGGTTCCTTTAGCTCCTGGAAGATCAGTTAACTATCCCTGGACCTTTAAGTTTCTATCCTCTATACAAATTAAGTTAATTGCCCCTTTTTTTTTCTAATCAAGGCGTGAGGCTTATACAATTGCACTGACACTTTATCAGCAGTCTAGAGTCACGCTTAGTTCATTACCCCTAGGGAAACCTTGCTTTCTTTTCCATCACTTGTGTTCCTCTTCACTCATCTGGTAACGCTCACTGTCTGCTTCTGAGTCTTCCCTGGCTTACTGGCAACATGTACCAGAGCTGGGGAGATCCTGGCTCTGTATTTCCACATAGCATGGATTGTGTTTCCAAAACTTGCCACATGTTCCCCACTCTGGGGGAAGTAGGTACCAGATCCTTTCTCTTGAACCTACTGGAACTCTCAGGGACCAGCAAGAATTGGCTTCTTTCATACATGACTGTATGCAACTGGGACCATGCTCCTTTGTCGCAAACTGCACACAGACCCTTTTTCTGGGCACTCCAGTGGCTATGCAACCACACTGGGCTTTTCTGGGTAGGTCTACCCTCTGACCCTGCTCCACCAGCATTCCTTGCCTAGAACAGGGACCGGAGCCAGC
>NW_005842266.1:4296-5641 GCF_000455745.1 Alligator sinensis | reverse complement strand
TTTCCGTTCCAATCTCCATCCTTTCCATCAGTTTTGTTGGCTTCTCATCATACAAGTTAATAAACAAGGTCTCACTTGACACACTTTTTTCTGTAATATTTACTGATAGCTTTAAACCAGGAAGAAAATAATAAAGTGCCTAACAGTGCTGCTTTTACACTGTCGCAAAATCAATGATTTTGGAGGTGGACAGTTTGAAATTATACTCTGATTTAAAAGCTTTTGATTCTTCTGGTTAGACAAAATACTGCATTGCTTAATGATATAAAATCTTTATAAATGGAAAACAGGCAGCTATTTAAGACATAGGCTATGAAACTCTTCATTGCTGAGTTTTAAGAGTTCAATAGTCATGATATTTTTTAACCATTTGGTACACCAAATAGATATTGCCAGAAATATACATATAGGAAATTCATTTCTTCCTTGCATCAATAATTTCAGTCTTCTCTGAGATTCCCTTATTTCTAAAGTGAACTGTGTTAACCTAGTTTTCCCATTATTAATGCTTACTTGGCAAAGGACTCTTCCCAATGATTTCTTCCATTTCCTGCCCTGGCTTTGTGTTTCGCACATGGAAGATATCATTTCTCTGTACATTCTATAACCTTAATGTTATTAAAGACATTGATTCTTCCCATTTCTTTAGCTATATCCCTGTGGAAATAATTGTAAAAATACACATGCTGCTTGTGGGATGCCACGTCTGTTTGTGATCGCTGTTCTGTCATTGTCCTTAAGGGAAAACAGCTGTCAAAGAGTGACATAAGTTTTTGTCTTTCTGTACTATTTACTCCTGGAATTAATATGGACCATGTAGACATATGCCTTTTGTGATTTGTTTCCTCAGGGTCTTGCCAACCTTGGTATAGCAATTGCCATTCAGCTGTATCTCTTTAATTATCATCTGTCTTCACTGATCACTTTGAACTTGTGGTAAAAGACAGTGGTTTTTGATAAATTACAGGGCCTGTCACTCACTTTTGGACTTCACATGGTTTTGCTTTTTTGTAGAATGTGGGCCTGTGGGGCCATTCAGTACCTGTTTCATTGTTCCAAGTATGGCCACTGTCCATAAAGCTTCTCTCTTAGGTTGGTCCTCCAGGACCCATAAAAGCTCCTTAGGAATCCACAAGGTTTTGATAGGCAGAGGGAGCTACAGAGCTCTCTTCCTTCTGACCTGCTCCATGTGTCTTTTACTGGAGAATGAGGGGGTTTGGCCCATGTCATTTTTCAAGCAAACATTTCTTCTGCATCATAGTCGTCATTTTCTTTTGCTTTACACATGTTTTCGCCTACTATTTCTATTGTCCCAAAGTAACCACAAACAGCACTTAATCTCATT
>NW_005842266.1:0-4153 GCF_000455745.1 Alligator sinensis | reverse complement strand
GGGGGGGGGGGGGGGGAGTGTTCTGGTTCAATTTCAGTGGCAAATCATCATAATTGAAATGTTATGAAGATTTTCTTTTCCCCCTTTTCCTTTAAATCTCTTGCAGATATCACTTTAAATAAAAGAATGGAAGGGATAAGAAATAGAGAGAAAGGGAAATTGCTGTTATAAAATAGGCAAGTATTCACATGCTTTCAGGATCCCCTCATACTAGGTGCTGTTTGAGTATCACATCCATCAATTTGGCTAACACTAGGTAGTCAATCTAGAACTCCTACAACTAAGATCATAACCTGCTGTGGTTTGAAGTAAGGACTCAGTCTTCAAAATCAGAAGTTGTAGCAGATCCACACCTCTGCCAATTGGGCTCAGACAGACACAAACATATCCAGACATATGTATTGCATGCTAACTAGGAGTTAAAAGGAAAGCTATAAAGACTGTCCCTCCACAAAGACTTAT
The DNA here is from genome assembly GCF_000455745.1 of Alligator sinensis. Taxonomy (NCBI): domain Eukaryota; kingdom Metazoa; phylum Chordata; order Crocodylia; family Alligatoridae; genus Alligator; species Alligator sinensis. The sequence goes on along the minus strand of NW_005842266.1, from coordinate 3,691 downwards.
AGTCCAGGGATTTGAACTTGCATTGAACTTTGAGGCCTCTACACAGGTAGTAATCAACGACTAGGTTATTATCCAATGATCTTTTTAATTATTAATTTACCTTGGTTGAAATAACATAACAAATTGCATAAGAATAAAACTTCATTTTAGAAAAGGTAAAGGTTGGACAGTGACAAACAATATATGTATTCAAATATTCTCAGTACTTAATGCTGCATTGTCAAGAAAAAAAATAAAATCTGTCCTATCCAAGGCATGTTACATCCTGTCTATGCCTCTGAATCTCTGATTATGAAATGGAGTTAGTCTAGATATGGTGCAAAATATGTATTACAGAACTGCCAAGAAAATTAAATGACACATCCTCTTCATATAATCATACAAAAGCCACTTACTTCAAGGAGGTTATTAAATCTACTTAAGGATAAGCATGTGCCTAAAGTGAAGATTTTTCACAGGGGAGTAGAGAGCCCAAATCCCAAATCTCACTGGAGAATCTCAGGTTCCATTGGTTGGTGGCTTGGGTCCTTACTTTTTCTTCATGTGTATTTTCTTACCATTAGTGCTGAAAGATTTTTTCAGTTAATCTCATAGAGGTGAAAAAAGAAAGCATCTACCAAGTGTATGGCATCCCCCATCATTTTTTTGGAGCCATATGACTCTAAAATGACCCACAATAATATTTTCTTTTCCTACCATGTGCTGCATTGTGTTTGTTTCTGCTTAGCTTGTCTTGAGTCTTGTAGAAGAATGGTAGACTTCTGACTCAGTTTAAACTTTTAACCTTCTAGAAGAATGGCTTTTATCTGACAGTTTAAATGCAGCTCAAGGAATGTTGCTGACACATTATCTTCATGTCAAAGACTTATTTTAAACTTTACAGACATACATAATGTGATCAACATGTAAGATTTCAGTTGTCCTGTGCACTACTTTGATTAATTCATTCTTTCTTTCTGGGTAGCTAAAGAAAGTGTGCAAGTATGGATGCTATGGATAAAATCCCATTGTTATCTCTAGTCTTCTTCCTGCTTTCAGAATATAAAGCAAAGAGTGGTGTTCTTTTTTTAATCTCTGGTCACTTTTGTATTCACCTGCTTAATGCATATGAGAAGCCTTACTGATGTCATCCCTAAAGTCTGTGTGTAATTGTTGGCTGGATCAGAGCCTTAATCACTATATATCATTGATTCATTTTAATTGTGTGGTGCATTGTAGTGCTATCTTGCTTTCATTGTGTTTTCTGTCTATCACATCTTCATGTCATGTCTTCTACTTGTTGTTGCAGAATCACTTCATCTTAATTTCAATTGTCATTTGTAGTCATCCTCCTGTAATCAATTTCTATTTTGAAATGCCTTCTTTTTACTCAGGTGTAGTGTATAGAATTTTCACCATTCAATACAACATCCTTTTATCTTTTATACCGGTTGTATTTAAAATTCTATTCTTCTCCAACCCTGTTATCTGCAATGTGTCATGTTTTATGTCTGTTCAGATGATAATTTTGAATTTAATAATATATCTGTCTACCAAGTGTAGTTGAGCAGTCAGCAATTTTTAAAGGCTTTTCCATAAATCACAAAGTTTTACTGAAATTCCAATAGGCTAAGAGCTGAATTCCAAACAGCCATAAAGCATAGAACTAAAGCAACAAACCATGATTGTTTGTATATTTTAAAACATCCTCAGCTCAAGTTTTAACTCTAATAAAACTCTGGATGCTTCTAGGAAGAAACACAATAATTATAGACTTACATTTTCAAATCTGAATAGTGATTTGGAGTGCCTCCATTTTAGCATGGGCAACTTGAGAAATTCTAAAGGGTCCTGGTTTACAGAAGCTAGGCACTGTTTTTAAGAGACTCTTGTGAATAATCACTAAAGCATAGTTAAACTCTCCCACCTTTGGGGAATTTTGAATGGATGTCTAAATTCTACATCTCCCCCCTGTATGTTTATTGGATCAAATGAAAACAAGAATCCAAAACATCCCTAAACACTAAGAAATTTCATTTTAGGAACCTACCTTTTTTGTTACAGCCCATGTCTAATCATCATTATGGGACCACAGATCAAGTCCCCAGTCCAGCAAACTCATGTCACTAAATCCATATACAAATGACCATTTCTCTGAAATCAGTTGGATTGTCCATGTAAGTATTTGTTGAATTTGTGAAAACAGTAAGGAGTTTGTTTAACTGTTCTCCATGGGGCCAGAATATTTGGTGTTTGAAAATGTATGGAAGCTGGTAATACATTTTATGATTGAACGTTTTTGGAAATTCAGGGAAGTGAAGAACCAATGACATACAATGTGGGAAAAAATGGAGTTCCTTTTAGGTTATTGAGTATTCTCTAGTTTCAAAGGTTGTATTCCTCCCAGGAGCATGTGACTTGGATGCGATATTAAAAACTACAAGAGACTCTAACTAAACACTTAATAAAGAATCCATCAACTAAAATTTGCTCATAAAGCAATTCTGAAAATATAAACAACAGCTGTACATAAACAGGTAACATTCCATGTGCTATATTGCTTTCAAGTGGTTGTTGCTGTTATAGGGAGTGTCATCTGAATACATGGTGCAGAAAATGTTCCCAAGAGAAACGCTGCTGGTAAGATGGTGCTTGTACCAAGTGTTGCTGCAAATGAATGCCACCTGTAATTGCAGTACTGTCAAACTGTCAGAAAATTCTTAAGAGCCCCAACTCTTGTAATCCTCCAATTACATGAGAATCTCTGCTTTAATTTAGAACAAAAACATTTCTAATTCTCCACAGGCGAATCTACACATGAAATGCTTGTGATGCAAAAAACTCCAGTACTTATTGCACTGGAGTTTATTGCTCCTGAATGCTGTGATTACATGTGTGACCAGACCCCAGCACATTAAGCCAGGTCAGAGCAGTCCCAGCTGGCAGGGGACTCGGGTGGGGGAGTCAGCCTGCCAGCCGGGGACTGCTCTGATTTGGCTCAACATGCTGTGGAGGGGCTGTGTCACAGGGCACCTCAGTGCTCTGCTCCTAGAGAGGAGGAACTGCCAGCGAGAGAGCCCTGGCAGGACACTAACGAGCACAGCTGTGGGTTGCCGGGGCAACTAAGGAGAGTCAGCTGGCCAGAAGGGGGCAGGGCCTGGCCCTTATAAAACCCAGGGCGGAAGCCAGGCTAGCAGTTCCCTGCCAGCAACCAGAGAGGCAGGAGCTCCTGGAGCAGGGAGGCAAGCACTGTAGGAACCCTCTAGCCGAGTGAAGGAGGGCAGCTTGAAGAGGTTTGAGCACCATGGTTTAGCCAGGCGATGTTGAGTTAAGTTGTGGCCAAGAGGCTTGTGTGTGGTTGTTTATTACACCAGTGGTTTGGGTGAGGCTGTAGGGGTTGGAGGAGGCCTCATAGGGGGCTCACAGTAAAGTGGGGCCCCTGGCACCAGTGAGGGCGCACTAGGCCCTGAGAGTTGCAGGGCAGAGTTGTGGGGTCAGTGAAGCTCAGAGAGGAGCGGCTGAACCCCAAGGGACCCACAGGGGTGTGGGGCCCTAGCACCAGCAAGGGTGCAGCATTCTCAGAGGGAACCCCAGTGGTGTGGGAACCCCAGCGCTAGTGAGGACGCAGTATCCTTCAAGGGGCCTCATGGTAGAGTGAGGACCCCGGTGCCGAAGGGGGGCGCAGCAAGCCCCAGAGAGGGGCTGTATTATT
>NW_005842265.1:1763202-1773980 GCF_000455745.1 Alligator sinensis | reverse complement strand
TCCGTGGAGCCTAGCAACCTCCACATGACCGATAGTGTTGTCTGTGCCTGTAACTGCAACTCAAGCAAGTTTTCCAGCCTGCACCACGACCATCTCTGGTGTAAATAAACAATCTTTAAAACTACCGCTATGAGTCTGTGCCTAATTCTAGCTTGCCGCGCCCCTCTCTCCGACCCCGCGTGCCCGGGCTGCTGGCCACAGCCCGCGTGCAGCACGAAAAAGGGCCCGGCTCGCGCCCGGCCCGCACACCCACATTCATATTGCTTTGCATTTCACTTTTCACCCCTCCTGAAACTGTCTTATACAGCCTGCTGGTGCAGGAACATATCTAAGCTGGGCAGTTCCACTGCTGATGCGGCTCTGTTCTGAGAGACTGATGGGAAAAGGGGACTCTGACTGAACCAGTCTCTGATCCATTACTTCAGGCCACCCTGCAGGACCAGGTTGGTCTATCACACTTGGGGGCAGCAAGTTTGTCTCCTAGGTGTCAGGACCCTTCTAGTTACTACACCAGAGTTCTGGTACTACTGCTAGCTAAGTGGTTCCTTCAGCCCTTTTTTTTGGAAAGGGAAGAGCAGAAGGTATGCTCTAGGTAGGGAACGGGAAGAACAAGAGTTATGAAAGTATGCTCTAGGTAGGGGATTGTCCTAGAAGAGTCTGATTCTTCTTAGAGACTAATGCTGCACACCCAGAGTTTTTAATCCTGATTTCATCAAAGTTATAAGTGACATAAATTCTTCTCTCCTATTAAGATGGACAGGCATAAGACAGCTCATGTCCTCCTCTTCCTTCCTTTTTCTGAATCTTTGTGTGACACTGTCCTCCTCTGACTTATGATGCTGCTATGACACCTAGTGGCCAGTACAGGAAATGGCCCCTGTGTATGGAGTAAAACACTTGGGCCCAGCTCCAGTAGCAAGTCTGTGCCTCCAAAATTAGCAGAAAAGTTAGACTTTCCATTTTGGCTATCAGTTATTGTTAGTCATTTAGTGTATCACCTGAGCCAGGGGTAGGCAATTATTTTGGGTGGAGGGCTGCTTACCGAGTTTTGGCAAGCTGTGGAGGGCTGCATGGGTAGCCCCACCCCTTGACAGGTGCCCTGCCCCCTGGTTACCATCTTGGAGCCAGAAGTCCCACCCCCTTAACCTCTGACCTTTGCCACCAGAAGTCCCTCCCCTTGCCCCTGGAAGTATTCCTTTGGGGAAGAGGGTTTGCCGTTTTAGGGGGAAAAATTATATACTAAAAAACACCCATAATATATTTTAATTTAATTTAAAAATATATTTTTGATCTGATTTGTGTGTTTGTGCTTTTCCCCTGTGCTCAGCTGCAGTTTGTTCATCACCACCACTGCCAACCTGAGCCCTGTGGCAGCTCCAGGCTTGCCCGATGGGCTGAGTGGCAGCAGTGGTGGGGCATGAACTGCTGCTGGGGTGGGGGAAAAGTGGTTTCGCCCCCTCCCACTGTCAGTGTTCCCTGTGGCAGCCACTTGGAGCGACGCGGGGCTTCCTGTGCCTGCTCTCCATTGCCACCACTTCCTCATGAGCAGTGGGGACATGGAGAAGAGGCAAAACAGCCCTGCGTGGGCTCTGGGTGGCTGCTGCAGGGAATGCCAGCACCGAAGGGGGGTGGGGGGAGGGCTAGATGGAGCTCTATGGAGCCAGCTCCCCTCTCTCCCTGCTGGCGCAGTGCAGCCCAGCTCCATAGACCCCTGCCAGCCTGCGCCCCATGCTCCTGCCACCCTGCTCTGGGCCCTGCCCGGAACGCCAGCATGGGCCATGCACTCCTGCACGCCCACTTGCTTCCACTCCCCTTGCTGCCATTTTTCCCACCTTCCTGCCTGCCCCCGCCCCTTACCTGAATTCCCCACTTGGGGCAGGAAGGCACAAACAGCCCCACGGTCCCAGGCCAGAAGCCCCTGCTAAGCCAAGGCTTCCAGCTGGGAGGCAGGCCCTGCTATTGCAGGAGCTATTACAGGCTACCCATGAACCAAAGCTGGCTTCCCAACTGTATACCTGTTTCATTTACTTAACTCCATTTCTTATCTTAATAGAAATTTTTTTCCTGTGGTCATTTATTTCACACATTTCTATAGCAACCTTATACCTTACTTAACAGCTATTTCTCATATGGTTTGCCTTGCTTTAGAGGGTTTCTATTTGCCTAATACCATTGTTGTTTTTCTGTTTTTAACCAATATTTTAGTATTCTTAATTTGTCCTGACTAAGCAAAAAGTGCATTTCACATGCACAACTCCCATTGCTGGGCAAGCTACTTATGTCAAGAGGCTTTTATTTTAGACTTACAAAAGGAAGGTGTTAGGGTAACAGTAAGGATTTTGGGGAGCACTGAGTGTGCAGCTGAATGAAGGCTTTTTCTTGTGACTCAGCAAAAGCTGCTGGTCACACGGCTGGATGACATATTAAAAGTAACTAACTTTGCTAATGCTTAAGTAAGTGGATTCCCAACAAAAGGATAGGGTGCATAGTACATGATGTGTTGTGTAAAAATAGGATACAGACCAACGGCTATCATTAGGGGAGAAAGCAGAAGTACAGCCTTGGAGATGGTGCTGAATTCAGCAAGAAACCAGAAAGAACCAGCCAAAAACCACAATTGACTGGGAGAAGATGGTCAAAGTCTTATGCATGCGCTCTTACCAGAGAGGCATGTAAATTAATAAAATACATAAGCAATACCATGCTAAGGAAGCAAACAGAGGCAGAGCTTGAGATGGGAGGAGAAATGGGTGGAACCAAAGGAGGGACATAGGCAGGGTAAGTGTTACTAAGTATGAACCAAGGTGTATAAAATGTGGAAAGAACTATTGTTCAGGGCAGGCCCCTGGTTCATGGGCTGTGCGTCTGTGAGGAACCCTTGTCTGAAGCCGTCTCCATTCTGAATAAAGCTGTTGCGAGCAATGCGTGCTGGTGTTTGCTCCCTGCTTGCTCTGGCTAACGAGCAACAGGATCCACGAGCAACTGGACTCTCGTCTCCCTAGTCGTTGAGCGCCGCATGGAGTTGGGGTCTAACAGAGGGGGAGGACTAGTACCTATAGCAGACACTAGTGCAGTGCACCCACTTCTAGACTCCCCACCACCTGCCACAAGGGAGGTGCAAGTGGCTGAAGTGGGGTCTGCAGAGCCTAGCTATAGGTACTGTCCCTCTCCCCCCACCACCGATTAATCATTTAACCATTGTAAATGATTAATCATTTAACCAAGTTAAAATGGAGGGGTTTTTTTTAATCAGTACTTACATCCCTACCCTATACTTTGGAGCAAAAGCTATAGGCACCAAGCAACTCCATGTTCTGTTGTTAAGCTCTGCTAGTTGGCATGCGATCTCAATACTGGGTAGCCTCAGTTTTCCACTCACTGGTGAACAATATGAACAAGCTCTTTTATTTAAAACAGTAAAGGAAGTAGGTTTCTGGTTTTTAACAAAGCCAGCTTATTAGTATCTTTTTGTCAGTAGCCTTGTACATTCTTGCCTTAAGTCTCATATACTAAGGGTTAGTATCTGTCTTGCTCAAAATGCATAATTTAGATTGTGAATCTTGCAATACTGTTGAGACAAAAGGCTAAAACTTCTCGCAATGACAGTTAACATGTTCCCCCACTAACAGAGATGTTTTCCTATATGAATTGCACAGGCGAACTGCTGCACCTCCCAAACAAGAGGAACTACAGAACTGATCTGAGCATTTTTTTAATTCATGAAACATGTTGGAAAATAAACTAAAAATGGAAGTACAAAAATTAAAAAGAAAACAACCTGGTAACCTCCCAAATCTCTTCCTCATAATCCCCAATCCACCTAGGGCAGGGGCAGGCAAAATATGGCCCACAGGCCAGATCCAGCCCAACAGGCCATTCTATCTGGCCCACAGGGCCTCTAAAAAAATTAAAAAACTAATTATCTGACCCTGGCTGTCTGTCAAATATCATAAGGCACCAGCAGCAGCAGGACCCAGGAGGAGCTGGTGACAAGAGCCAGCAGCCACAGGGGCAAGACCTGCCTGGCCCTACCCCACCCACCCCCAGTGTCAAATTGAAGTTAATTTTGCTGTTATATAATCACATATATTCACTTTTATATAACCATGTATCCTTTTACATAATCCAAATTTGGGTAAAGAGATTCAGCTTGAGCAGGGTGGTATGAGGGCTTGGCCTGAACTGAGGTTCCATTTTTGTTTAAGATGAAACTCCGTTTTAGTTTTATATTACTTAGCTTAAACATGACAGCCATTTTGTTGTTTTTCTTTTTGTACTCTAAATATAGTATGTATGAGACATGGTATACTTGAGGAAAGGGTAATGAAAGAAGTATGGTATATAGGAAAACATAAGACAGTTACCTCTTCTGGTTCAGATGACCAAGGGGTGTAGTGACCTTTTGTGGTTCAATGGCTGAAAATTACAGACCCCAGAGTAAGAAGCATCCACCCATCACAACATGGGATTGCGGCCTAGGGGCTGTTCCCTTCCTCCCTCCGCCCAAGAGTGCAACTCAGCTAAGAACACTGGGGGGAGAGGAGGACCACTGGCAATCACCCCAGTCCTTGGGGCTGGTTGGCTCCTGCCATGTCCTGCGGTCCCGGTGATGCAGCTAGGAACCACAGGGTGCCAGAGTGGCCAGAGAGCAGGCGAGGGGGTGGTGAGAAGCGGCAGCAGCGGGCAGGAAAGTGGGGAAATGGCAGTGGCAACAGTCCATGGAGCCCCTCTGGACTGCACCAGCAGGGAGAGGGGGGAGCTGGCCTGGCTCTATAGAGTCCTTGTCAGCCCAGGCCCTGCGCTCCTGCTGCCCCGCTTTGGGCCCCTGCTGGTCTTGGCCGCAGGGCACCAGCACAGAACCCATGCTCCAACCTGCCCGCCAGCTCACTGCCACTTGCCCCCCTGCCTACCACTGCCACCACCATTTCCTTGCTTTCCCAGCCGCCGCTTCTCCCCATCGCCCCCACCAGACCCACTGGCTACTACGGGACCCATTGGGTGCTGGCTGCGTCCCTGGCGGGTTCCTGGCTGCATCGCTGGACCGCAGGACTGTGGTGGCCAGAACCAGAGGGGTTACTATCATGAGTAATAAATATATGCTCTTGGAGACATCCAGGCAATTGTTTAGCAGTTAAGATTAGCTAACGCAAAGCTTGCAACCTGCAAGTGGAATTTGTCCATCACAATTTAACCAAAGTGTTGAATCTAACTGTTTGCACTGATCATGGGCCCCCAAAATAAGCAAACTACAACATTAGTTGATCTAACAGGTTTTTTAAAGGTTGGCCGTAACAAGATCTGACCACCTAATATAATTAGCACATTCCTAGGAATCCAAAGAATAAAAAAAACAAGGGTTGAGCTTGGGCAGAGTAATGCTAATTTCAAACCTCAAAGTAATGTGGTGTAATTTGCTTATTGGGTGATCCCGAGTTCGGGCGGTAACCTTTCATGATAATTTCTAACACCTTTTGATCCCATAGGGCAAGAGCTATAGTTCCAACTTCTGGATAGCAGGGTTTTTAACCTCTCTTCTTGCTGCATCGGCACTGCCCCAGGAAACAGGAAGCAGAAGCCAGAGGAAGAGGGAGCCCAGAGACACAAGCAGCAGGAACAATGAGGAAGAAACCAGGCAGGAGCCCAGGGGCTGCATGTTATTAACCCCTTATAGGCTGGATGGAGTTGTCCACCAGCTGGACAGCCCTGGTTTGGATAGAGCTGAGGAGCCCTCTTTTAATTGCAGTCTTCTGGAGTCCGACTCTCTGAAGGAGCTGGAACAACATACAAAAAGCTAGACCAACGATTCCCAATCTGTGGTACGAGTACCACCAGTGCTACGCAGACAACCTCTCAGTGGTATGCATTAACAGATTTATTATAATTACTTTACATGGCAAAAATTTGCTGGTGGTACATAAAGTTGTATCATTTTAAATTGGTGGTGTGCTGAAGGGGAATAAAATGGAGTTGAATTGCCATTATATGTAAGCGAGCAGATCACATACCCAGCTTAGGCTATGGGGAAGTCAAAAGGATATGACCCAAAACCGCTAGGCTAGCGCAAACTGGAACAATCCTGTCCTAGTCCAGTAAAAACAAAAGCTGAGTGTAGAAGTAGCCACAGATTGGCCTGCTGAGTCAGCCCAGAATGGGAAGTGACCCTGTGGTTACATGCCAGAAGAAACCAGAAAAACTAACACTGCTATACTAAAAATAAGTAGAAACATGCGCATTACTATCAAAGTCATGGCAAATCCTGATTGGTGTATGCTGTTGCTGTGTTTATGATGTCATATTTTCTACATAAACTCGCCTCACCTATTGTATGGGGTCAGACCTCTTCACAATTCTGCAGTTGTGTATGAGTCTGTCCAGAATACATTCTCTAATAAACCAAGTTCTTTTTTTTAACTTTGATTAGTCTGTTCATCTGAGCCTTCGCCCAACGAACCAGGGACAAGTTTTCCCCAACAGTGCAATCTGTCCAAGTTTGGGAACCGCTGAGTTAGATAATCATGGTCTACCAGTACAACATATCTCAGTAGCAGACCTACTTCAGGTGCTGGAGGACACTGACCAAAGCCTGTGGTGGCCTAATTTTTGTTGTTGTGACCTATTCTTCCCAAAGTAATCAGGTCTAGGTATTCACTAGTTTTCCCCTGAGGTGCAGCTCCTCAGTCTTATTTCAATAAATCAGTTTCCAAGCTTTCATTACTCCACCTTGGAACATCTCCCTTCTGGGTATTCAGACAAAAGAGTTACAGAGTTGTAGTGAGAAACATGCAACTTGCTCTAATGATATTCAAATTAGTTCATCTTTAGTAATTTGCAAAAGTTGCATTTCAAGAAAGCAATTTAAAAAAAAAAAGTGGTTCTGCATACCACAGAAATTCTGGATCCAGTCTTCCTAAACTACCTCATCCTTTCCACAAAAATGCCAGTCACTTGACCACTTTACAGAAAATTAGCATAATCTTACCTAGAGCCCAAGATTTATGAACTACTCAATATAAAAACTGTATTATAGCCAGACATTTTTAGCGACTCTAGCAACAAAGGTCTATCATTCAACACTGTTCAACAAAATTTAAATTGGTCAGTTTCACCATCACTAGCTTCTCTGCTAAAAAGATTATATTCTTGCCAACAAAGCATTTGCACATAACCTAGACCAGGAAGGTTACCAAGTCACACTGTTTATCCTTTCAAATCTACATTTTGATATTAAAAAGACCCCCTTTATCAAATGAAACCCAGATAAAATGCAGAATGCTTACACAGACTGCCACTAAGCAGCTTTAGGCCTATCATAGCTTAGAGGAAACTGACATTGATCAGTTAGTTTACCAATCAGAACTATAAAGACCACAGCCACAGTCAGTCAGCAATAACATTTCTATGTTGCTAACCATTCGTTTGTTGTAGTAGACACAGCAATTGAAACTGAGTCAACTCAGCATAGTTTCATATGTGTTATAAATAAACACAGTATAAATACACCTCTACAGAATTCAGCTGTAAAAGCAGAACCAAAAAAATACCACAGTATTAGATATTATAATCACACAAAAAGCAGGTATTAATTTGGCAACCTTAAAAGTGCTAAAGTACAGCATGAGTAAGTCAGGCACAGCAGATACAAAGAAAATAAAAAAGACTGTGCGAAATGAAACTTCCGGTACTCTGCAAGTCTAAATGCCACACAAAAAGTTCTACTTCTTGTAAAACTAAATGTCTTGACATACAGTATTTATCTCAATCTAAAATGTCTTTGAATTTAAGATGACCACCTCCCACCAGTAATTAAATTCTACATGTGGAAAATTATAAACATGTTATAATTTTCTATGGACAGAATGGAGGGTCATCTTAAATCTGTCAAGTCCTAACAGGATGGAAAGCCATGGCAATGGAGCAAACAGCAAGGAAAGCAGTGGTTGGAGAGGGAGGGGAGTTATGGAGTACGGATCACATTCTTGTCTGTTGTTTTCTACCCCCCATGCCACTAATCCTGTGGTGCCTGGTCCCCTAACCCCACAGTGCCTGCACCCCCCACAGCCACTACATGGCAGCTCCAGCTCCCCAGATAGGCAGGGGAGAAGGCAGCAGCAGCTCTAGTCCTAGCCTTGGCCCAGCAGCAGCAGCATGCAGTGTGGCCTCCTTCACAGCATGCAGCCCTCATGTGCACCCCCTCAAGGCACTCTGGCCCTGGCCCAGCAGCAGCAGTGGCATGCAGTTGTGGTCTCCTTCACAGCATGCAGCCCCTCTCTCCTGGCATGCAGCCTCTCAAGGTACTCTGGCCCTAGGCTTGGCCCTGGCCCTGGCGCAGCAGCAGTGGCAGCAGCTCCTGCTCTGAACATGGCCCAGTGCAGGCAGCGCAGTCACCACTGCCTGCTTCAGGCTAATATTCATTTGTTTTTTGGCTGAGGAAGAATAATACAGCAATTCTTCCCTTGCTAAGCACTCTGAAAGATCAAAAAAGGTCAGAACATTTCTGACACTGTGGATTCCTATTTGAAATTTCTGTGTTCATCTTGCAAATCATATTTGCACACCTAGCAATGCTAACATTACATGGCACCCCGCAGCACCCCGTTAAGGATCTCACTACACCCTGGTTGAGAATCACTGGTTTACTGGTATAGCAGAATAGGAGTGTAAGTGTGTTCCTTCCTCTTCTTCCTGCCTCCTTTGTATACTGGCAAAAATCCATATTATATCATGCTTTTGTCAGTACAGCTTATTCTATTTAGAGTGCTGGCATCAGCTATATCAGCAAGGAAAAAACAAAAACTACTTGTCAATGTACACTACAGCTCCACTGTCAGTGTCTGCCGATATTGCTATACCAGCAAACTCTTTCTAGTATGGGGGGAAAAAGCTGCATCTATTTTCCCGTTCATCCATTCCTCTCCACATACTTCAGGTCTACCTCTGCCTTTCATAACATTGAAACAGGCAGTGGCTTTAGGTTCCTCTGGAAAGGAACAGCAGCTCCTTAACATGCAGGAGGCTACTTAAATTGATTTGATAGAAGTGGATCAGTGACAAATTTGGGTAGAAGACAGGGTGCCACCAAACAAAGTACACACATGCACAAAAACACATGGAAGCCACAAAAATCTCAGTTAAACAAGAAACTTTGAAAAACCAAATTTAAATCTGAAATTGCAGAACAAGAAGTCATCAATGTTCTCAGCAGGGACCTCTTACCTCATTTCGAAGACAAGCTGTTAATACCAGTGTCCCTCCAGGTGTTAAGTGCCCTGTTTGTGTCAGGGGTGTAGGTTGTAGCCATGTTGGTCTAAAGACATAGGCAGACCAGGTTCTTTGGGTAGAACTGTTCATAGTGCCCTTCTTCAGGTACTTGTGCCAAAAGTTTGCAAGGAACTTTGTTCCAACTACTCAGCTTGTCTAATAAAAGATATCACATCTACTCAAAGAACCTTCCCTATTTATCTCAACTGCCCCTCATACATATAATTCTTTCTTTTTGCCAGTCCTTGCATAGTATTTGACAAACTATGGTGTTGCCTGTGGAAGATCATGCCACTCTGAAACAATTAGTGATTAAGATATTCAGCCTCTCTCCTTGACAAAACTGTAGAAGCCATTTTAAATTACTGAGTTGTTTTCCTGAATTTCCATTTAATTCATTAAAATTCAAAGGCATCTTCACATCTATCTCAATGAATGAACAAATCCCCTCTGCAGTAAATGAAATTGTAAAACCTCTTGAACCAATGAGTTGTAGAGACTGCTTCTGCTCTCATTACTTGCTTTTCCATTTTTCTATTTATTCACCTTTTATGCAAAAACAAGTATGTATATAGCCAAAGTATTTGCTACTGGAAAGACGCTAATAACTGCTGGGTCATCCACACCATACAAAAGAATTCCCTCCAAAAAATAATTTTGTGTAATTAATACAAAAAGCTATTTGTAGTGTGCATCTGATTTGCTTCAGAAGTAACAGCGATCCAATGCAAGAGCATGATAAAATAAATGGGTTCAGTTAAATTGTTTCAGGAAGCATTTAGAGTAATCTTTGCTTGTTCGAGTACATTTAAATTTAAGTGGAGCTTGTTCAGTTACTCAGCCATGACTACTACAACTAGCCTAGCTACCAATCAGCTCCCCTCTCACTAACAAAAAAAAGTAAGTTTTGAAACAAAAACTTTCTTTTAAATACATCCGAGTAAATCAGTGCAAAGATTATGGCCACTTCAACTCAAGTAGGTGACGCCAGACCAGGTAATGACTGCCCCCTCTTCCCCTCTCAGTCTCTATTGTGATGAATCTGTGTTTCTTCCCCCTCTCCCTTCCCCACTCAATCTCCATTGTACTCGGATGCAAATTGGGTCGCCAGCAGTCGGGATGAGCCATCTCCAGAGACTAGTTAAGAGTGCAAAAGCTTGCCGTGACCTCAGGGCCCCAGAAAGGGTGAAGCTGAGCTGGGCCAACACCGCCATCCGCAGGCACCCGACACCTCCAGGCATTCGCGAGCCGCAACCCAAGCCCTAGGCACCTTCACTGCTAAAATCAAGCACGGCAGGAAGCACCTGGATGCCTGGCGGAGCACGGGCGGGCGGGAGAGGGAGTCGCTCTGCCCCCCTACACTCCCCGCTGGAGCTCTGCGGAGCTGCACTGGGGGCTTTGGGGCAAAACCCAAAAAGCCCAGCTCCCCCCCCGCCCCGGGCCCGCGCAGAGCCCAGTGCGCTGGACGCAGAGGGCAAAACCCAGAGCGAGCCGCAGGCCACCAGCCTACCGGACCCACC
>NW_005842265.1:1738865-1763140 GCF_000455745.1 Alligator sinensis | reverse complement strand
CTGCTGCCGGGGTCCTGAGGTGGCGGCACCAGCACCATGTGCAGCTGCAGCGACCCCGCGGACGGAGCGCACCACTTCCTCCGCTCCCCCCTCCCCGCCCCGCCGACGGAATGGGCCAGCCCAGGGGGATGGAGCCTCAGGTCGAGGGGCTCCCGCCGGGTCCTAGCCCCGGGGCAGGGTGCCTGCGGGCTTTGCTGCGCTTTCCACCCTCTGCTCGCTCCAGCTTGTCACCAGCTCCTCTCCTGGAGCCTTGTGACGGCCAGAGCCGGAGGAATTAATAAGCAATAAATGCCTGCTTTTTGGAGGCATTTGGTATTTTGCCTAACAGGTAATATAGCTAATATAAAGCTTGTAAATTCGTAACCCGCAAATGTAACTTGTCTGTGGTAAGTTTAACCAAAATGATAAAACTTAACTGTTCCCATAATCGTGGAACTGACTGGGCCCCAAAGGCGAAGCTGTAGCTGCAAGATTAGCTGACCTAATGGTTTTTGCTCAGGGTTCAGCCTTGACGATAAAAACTGAATCCAACCGCCTGGCACAACCAACACAATCCTGGAAAGCATGTCCCAAGACACCAACTGCTGAAGCTTCCTGAGCCTGACGAAGGGTTTTTGAACCCGAAAGCTTGCTTAATAACTATTCTCCAACCATTTGGGTTGGTCTAATAAAAGATATCAAATTCACCCAAGGAACCTTGTCTGCCTATGTCCCAAGAAAGCATATTCAGAGAAACCTAAAAGGGTTGGGCTTAGACGGAGTAATGTCAATTTCAAACCTAAAGGTGCTGCATTGTAATTTGCTTATTGGATAAACCCGAGTCTAGGTAGTAACCTTTTATGATCATTTTTAACACCTTTCAATCCCATAGTGTAACAGCTATAGGGCAAGATTGTGAGTGGCTCTAAAACCAACAGATTAGCATAAGACTAGGTATAAAAAGCGCGTGCCTCAGGTAACCAGCAGGAAGGAGGGAATGGATGTTGTGCCCGTAAGGGGTCGAGTGGTATAACTTATTTTAAGATAGACACTATCTGTTGTTATTATTTACTATTAGCTCTTTAATACTGCATTATCTGCTTAACTATCTGTTGTTATTTACTATTAGCTCTTTAATACTGCATTAACTGCTTATCGCATTTATCTTTCTGTTAACTGTTGTGTGTGTAAGTTATAATAAATTTGCCTTTGCTTCACTCCCAACTTTGCCTCCTCGATCCAAAACTAAACTGAACAGCCCAGTTGGCCTGCGATAGAATTTATACACTCACGGTGCCTAGCTGGTCTGTGACAAGTATCCACCCTGCAAAGCAGCCTCTTCCCCCACCGGCCGTTTCCCTAGAGGCACGCTTGTCTCTCAGTTGCAACCTGTAGTCCCAACTGAGTTCCCACAGGAGGAAAAGTTGCTTCCTGCTGTTTTGCACTGAAACCTGAGCCCTGCCAGCGAGAGAGAAACCCCCGGGGGAGGGAGGGGGAACGACCCAGGGGTGTGATAAAGGACAATGGCTGTGGGCCCTGACTCAGTTTCCCCGCTCCCTACTGAACAGGCCCAACCATCATTCTCTAAGAGGAAGGGGCGAGAAAAACCTCTGCCCTTGCCTCAAACCCTGGGGACAGAGGCTGAGGGGCTTAGGGCCTGGCCGTAGGGTTGCCGAGTCGCCAGGAATGGGATTTAAATCTCCAGGAGACTGCTGAGTCACTAGGGAGATAAATGATCACATTAAATATTAAATCTAATTGATGCAGTAGTCCTGTGGTTTTGAAAAATGTAACAGTCATGTGCATTTGCCTTCCTGAGGTAATGACTCATTAATGTCATTATGTCATGTAATAAAACTGCCTGGAATAGATTCAAACAGAGTTGACAACCCTACCTGGCTACCTGGCAGTGAGTGTGGTAGGGGAAATACCCTGACCGAGACAACAATGCAATTAAAATGGTACTGTGTAGCGCATGAACGACCTGTGCTGGGGGCGGCACGGCAGCACTGGCGGCGGTGGGAGAATGGCAGCGGTAAGCAGGGAGCTCCCGCAGATGCCGTCGGCACCGACCAGCGGCAACTGACCTCTTGCAGATGTCACCGGTGGTGTCGACGGGTGGGGGGTGGCGAACAGTGAACCTTTTCCTAGGGGGTGTATCGCCATGCTCGGGGGATGCGCGCATGTACCCCCTGTGCATCACCAATGGTGTAGTGGAAGGTTGCGCCCTTGTTTGCTTGCAGACAGGGCTCCCTATGAGAGCTTCATAGTTCACTTCCCACTGGTCAGCTTCCAGTGGGAGGATCTTGGCTGCACGCAAACTTTATGGAAATGGGAGACTCCTCTCTAGCTTGCTCCTGCGGCCATACCATTGAGGGCAAGCGAAACTCAGGGGCATCTGAACCGCCAGTCTCTGGGCTCGGGCCTGCACATAGGATGACTGCCAAAGGATTTGAAAATATCTGAAGTCCCAGGCGGGGGTGGAGGATACTTGCCAGTAGCAGGGCCATGTATGTTTCTTGGATGATTCACGTGGATTTGGAATTGATTTGGCTGATTTGACTTTGGACATGAAAATTTTTCCTTAAAAAAACCAAAAGAAACAAAAAAAACTGGTAGTGAGTGTGCTTGTGTAGTCTCTGCTGCATGGACCGGCTCTTGTTCATACTGCCTGGTGGATAACATCCCAATAAACCAGTGTCTAGTTTGGAGGAAATTACTTTGGTTTCTCTTATACTGCTCCAGATAAAATAAAAGCCCCCGGAGCAGGGGTGGGCAATTATTTCAGGCAGAGGGCTGGTTACTGAGTTTTGGCAAGCATTGAGGGCTGCACGACAGGCAGCTAGGGGCAGATAAATATTAATTTTCTGAATTTTTTAGGGGCCCCGCAGGCTGGATAGAATGGCCTGGCAGGCCACATCTGGCCTGCAGGACACATTCTGCCTACCCCTACCCCCGAGGCTTCCTGGGTGTAATGCTCTCACCCAGGGTTTAACAAGTCCAAGCAGGATCCTCTGCGTACAACCCTGTGACCTGGTGGTGGGGCTGTGCACTGCAATCTGGACCCTGACATTACTTTGGAGCCTAGTTTTAGCTTTTTGAGAAAGATACAGGCATAAAAAGACATCAAAAGTTAAGGCATAAAAAATCCTATTGGGTAGCAACAAAAAAGTGAAATGATGCCTTCTTATCAAGGAATAATAAGAGGAAGTGACAAAAGTATAATTATGGTGGTATCACTGCACCCCCAACTTTACAACTAAATCGATCTGTTGAACGGCAATTCAAATGAGGGTGTTAATCCTCCTAGAGATCAGCCCAGTGAAAGAATGGTGGGTGCCTCAACTCTCATTAGGTCATCATTAGCTTACAGCTCAGCTCTATCCTAATGCAACATATAATGCAACATAATTAATTAGTAAATGACTGACAGACACCTGAAGGAGTAAGAATAATGATATTAAAGAACAACAATAATCCAATACTAGTACAATACAAACAACAATAATACAACAATCAACACTTATTCAAGAGAGGGTGCTTGAGAGCATAAGCAGACTCCAGTATTGCCAATAGGGTGGCCATCATAGAGGACAGTCTGGTTGTCCTCTGTCCAAAAGAAAACTAGAGGACATAAAGGCATCGGGTTTTGTATGAATAGAGGATAGAGTAGCAGAAAACCGGAACATCCTGTATGATTGCCACCCTAATTGCCAATCTCACCATGTCAAAAATCATAAGGCAACCTCTTAAAAACCAAGAGATCTGAAATGTAAATCATGAGATGCTATGTTTTGAAGTATGCGTGTATGTGCTGGGGGGGGTGTTATTTGTGAAGGTGTGGGAGGCTGTGTGTGTGTTGCGGGGGTGGGGAGGTCCTCACACACCCTGGCAGAATGTAGGGTACTGTGGGCAGGAGTAAGGGGCAGCCGCAGGGCTGGGAGGGTTGTGGCTTGGGTGTGATGGGCACACACACACACACACACACACAGCACACAGCAGGTAAATGGAGGGGAAGGGGCTGGGGGAAGAAGAAAGGGGCAGAGGCAAGACTGCCCACTGTGGGCTAGGGCTCTTTGTGACGTGCTGCCCTTGCCCTGGGAGCTGTGAAATGCTAGTTTACCTCCTGCTGCCTGCTGGGCGGGCAGGGGACGCACACCACGGCCAGCACCTGACTCCTGGGGCCACATAGTGGGCAGCAGGAGGCACAGCTCCAGGGGCAAAGGGAGCAGGGTGCAGAGAGCCCCAGCCCATAGTGGACAGCCCACCTCTGCCCCGTGCACAAATCCAGGGTGTACATGCCCCCCATGCCTCCCCCAGGGGTGCACACTATGGCAGGGAACCACACCCCTGCCCTCTGTGCCTCTGAACGAGCTGTCCACAGGATGCAGAGAGCACCAGGGCCCCATTTACCCCAGTCCCTGCCCCTTTTCCTGGGAGCCATGCACTGGGCCTGCCCAGCAGGCAGCAGGAGGTACACTCGGCATCACGCAGCTCCCAGGGCAAAGGCGGCAGGATGCAGAGCCCAAGCTTACAGCACAGGCAGCCTGCCTCTGCCCCACACAGATCCAGGGGCCCCATGCCCCCCGTATCTCTCCCAGGGGTGTGCGCTGCAGCAAGGAGCTGTGCCCCCACCACTCTGGACGAGCTGCCCACCAGCACAACCCACCCCAGCCCCAGGGCCCCATTCACCCTAGCTCCTCCCCACTCCCTCCCTCACCGTGGGGGCCTCAATATGCCCCACCAGCCCCTTCCCCTCCACAGACTTACCAGTTGGGCACTCTCTACACGTGCTAGAAGGAAAACACCCAAGATTTGAAGGTTGTATCCCAAGATTATGAGTTATAGAGTTAATTTGATTTAGAAGTCGGGAGTCTCGCGATTCTTTCATGAGAGTTGGCATTACTGAGACCCTCACGTGCAGGCAGCAATCACTGCAGCAGCACCACTCACATACAGATCCACTCTACTGTCACACCACAGAGATCTCCATTCCCTAGTCCTTCACCCTGCAAGCCCATACATACACAAAGAGGTTTTGGTCCCCTGGACCCTCACTCTGCATACCCACAATTCCCTGCCACTGGACCATGCCAGCTATTGGCTACTCTGGGCCCTCTAGTCTCAGGTGCTCCAGGCACACTCCAGATACCCACACACAATAACCCTGGCTTCTCCTCCAGGCACTCATTCATGCAGGGAACACAGGTTCTCCAGATCTGTTACCTTTTATACCCATACTCCACTGACACCTATCAGTCATCCAGACAGCCAGTCATATATCCGTGCACATGACATTCATGCCCTTTCACATGGCACTCTCTTATGCACACAGCATTCAGCTGTCAATCACTCGGGTAAATGCATGTTTCCTGCCCAAACCAGGTTACTTAACTTGAACCAGCTGGGCATGCTCAGGTGTAAAACTTTGTCATTACATCAAGACAGTTCAAAAGTTCACAAACCCTGGAACTTTCTTCCCTTCTGATCCACTGAGCACGTACAAACACTAGCTAGGCCAGGGGATGCTCTAGTTTATAGCCAACAGATCAAAATTGTGCACCATGTCTGGACACCCAACAGCCAAGTTAAAAAAACAAAACGAGACAAAAAAACCCTCTGCTATCTTTAGTCTAGTCCTAAGATTACACGCAGTTTTAGGAATGCAGCTGCTGTGACCCACACAATCACAATGCCAAGTTAGAATTAATGCAAGTTTGTATCTAGGAAGGATGCCTGTTGACTTCGTAGAGCTGGACATGTAGAACCTGAAAACAAAAAGAATGCACTGCCCAAAACCAAAAGAAAGGGTTGTAGATACAAGGCAGTGCAAAAAAAATTACCCGACCTTAAAATAAAGGAGTTGGAGGGCATTAGTGTTCTGGCCACAATTCCATTACTGATAGACTGCCCCCAGTTTGCTTGGACTGAGATCATGTAGCAAAACCCCCAGTTTTTCTTTTTTCTTTTTTTTTAAATACATTCCCTCCCTTCCCCAACTATTTCTGAATTTTTCTCTCCCTCTATTCCCTATAGATAAGCATGAGTAAGCTAAGACATAGGATTAAACGGAGGCTCAGGGGTGAAAGTGCAGGCTCAGGGGTGATTATCAGGGGTGACCATCAGTATCTGGGGGAACGTTTGTTCACCAGAATGCCCCAAGGGATGACGAGGTTGAACGGTTATAAACTACTGCAACACTGTTTCAGGCTGGACATAAGGAAGAATTTCTTTACTGTCCAAGCCCCCAAGATCTGGAATAGCCTGCCATCGGAGGTGGTTCAAGCACCTACATTGAACACCTTCAAGAGTAAATTGGATGCTTATCTTGCTGGGATCCTATGACCCCAGCTGACTTCCTGCCCTTTGGGCGGGGAGCTGGACTTGATGATCTTCCGAGGTCCTTTCCAGCCCTAATGTCTATGAAATCTATGAAATCCATGGATAAGCTTTAGCATTTTTGTAACAAGTTTTTTTTTCTTCTCTCTCTCCTTTGGTCCACTATTTTATATTGTATAATTATTATGTTTTACTGATTTTTACTGTTTTTTTTTAATTAATACTATATGATTTAGACCTACATGTGTAAGTTAGCATAAGTAATGTCAAGTAATGTCAGATTTCCATTTTGAATGTCAAGCCTCCATCTTGTGTCCTCTGCCCAGTTGTAACCTATGTCTCATGTCTAACCAGTCTCATGTAAATTGGTTCCTGAATGAATGAGGGTGCTTGAGATACAATGGTAGCAGGCCTCTACTGAATAATCAACTCAACGACTGGACCATTGCCTTCCATTGACTCACCCAGGAACCATGGACCCAGCATTTGAAAGACAAAGACCCTACAAAAATCAGCCCAACCCACTGTTGCAACACAGATACCTGGAACTGCACGTCCTTCCCTGGAGTGCACATGCTCAGTATACCAGGGCTGACCTTTGTCTGGGCATGCCCCTGCCACTAGGGTAATAGAAGGTCTGCACCTATAAAAAGGGGTAGTGAAGACAGACCCAGTGGGATGTCCTCTCCATCTGGACCAGCACCACGCCACACCACCTATCCACCCAGAGGCCCTGCCAGCAACCCCCTCTGGACAACACCTTGCTGGAGAAGATCCTGACTGGCCATTGAGGATCAACTCACAGCCCAGGATAGGTAGCTATCACCCACCTTTCTTACCCAAGCAAAGGACCTGGACTCTGTCCCTACACACCTTGACTTCAATCCCTCCACCAAGCCTTTTTCTCTCCTGCTACCATTGTGTGGGTGTGTATGTGAGTGCTTGTGTGTGTAGGAACCAATAACTTTGTGGAGCTGTGTAGTGTGTTGTCTGTTTAATAAGCCTGTTATTTTGAAACCCTGAGTTGGGTTTTTGTCTTATTGACCTCCCAGCCCTCCTCTTTGATTTCCCAGCCATCTCTCAGCTTTCTGCCCCTCTGTTTCCTGGCTGTCTCCTCCTTGCCACCACTTATCTGCCCCCCTGATCTCCCAGCTTTCTTCCTCTCAGTTTCCAGGCTCTCACGCCATCTCCTCCTTACCACCAGGCTTTTTCCCTTGCTTCCACCCCAGCACCTGGTGGCCCCGAGTAACCCTGACGCACATTAACCATAAGTAACCCTAAGTCCCAGTGACCTTAAGTAACCCTGGGGCCTTGCTTCCACCCCAGCACCTGGTGGCCCCGAGTAACCCTGACGCACATTAACCATAAGTAACCCCAAGTCCCAGTGACCTTGAGTAACCCTGGGGCCACATGACCTTAAGTAACCACAGCTCCCTCCAGCCTGCTGGTTCTAATCCTGGCCCCAGAAGCTTTCACTCTCTTATTTTTCCCTCTCTCATCTTAACCCCCATTCATCTCACTCCTTCCCCTCCTTCTGGAAATTTTTGACCCTTGATTCCCCCTCTCAGAGTCACCAAGCACCCTAGGTACCCCAAGTACACCAAGCACACACACACACACCACACCACCCAAGTCAGGAACTTACCTGTGTGTATGTGTAGGTGTGTGGTGTGTGTGTGTGTGTGTGTGTGAACTGGCATATCTATCTATCTATCTATCTATCATCATGTGCATGATATACGGATTAGTAATCCGTGTATGTGTATTGAGTGTGCAAGTATTGACAATGATTTTTGTCTAACTTTTGGTGTGTATAGTGTGTAGGGACTTGAATTGGTGATAGGTGTGCATGTGCTTAGACTGGTAATCTTGGATGTGCATGTACCTGAGTTGGTAGTGTGTGTGTGTGTGCACCTAGTGTGTGTATGCGCCCAGTGTGTGTATGTGCCTAGTAATTTTTGTGTGTGTATATGTGCAATTGTGTCACACCCTTCCATCTAACAGTGCAATTTTGAGATCCTGGGAGTTGGCCTGGCCCTACAGAACAACAATCGGAACACTGAGAATAAACATCTATTAGTTCAAGCTTCTCTGCTTCTAGCCACAAGGGAATCAAAGGAAAATTCCTATTTAAAATGAAATTGTTTGAGTTCCCTTTCTTTTACCTAATATACAGGGAGGAAAATATGCAATCCTTTAGAAAACCCAGAAGATTCAGAATAAGACGGTCTACTCAAAATTTTACCAGCCTTGTACATTCAGCATCTTATGCTGCGACATTAGCCATCAGATTCATAGGGAAGGAGGGCTGCGAGGGACCTCCACAGGTCATCTAGTGATAGTCCAAACCATTCTTTACAAAATCATTGTCTAACCTCTGAGCAAAACAGTCAATCCTGACACAACACAAGACCTAACACCCTAACCTGCCATAGACAAGAACACACAATCCCAGTATGACTTCTGACTTGGGACTGAATACAAAGTTTGCTTCCATAGGCTACACGAGAGGGGATACGGGGGGGCCCTAAGATTGGCCCTCATCAGCTGGGAAGTGGGGTCGCCAAGTGAAGTGCTGGCTGGTGACCCCCGTGAGCTTGGCGCCAGGAGTAGCACCAGCGGCATTTCTGCTTTTGCTGCCGGTGCTTCTAGGGTTGGCGATCGGCTGATGGGGAATCCCACCCTGGTCAGCCATGGGCTGCTGGTGCCCACGCCAGACTCTGGAGGCACCAGTCGCCCATGTTTGCTTCTGAACAGTAAACTGACTGTACCTAGCAGTAGCACACTTAATACACTGCTCTGGCACCTCCTAAACTGTATGCAATGTAGCTGAATTTCTCCTTGTCGTGGGCATGCTAACTGCATTGTCATTCATGAAGGCAACTTAGCCCACCCAGAACACTGCACAGAAGAAGTTACACTTATTCCTGTTTAGGAGTTTCTGATGGGCGTATGCCTATCATGAATGTATAACAAATTGGCCTATTCAGTAGGAAACATCTATGGCAGGGGAAGGCAACTGCTGGCATGGGTACCAGAGTGGTGCACGCAAAGGCATTTTGCTTGGCATGTACGCCTCAGGGCAGAGTGGAGAAGGGGCCAAGGCTGCACGTCCATAACAAAGATTGGGCCCCTCACAGTTCCTCCACCATCTGCCCTGGCATGCCAGCATCTTACATGTCAAAGTTGTGGGTGTTTTGGCAATCTGCCCACAAGTGTTGCCCACCCCTGATCTATGCTGTACCTGAGGTGCCTAAGACTGATGCTTGCAGCACATTGGAGGGCAGGGACCATACCATGCTGGAACATGGTGTCAGGGGTCCCTCCCTTCCAAAGGGGGAAGGTGAGTGACCCACAAGTCACAGGCCAGGGTCAAAGCAACAATTATAACTTTTATTGTGAGTAACAGCAAAATGGTTTAATGGCAGCAACTTAATACAAGGGCTTACAAAACCACTAGTGCGTTGGGCTAGAGGAAAGGCACTCCCCACCCTGTCCTAAATCATTACCTGACTTGTCTTGGGAACCCCACCCTGTGTCCAGGGTGGTGATACGGTCTCCTTTATGGGGTTCTTAGCCTTGTCCTTCCCTGAAGTGATTCCTCCAGGGGCCTAGTTTTCATGACTTTTATATTTTTACTCCCGCTTTCTATCTCTTTGGGTTTTTAAATGAAAGTAGCTTCTAGCCTTATTACCTTTTATAGATTAGAGCAAAGCTATTGTTGCATGCTGCAAAGCTGTCATTTCGAAGTTCCTCTTTCCAGAGCCGTTGTGTCAGGCAAGAGCAGTTCCTCTTTCTAATCTTATCCAAAGAACAGCATATGCATTAGGTCATTATCCTGTGGCTCCTGGGTTCCACAAGGCTGACCTCCCCTCCGGGATGCCAGCATAGCCTCCTCCCAGAACACTTTTCGGGATGGGCCTTACAATCCCTCCCTGACTGGTTGCATCTGCATGTACTCATGCCGATCAAAATTTCGCAGGGTTACGTAACCATCAACATAGTCCATCAGGCCCTGCACTCTCCCATGTAATCTTCAGGCATAGCAGGTAAGCATACACATAAGGCAGCATAAGATACCAATGCACAGCAACATGATAACTACTGAATGTAGCACAAAGTTCATCAACCCAGTCCAGGTGGGGCTATAACCTAAGAAAATGTCATACCAATGGTGTTCAGACACTGATTTTAACTCAGCAGTTAACTTTAAAAGTTTTTCCTTTTGATGTATTATATGTAGGCTTGCCTGTTTTTCCTTATTCAAAGCAGTAGCAGAACTGCTAATCATCTTTTCTAATTTCCCCAATTTCTGATAGACAGCCTCCCAAGAAGGGCCTAGTGACATCGTCCAATTCACCGGGAAGACCTTGGCTAAAACTTAATGAACACAAATAGGTAGGTTGTGCATAAATATGTCCTCCACTTTCTACAGCGGTGGCATTGCAATGGCACTTTCTAACTGGGGCCAGGGAAACATTCCCTTCGTTTCAAGTTACCGGGGTCACTGAAGCAACACATAGACACCCAATGGCATCGTTCACTACTACAGTGGTTTGGTTAAAGATTTCATCTAACACAGTCGCCCACACTATCCTGATGTAGACGACATGGGTCCATTAGGAAATCTTCATGCTAGCACATCCATTCATGACGGCCCCATTGCTTGCATCCTCTGGGATCTGGGAGCTCTTTTGTCTGAGTCACCCATTTAGCAGGGGAACTGGGGGCCCAAACCCTCCCCGTCAACAATATAGGGATTGGGACATATTCATAGAGGGGCCAGGTTTTGGTCTTCACCGCCACCCATCTCACATGAATATATTCTCTCAAGGGCTTGTTAATCCCAGAGAAGATGACCTTCACACAGAGGGTTTTACATTCGGGACACCATTCTGCATAGGAATTGGATATAACTGCTGGATCCCCTGACTTAATCCAAAGTGCCTGTTTTTCATATTGGTGTAATACGAAGGTTTGCATAATTACACAAGATATGGCAGAACCTGTTTCATTGGCTAAGTCTCTCATTCCTTCTAACACTGAATGCATATCAGTGTTATGCATTGAAGCTGCTTGAGTGGTTGCACGGCCACTGTTATAGTTTTAACGTGATTCTCTTGATATTCCACGTTAGCCACAATTTGACCTTTTAATGCTTGGCAGGTGAGTTGTTCCATCCTAGCAAGCTTATTTCGCACTACCTCTATATCCATTTGGTTAAGCACCGCTCTGGCACTTCCCACTGAACCCAGGACGGTTGCTGCATCTCTATGAAATTTCCTATGCAATTCAGAATTTTTGAGCCAGGCCAACAGAATGGGATCTGCCCATTTGCTGCGCCATGGACGTGTCTTGCACTATGGATGTGTCCTGGTAACATTAATTTCCCATTGCAAGACTACAAATTTTTCCAAGAACAGTGAGGGGAATACAACAAAGTTTTCTGGGACCCTAGTTCCCAAAACTGTAGGAATCTTTTCTGGGAAGGTGGGACCTACCAAAATCCAGAAGGAGATTTTCACTCCGTTTCGCAACCCTTGTATTTGTCCTGAGTTAAGATGAGGAAATTCTGCCTGTCCACACAAGGCCTCCCATACCTCTGCAGGGATGGGATGCCTTCCTGGCTCACAATCTAATGATTCCACAATATTAGAAAATACAAGCACAAAGTCTATTTGAAGTCCATCACACATGGCATGATCTTAAGCGCCTTCCACTCCGAGAATTTGGTGCTCCTCAATCTCAGTGATGTATTCGTCATCATTGGCCAATAGAGTCCAATTGCTACCCAGGGCTACAGTCACCTTGTATTGGAACGTAACGTTCTCCTTTGGATCCGATATGTGTACTCCGTGGTGGGTAACACCCCACAGCTGTGCTCCCTTCGATCTCGTTGTGTTGATCCATACACACCAATGCGCCCTATACGGACTGCTGGTAGTATCCGCCAGCTGCCAGGTTTGGTGGTCACTGGAATTCCAGGCGTGTAACAGAAACACTTCAGACACATACCCTTGGCAAGCCATAGGGGGGCAAGAAGCATTGGGCCATGTAGCCTTAAGAGGCAGCACATGGGAGGCTGATTTCCACCAGCCAGGTAGCTCAAGTGCTCCCCAAGTCCAATTTAGCCCCATCAGCAGCAGCACCCAGGTTTTCATGGTATTTCCTGGAAAACAGCTGTTTGATTAGCGGGGACCCAATATTTACTTGTGGGGGTCCCTACCAACACTGTATTGCCCTGCCCCAAGCCAAGACCAAACCCTCTTCCTCTCTTCTCTGACCTGGTCGGGAAATAAACTTTATTTTCGCTCCTAAAGGGGGTCGGAGGAATCAATTCTTATCTCCTTGTTCCAGACCCAACTCCACCTCCTCCTCCCACTGGAAATGCGGGGGTCGGCCCATCATCTGGGTGAAAGGGCTAGTTCCCCACTCTCCCCCTCGCATTCGCAAGGCCCTTAATACCCAAGGAATTTGCCGGACCCACCCCCTTCCAAAAACCTTTTACACTACTTCCAGTTTCCTCTTTAACTCCTGGTTCAAACGCTCAACCTTTCCCTGGCCTTGCGGATGATAAGGAATGATGAACTGATGTTCTACCCTTGTGGTCTCGCACCATCGTCCCACTGCCGTGTTTTTAAAATGGGACCCATTATCAGTCTTTAAACAGCGTGGTTTCCCAAAACAGGCCTTTATTTCCTTCAAGGCTCAAACCACCATTTCCCCAGTGGCCTCCGTAGTAAGCCATACTTCTGGCCAGCCTGTGGCTACATCCACAGCTACTAATATATATCTTTTCCCTTCACTCGCTTTTAAGGGCCCTACAAAATCCATTTGCCACTCCTCTCCCGGCTCTAGGGCTCGAATGTCTACCTGCCCCCTCCCTGGGTATGGGGATCATTGGTGAGTGCTGCAAGCCAGACATTCCTCCAGGGCCTGTCGCACCTCTGCCTCCGTAGCCCTCCTGCCAAAGTCTCCTCTGCATCCCTTTTCCCCCTTCATGGGCAAATGCATGGGCTGCCCATGCTGTCTCCAGAGAGTTGATGCGGGAAGGGCGTGTCAACAAGTCTGCCTTGACATTCACAAACGCTTCTGGAGAACCAGCCCCTTGATGTCCAGCCACATGTCGGATGGTGACCCCAATTTGGCCACTCATTTCCCAGATACATTGCCAGATTTCCATTCCGCAAACAGGTCTGCCTTTCAAGTGCCATCCAGTCTTTTGCCAATAAGGGATCCATTCAGTGGCCCCCTTAGCACATACCCAACTATCTATATACACTCTTATTTCCGTTCAACCCTTATCAATCCTATAAGCAATTGCTTCTTCTACAGCCTTCAATTCTGCTAATTGGGCACTCCCTTGTATTTCACCCCTCCCATATTCTCCCGAGAAGGGGCAGTACCAAGACCATACTGCCATTACACCATCTGCTGCCCCATCGGTAAATAGAGCTTGAGGATCCGCAGGGTCAAAACTTTCTGTGGGGTTTATTGGGCTTATAGCCTCCCTCTTTGCAGGTGTCTCTAACCAAAGAAGTACCGCCCATCCCTGATCTATGGTGTGCCTGAGGTGTTTGAGACTGATGCTTGCAGCACATTGGAAGGCAGGGACCATACTGTGCTAGGACAAGGTAAGTTACCTATGAAGATATGGCTAAAATCCAGCTCATGTTTTCTGTACTGATTTTCAAATCTCTAAAGAGAATGAGTCCCAGCTACTTGAGATATCTTCTCCCCTCCTACAACATGACCTTCTAAATCAGCTGTATTTTGTAATCCTACTGTTACTGTTGACTAACGGTATCTTATTTTCAAACCACATGTAAAATCATTTTAGTCAGCCTCTCTCATAGGAGTAAACTCATCTATACAATTCTCCAATAGAAACTCTAAACCAGTGATTCTCAAAACAGGTTGCCACAGCACCCTGGGGTGTCTTGAGATGCTTTCAAGGGTTCTGTGGGGTGCCACATTATGTTAGCACACTTAGGTGTGCAAACATCATTCACAAGGTAAACCCAGAAGTTTCAAATAGGAATTCAGAGAGTTAAAAAACTTTCTGATCTCTTGTGGTCTTCCTGAGTTCTTAGCACCAGAAGAATTGTTCTATTATTTTTCTGAGTCAAAAGAGAATTGAAATCTATAGAGGCCCAAGAAGCCTGCTAATGCCTGGATCTTCATGTTTGACTTGAGTTGCATATGTGGCTTGCATCTGGTGGCAAGAGGAAGTATGAAGAAATACTGTTCCTTGACTTAAAATGAACTGAGAAGTTGGCTAACTAAATGGAGTAAATATAGCCTGGGAAAAGAAAAACAGGCAGAGCAAGATCTACACCTGCCTAAGAATGAAAAAGTATAGCTACAGCAGAACAAGTCCATGTATGGCAAACATAAGCAGACATATTAATTATGTGCTAGGAGGAAGGCTTAAGCTAATTATGTATTAAGAAATATAGTAACTATAAAAGGTATATAAGAGGAGAAAAAGGTGCTCACCCTTGGGAGCCTACCCCCAAAGATCAGGTCATCTATCCAAGATTCTACCTTGTGCACAACTTTGATGCGCAAGTCGGGAGCCTCCAGACAAGACCTCACAAACTGGCCATCCAGTGACATCACATTTGTTATCTCAGGGTTGTGAGCATATTGCTTTGACTAAACTAATTTGTAACTGCTAATGTTTAATAAATTTGTTTACAAAAAATGGAAATTGTGTCAGTCTCCACACCTGGTAGAAGACCTGTAGTAAAAGAGTTTGTCTTTCCTAGTTGTTACATGGATATAACACCGAAGAGGTAGCATTTTGAGCCATGCCTTGCATCTAAGGAGGGTTGCCTTAAGTCTAAAAAGGTTGAGAGCCACTACAACAAACTATCTTCCCTCTGATTGTTATTTCACCAATTCTACAGTCATTGTAGTTTTCCAGAACAGAGGAAAAAATGAATTTAACATAAACATTCCTTGGGAAACATATTCTATTATGAAAATGTTGGAGCACCCTAATTAGTACTAATCAGTGCCTTTATTAGGAACTAAGAAAGGGGCAGGAAGGGTTAAAGATGACATCATCACTAAGAAGTCCAGCTTCAATGCTTAGTGCAAGTAGAGAAAAGAGATTAATGGCTCATTAAAATTGAAAAGGTTTATTGAATTGTTCGCTGGGTGATTGTTGCCCAAGTTTGACAAAAGCCGTAACAAGGGGAAGGAGCCAGTCTAGTCCCAGGAGACTCCCTGAGCAACCAGGGAGCAAGTGACCAAGGGAAGCAGCTTGCAAGCAGTTCACAGGTCAGCTTGCGACCCTCTCTTTGGAGGGGAGCCTTTAAACTTAGTGAGGAAGCTGGGGAAAAGGAAACTTGCAGGAATAAGAAGCAGTAAACAGGCCAGCTTACAGGTGAGTTTGCTAGGGAAGGTCTGCTTGGAAGAAGGGCAGTCAGAGAGAGGCGGCAGATTCAGAGACCCAGAGAAATGGCTGGAGGACATTACCCAGAGCTACTCCTACTGCCTCTGCTTGTACCTGTGAGGCGTCTGTCCAGGCAGGACCACTCACCATTAAGGTTTCCACACAGGTCCTGGTTTGATGCTGAGGAGACTGCAGCTTGCAGGTTCCTTCCAGTGACAGCCAAGTGGGGGCATGCCAGTGATGTGAACAATGCCTCCTCATGGTGTCCCTCAGGGAGCAGGCAAGAGAGCTACCAGAGGTGGTAAGGGTCCAAAGCATCCTCTGTCATGAGGGCTTCATTGACTCCGTGCTGGAGGAGACCTCTAGGACTGTGGAGGAAAGGCAGTGCTAGAGAAGGAAGAGGACTTAGACTTCCAGGAAGGTGGAATCTGTTATCACACCAACCTGTCCAGCAGATGGTGATAAAGGATTGCTAAACTCAACCAACGCAGAGTGAACATGGAATAAGCAAAACACCAATTTAAAACTTAACTAAAATCTAACTCTTTATTAATACATAAAGGTATACTGGTAATTTCTATACAGAGAGAAACAACATATAAATCAGTGATCTCATCCACTCCAAGGTTTCTCCACCTTAGGTACCAATGGCTAATCAATAGTTCTGAAGATGCACAATGGTTGTCTTGGTGATCTTCTGGCTGACAATTCAGATATTGTTGGTCAGATGATGCTGACGACAACACACACTTAACTTTTCTTCCTGCCTCCTTTTATGCTTTTTCTTTAACTTCACTCCTCTGATGACTCTTTATTCCCAGTACCATTGATTGATTTCCCTGTAGTCATCATAACTGTCCATGTTCTATCCTGTCAGACTATTCCTTTATTCCAACAAACCCATCTGCGAGTAGTGCTGCCAGCATGCACTACGTTGTCGTGCATGTGCACTCCAACCCCTGGGGCATTGACTTGTTGGAGTGGACAGATTGGTCCTCAGTGTGTCACACTCACAAGGTTTGGCCCTCTTCTCACCTGTCATGTCTTAGTCTTTAATATTAATGGGAGGGTCCTTGGTCATTTATAACAACCAGCTGTGGAATCAGACAAAATGAATGCTTTAAACTTTGGTCATATGGTAAGATGACCATAACAGCTTTGTGGGGAATTGCTGGCTCTGCATATTAGAGCAGACAAAGGGAAAGTGTTTGTTCTTTGTAACTCCCCTGCAACTGCTACACTCACTGCAGCCTTGAAGATAGCAGAAAAAAAAAAAAAAAAAAAAGTATGTGCCTGTTCTTCCTGAGATAACAGAGTGCTTGCTAGTTGTCTTTGACTGCTTACTCAGAGAATTTTATTTTTGCCATCATGTGCTGTGTAACAGTCCGTTTAAAAGCTTATATAAACTGCACAATTCTGTTTAAAGGCGGAGACCTCCCTGGAGTGCTAATGAATCCATGTTACTCTGAGCTCTCCCCCACAGTACTGTGGATCTGAATAAAAGCTTCTACTTACCTAACCCTAAAGTCTACACGTGTTTTTTCACAACAGTTCTTGGTGCCATGACTCGGATCCAGAACATGTGTTAAAGAAGGAGAACCGCAGACCGTTCCCCGCCGAACCCCAGGTGCCAAACTTAAGAGGTAAGAAACCCAATTCAAAATCTCTAGTAGAGTTCCGGATTTTCAATTCTCCAAAATCAAGCTCCAAAAAAGGAGAAGGATGACTGGCTGCGTGCAGGGTGTTCACTGCACCCCTACTCTCTCTGGCGCTCCCTGGACGGTCGCCTGGTGGCGCCTAGAGAACAGAATTATAAGACAGAAAATTTTAGCCGGCAATAAAGTTCTAAACTGACCTGTTTTGACAAGGTTCGGGTCCAGTTATCACGGCTAAGTTGGGAGCCTACGGCCAGTCCTCCTCACCAACTGGATATTGAACTGGTGCACAATCTCTAACCCATGGTGTGGTGTACCCCGCTGGCTTTAGCTCACTAGTTGCTCTTAACTCAAAAGTTCAACAACAAAGGATTTCAGTTCAGGCCGAAATTTTGTTGGCCATGGACTTCTACCCCAAAATGGCATCTTATAAATAAACAACGATCAATGAAACTTCAAAGCAAAGTCTTGACATTCATTCATTTTACAGGAGAAGCAATTTATATCTTGATTTGTTGTTCAAATAGATCTATTAGCCCAATCCATTTCAGCTGCAGTTCATTAAATCAATCACTCAGCCTTATTAATTTCACCCATGGTTCCTTACACAAGTCAGCTAGTCCAATTAATTCTTGGGCAGTCCCATAAATAAATCACTTAATTCAATCAACTTCCCTGGCAATCAATTAATTCAGTTAACTTCCCAGGCAGTCCATATACTAGATCAAAGTTCATAAGTCACTTACATACTTCAAACTCATTCAGTGTCCCTTCCATTCATTTGCTATGATGGGCAGTCACCGGAAAGAAAAGATAAGTCTTTCCTCTCTCCGCCCACCTCCAAATGGGTCCTCCAGGGCTTGCTCTTCCCGCCACTTCTCTGGGGGTCTCAGTGCCCAATGCTGGGTGCTCCTCTGAGCTCCTGGGCTACAGAGTTTTTCCCCCTCACTGGTTTCAGCAGTACGGCCTGTGCTCCTGCTTTGGCGTGGCTCTGTGCAATACCTCCATGCAGCTCCATCTCCCCCTCCCCCTCCTGCTTGAGCCAGATGTCCAGATACACTGGTGACTCCCAAGTGTCCTCCAATGCACAGCAAGCAGGAACTTACAAAGTGGAGCTGCCGCTTCTCCTCCCATTCAGCCGCTGCCACCGTTCTTATGCAAGCAGGTGGGAAGTCTCTGGCCTTTAGCGGACTTCCATGTTTTACCCAGGTACCATGAGGGGAGCTTTTGGGGCACCTACTTCCTGGGTTCCCCCTTGGTAAGTTTTTCTTGCTTCCACACCATCATATCTTAACTTGGTCTTTTACTGGTGTCTTAATTTGTTCCATGCACCAAAACTGGAAATCCCAAGGGCTCTGCCATTTGGGCACTGTCCAATTGGTCCCCTCTTATCACCTTTCATTAACATATCCAGTCATTACATCCCTCTAGTTCAGTCGGTTGGTGCCAAGTTTACCTAGTTTAAGCTAGTGGGAAGGCCACATCCTACATGCCTATGCTGACAATAGAACACAGGTGAAGCCTCACAGTGGCCTTCTCATACTGATTGTACAAGAACATAAGGTACAAGCAAGCCCAAAGCTGTACCTGACAATGAAGATACAGAATGCAAAAAGTTCAAATAATACTGTTATACATAACTCAAACAGGTCTAACTAAGGCTAACTATAACAAGCTACCGTAACAGTATTGCCAAAGGCAGCATTAGAGAAGGGTGATGACGTGTGCGGGCCAGGAGTGATCCGGGCCCTTTTTCACGCCGCGCAGGCTGTGGCCAGCAGCCTGGGCACGCTGGGTCGGAGAGAACAGGCGACACGCTAGAATTAGGCACGGACGTGTAATGGTTGATTCAAGATAGTTTACTTACACCAAAGATGGTCGCGGTGTAGGCTGGACAGTTTCCCAGGCACAGCTCCGCTTAAATCCTCATTTGAGGACTCAGACAATATTCGGATCTCTCCCACGGAGTTGTCGAGGCTCCGTGGATCCTTTTGCGCGCAGGGAAGAGGGATACGTCGAGGATTGCGCTCGGTGACAGGGAGAGGCTGATCAGACCCCTGTTGCCTGCTTGAAATGCGCTGGGTCCAATAGGCTTCTCAGCGCTTGGAGATCTTCACACAGTGTGAAGTCTCCTCCTCCTGGTGTTCGTGGAGTCCTCCAACTTGGGCAGAAACCACTCAAGCCTTTTATACGGCTAGCAAGCCAATCGCTAGCCACCACGTGTGAATAATTTTACGCAAGCCAATAATGGGGCTCAAATTATAATACAAGTGGCAGGAACTCCTTGCAAAGTGCATTTCTGTGCTGCAAAAAAGAAATGCACACTGCAAAGAAAGCTACAAATTGGCGGGAAAATAATTCAGTGGTGCCAAAGCGCACACAAAAACAAACAAACAAACAAACAAACAAACATCACACTTTTGGGTTGTGACAACATGGACTCCCAGGAAGGTGGAAGCTGGAAGCTTGTGACCTCTGGTAGCAAGCAGGAGTCTTCATCTCTACTTGCAGCAGTTTGCCTAAAGAAAAGAAGTGGAGCCCTAACAACAGAGGTAAAGGAGCATGATCCATTTATGGAGGACGACAAGGTTAGGTTCTCTCAAGGTTGGAAGGATCTAGACCACTGCCACCAAGAAGCAGCAATGGGTGGTGATGGTTGGAGACTCCCTTTTGAAGGGGACAGAGGCATCCATCTGTCACACTAACCTGTTTTCGAGTCCAGATCCTAGATGTCATGGAGGGATTACCAAGACTCATCTGGCCCTCTGACTACTACCCCATGCTATTCATCCATGTTGGTACCAAAGATACTGCCAGCAAAGACCCTGAGCAGATCAAGAGTAATTACAGGGCTTTGGGTGCAAAGGTGAAGGGGAAAGGGATTCAGGTGGTGTCCTCCTCAATCCTCCTGGTCAAGTGAAAGAGCACAGGCAGGAGCAGATGCAACCTACAGATCAGTGCAAGGCTGCACAGATGGTGTTGCCAGCAGGGCACTGGCTTCTTTGACCACAGGTTGTTGTTTCAAGAAGAAGGATTGCTAGGAAGAGACAGTATCCACCTGATAAAGAGAGGGAAAAGCATCTTTGTAGAAGTTAGGGCAGTGGAAAGTAAGGTAAGATAAAATGCTGAAGGCTACAGATCTGCAGGAAAGGGGAACAAGAAGCAACAAGAACGTGCTGTAGATAACAACCCTAGCAACACTTAACAATGACAAAGAGCACCAATGGTCATAGTAGGGGTGGAAATAAAGTGCCATATAGGGGATATCATAATATGCAAAGCAGGTAAATAGTAAGCAGGGGTGAGATTGTAAGACTGGAGGGAAGAAGGGAGGGAACAAGGTGGGGTCTATGTAAATCAAGCTGTTACGGTGGGGTCCTACAGGAGGGCTGTGAACTCCTTAGGCCCCCTCTCCGTGCCAAGTCGGCCCAAGGGCACCCTCTATTCTTGCCCGCCACGTCTTTGATCTTAAGGTAAAGTTAGGAGGCTGCCTTACGTCTCCTAGGCACGGTTAGCCGGGACCTCCATCCCCGTGTTCTCCCGGAGTCTCCCTGTATGATGGGTACTTCCCAGGCACCCTAGCCTTATGGGCTACGCGTGGCTCCTACCAACCTCTAATACCACGCCCCAAGCCTCGCAGATGTCCTAGACGTTGGTCTGTCAACACGCCCACTCTCCCAGGCCTCCTTTGTAGTCTAGCCTGCTCTCCCGGGCCTCCTCTGTAATATACAGCCCCTCACTGGGACTCTCGTCGAGCCCACTCTAGGCCTTCTCTAAAATAATCTAGCCCGCTATGGGACTCCCTCCCGAGTCTCCGGTCCTTTAGGCCCACCGCACGACTACCCTCTCCTATCCAGGCTCACCGCACTGCTATCCCCTTTTGCTAGGGACCACCGCACCACCTTGCCTTTCTCCTGGGGTGTTGTACTACTAACCCCTTCTGTCGGGGTCCACCGCAGCACCCTACCCCTGTCTGAGGGCTATTGCCATACTAGCCTACAGCCGGCCTCGCTACACCCGTCTCAGGCTTCTCAATGGTCCCCCTTCTCTGGGACCTTACATGCCCACGCCGGGCTTCCTGATACTATCGCCCCCTCGCTGGGGCTTGCTGTGCCCACACTGGGCTTCCTAATAATACTGCCCCCTCGCTGGCACCAGGGTTCCCACACCGCTGGGGTTCCCCCTGAGTATGCTGCACCTGCTCTGGCGCTGGGGTCCTCACCCTTCATTGTGAGTCCCCAATGAGTACACTGCACCCTCCTCAGGCACTGGGGCCCCCACCCCTCTGGGGGTTCCTATGAGGCCTCCTCCAACCCCTTATAGCCTCACCCTAGCCACCAGTGTAATACAAGCACTAACAAAACAAAACACAAGCTTCCTGGCTATAACTCAACTTAAGGCTGCCTGGCTGTAACAACATAGCTCCTGCATCCCAGAGCCACCATCCTTCAGTCTGCTTGAGCAGTACTCACATCCTAGCTATGTGAGTTCCTACCCCTCTGGCTGCTGGCAGGGAACTGCCAGCTTGGCTTCAGCCCTGGGCTTTATAAGGGCCAGGCCCTGCCTCCTACAGGCAGCTGACTCTCATTAGTTGTGAGTCAATCTATCTGGAGTTGCCCTGGCAACTCACAGCTGAGCTCATTATCCCTGCTAGGGCTTTTCCCCAGCAGTTTTCCCCTCTCTAGGAGTGGGGCAGCGAGGTGCCCCACGACACAAGCTTAATAAAACACTGTTAGAAAAGATATTCCAGGTCACTCAAGTTACGGGTGTCCCAAGCTGTCTCGCAATAAAGCTGCTTTGTGAAGCCAATGCATGTGCTGGCCCATTGCTATCCAGTCGTTAGGCATTGCATGGAGTCGAGGTCTAACAGTAGACAGGCTCTCTACCTAGTGAGGAAGGCTTTAAACTAGGTTCACCAGGGAATGGAGACAAAAGCCCTGAGGTAAATGGGGAAGTGGGTGACCTGGAGGAAGCGCAAGCAGAAGGTAGAAACAGGGGAGGCATTTTCATTTTTCCTGAGAAAGTAGGGCGATTGGCTAGTTACCTCAGGTGCCTATACATGAATATACAGAGCCTGGGAAACAAGCAGAAAGGATTGAAAATCCTTGCACTGCTACAGAACTATGACATGAATGGAATAACAGACTTGGTGGGATAGCTCACATGGCTAGAGCACTGTTATGGATAGGTATAAACTGTTCAGGAAAGACAGGCAGGGGAGAAGATGAGAAGGAGTTGTGCTTTATGTTAAAGAACTGGATGATTGCTCAGAGCTCCAGCATGAAACTGGAGATATGCCTGTTGAAAGTCTCTGGGTTAGAGTCACAGGGGAGAGCAATAAGGGTGATGTTGTGGTTGGTGTCTGCTACAGACCACCAGACCAGGAGGATGGAGTAGATGAGGCTTACTTCACACAGCTTGCAGAAATTTCCCTATCACAGGCCCTGGTTCTCATGGGGGACTTCAGTCACCCTGACATCTTCTGGGAGGGCAATACAGCAAGGCACAGCAATCCAGAATGTTTTTAGAGAGTGTTGGGGACAACGACTGTAGAGGCCACAGCTAACCTTCCTACACACAGCTGACCTTCTGGGGTAACTCTGACAAATAAGCAGATGCAGATGAAGCAGTGGCAGTACCACCAGGATGTGGTGAGGACAGCAGATGGAAATGGTTTCCTTCCTGAAAAGCCACATATATCCTTTGATGTTGCTGTGACATGGCAAGTACAGGTCATGACTATAATAAGTCTACCCAGCTCCCAGCTATGGGTCTGCAAGTTCTCAATGGATAGCAGGTGGAAGAAGATGTTAGACTCTCAACAGCTGTGAAGGCAGATGAAGGCTGTTGTGGAATGAAATCCTCAGTTGTCTTGGTCTTGTTGCCATTGGATCAAGGTTCTATTCTGTCAAGAGCCATATGGAAGCTAATGTGCAGCAGCTTCTCCGCAATAAAAGAAGTCACATAGAGGCATCTTCCATGAAAAGATCTTTTCTGGCACATTCCTCAAGTCCTTGGTGACCAGCTAATGGCAACAAAAGCAGGATTGTGAGGTCTGGAAGCTCCTAGTCATGAACTGGCATGGAGGCAGCAGTTACAAGAAGGTTGTCTAGCACTTGGATAAGGTAAGAGTATGATTTGGCTGCTGCAACTGTGACTGGGCAGTCCTCTTCAGGATCCTCTCTGCTCATCCCATATGGGGAGGGGTCTAGGAAAGGTGCCTGAAACATAGCCTGTCTAATACAGTATTCTTTATTTCTTCCTGACTGGATAATTGCATCCAGTGGATCACCTTTACCATGGTCGAAAATACCAGTGAACACACACCATCATTTTTAGGACCTGGAACATCAGGACCCTCATGGAAACCCTAATAGTGAACACTCAGTGCTGCACTGCAATCATGGCCCAAGAACTCAGGTGACACAACATCAATGTAACTGCCCTGGGTGAGACCTAGTGAATGGGAGATGGGAAGCTCAAAGAACATTGGAGGTGGCTATACCTTCTTCTGGAAGTGTTACCACAGACCTCTGTGTCCCTGGCCTTAGTTTTGTCACTTACGTTAAGTTGAAGTTGCATATACTTGACAGTGTTCAGGACCAGTAGGTTTGAGAAGGTCTGAACTTTTGAACTATTATCCAGTTAGATGCGGGAGCGGCAAGAGACGCGCAGGTGAAAGCCCGCTGTGCCCCCACTCCCCCAAAGCCCCCCAGAAACCCTCCAGCAGCCACGGAGCCCCCCGCCGACCCCCAGCACAGCCGTAGGTAAGCGGGGCCCGTGGAGAGAGGGGGCTAACCCCTTAGTGTGTGTGCGGGAGGAGGCAGCTGAGTGGAGCTGGACCGGGTCAAGCCCCCCCCAGGCCCCTACTTGGCCCAGACCCCCAGGGAGAGCGGGAG
>NW_005842265.1:1730485-1735249 GCF_000455745.1 Alligator sinensis | reverse complement strand
AAGAAAGAGACTTGGGGGTCATCATTGACCACAAGATGAACATGAGCCTGCAATGCGATGCGGCGGCTAGTAAAGCGACCAA
This sequence comes from Alligator sinensis, assembly GCF_000455745.1. Classification (NCBI taxonomy): domain Eukaryota; kingdom Metazoa; phylum Chordata; order Crocodylia; family Alligatoridae; genus Alligator; species Alligator sinensis. The sequence goes on along the minus strand of NW_005842265.1, from coordinate 1,735,167 downwards.
AACGCTGGCTTGCATCCATAGATGCTTCTCAAGCAAATCCCGGGACGTCATTCTCCCCTTGTACTCGGCCTTAGTGAGGCCGCAGCTGGAGTACTGTGTCCAGTTTTGGGCTCCACAATTAAAAAAAGGATGTGGAGAAGCTTGAGAAAGTCCAGAGAAGAGCCACATGCATGATCAGAGGTCAGGGAAGCAGACCCTACGATGACAGGCTGAGAGCCCTGGGGCTCTTTAGCCTGGAAAAGCACAGGCTCAGGGGTGATCTGATGGCCACCTATAAGTTTATCAGGGGTGACCACCAGTATCTGGGGGAACGTTTGTTCACCAGAGCACCCCAAGGGATGACGACTAGGTCAAATGGTCATAAACTACTACAAGACCGTTTCAGGCTGGACATAAGGAAGAATTTCTTTACTGTCCGAGCCCCCAAGGTCTGGAACAGCCTGCCACCGGAGGTGGTTCAAGCACCTACATTGAGCACCTTCAAGAGCAAACTGGATGCTTATCTTGCTGGGATCCTATGACCCCAGCTGACTTCCTGCCCTTTGGGCAGGGGGTTGGACTCGATGATCTTCCGAGGTCCCTTCCAGCCCTAATGTCTATGAAATCTATGAAATTTAAGAGTTGTGAGTATGCCCAGTTGGTGCACAAGTGACAAACAAGTTTTGGTGCTAACTTCTGAGACAGAAGATTCACCTCCTAAGGTGATTAATGTTCTGATTGGATGAGGTTTGAAAAGTGTATACAAATGTATCAAAGAAATGATTGACAAATGTATCATCAGTTGGCTGAGGGAAGGATTGGCGTAAGTCCTAGGAATGTGATTGGCTTGAAAATGTGGTATTAAGGGCTATAAAAGAGCATGACCTCAAGGTTTGGTGTGTGAGAGTTCAATCAGCATGTGAGTGAGACCCTGGTGTACAAACATTTGTTTGGTACAAGTGAGACTGGGTTCATTTGCATGTGTGTGTAGGTAATTGTTGTGTAAGGTAAATGTATTGGTGTGAACTGTGGGTCTGGATGAAAGTTGCTGATTGTTGAACACGATTCTTCTGGATGCGAGCTCAGCTCACCAGGGGCTATTGGAGATAACCACGGACCAGCTATCTACCAGGTGCTGATTGACACCACCCATAGGAAGGGTAAAGTAGTACCCATCCCTATTAAAGGAACGGAGCCTTTGTGAGAGGACTGCTCTTGAGAGGAAAGGGAAAAATAATGTTGGTTGACTCACCATTGTGGCTAAGGGATCCTGTGAGTCCTTGTGAGATAAGCCTTTACCTGCAATCAAACATTGATGCAAATGTTGGGCAAGAAAAGAGCTTTTTCTTTTTTTCCTTTGTATTCCTTTGTTTTCTGTCCCTTCCCTGTTGTTAATTCTGTATTTGGCCTTGTTCATTACTGTTTGCTAATTAATACTGTTTTAAAATATAGTCTTGTGATTTTCAATCTAAATTAAGTCTGTTGAATTTGTTTAAGCTCCTTTGTCGCCAGTTAAAGCCAGGCTGTAGGTTTAAACTTGGCAAGAGTAAGCTTTCATTTGATGGGTAAGTGAGTTAGTTAGCTAATTTGGCGTACCCCCAGTCAACAAAAGAGTAAACAGGAAGGAGAATGCGGATTTCACAGTGTTGGTTTTGCCATTAAAAATGAACTCATAAACCAACTCAGTGAGTTCTCTATCAGAATTACTGAGCGCCTCATGACTCTTCATTTTAAACTGGCAGGGAGCCAATACACCATGGACTCTTGCATATGCCCTGACTTGTGACACTGCTGATGAAACCAAGGAGGAATTCTATGCCAACCTTGACCAAGCCCTTTCTAATGTTCCAGAGGGAGACAGACTTATTCTTCTCAATGATGTCAATGCCACAGTCCGAAGGGACTCTAACCTCTAGGATGGAACTATCAGCAAGGAAGGAGTAGGAAAGGTCAGCTCTAGTGGCATCCTCCTCTTGGCCAAATGCATAGAACATGGACGTACCATCACCAACAACCTGTTCCATCAGAAAAATAGGCACAAGACATCATGGCAACACCCACGATATAAGCATCAGCACCTGGATCGACTATGTCTTCATTCATACCCGTGGTCACAAAGATGTCCACATCACCTGAGCTATGCTAGGAACTGATGACTGCTGGACTGATCACCAACTCATACACTCAGTTATGTTACTCAAACTGTCTCCCAAATGATGACTGAAGCAGAAGCAATGTCAATGGAAGATCATCACTGAAGGACCCCAAGGGACCATGGAAGCAAGACCTCTTCCACCAGTACCTCAACAAAAACTGGTGAATTCCAATCAACAACAATGGAAGAATGTCAAAGGTGTGTGGAGTGCCCTCAAGGGCACCATCATCAATGCTTGTGAAGAGACACTTGGATTCTCTACCTGGAAACATCAAGACTGGTTGATGGGAAAGACCAGGAGATCCAGGAGTTCATCAATCACAAGCACAAGGCCTTTTGTGCTTGGCAAAATGACACCGACTCCAACATCTCACTGACATTCATGATATGTGCAGTTTCTTCAGTGCCATCGAAGCCATTTATAGTCCCAGCATTCAGGGACCAACCCCCTAGAGACCTAAGGGTGGAGGAGAGCTGATCAAGGAAAGGGGAGCATCAATGCCCTTTGGAAGGAGCACTTTGAAGACCTTCTCAATTAAGACTTTGTTGTTGATGAGAGTGTTCTCAACTCCATCCTGCAAGACCCAGTCAGAGATGATCTCGGAATCCCTCCAATCCTTGACAAGTTGAGGAAAACCATCAAGCAGATGAAGAACAACAAGGCATCTGGAGCAGATGGAATCCCAATGGAAATCTTCAAGCAGGGGGGAGAGGAGCTCACATCACAGTTTTGTGCACTCATCTTAAGGATCTGGAATAATAAGAAAATCCCAGACAACCTCAGGGATGCCATGATTGTGACAGTCTTCAAGAAAGGAGACAAGTCTGAATATGGAACCTGAAGAGGGATTGCCTTGCTGTCCACCACAGGAAAGATCATTGCAAGAACCCTCCTGAATCATCTCCTTCCACTTGTTGAAGAGCTCCTCCCAGAATCTCAGTGTGGGTTTAGGGCATCACGAGGCACACCTGACATGATCTGCACTGCATATCAGCTGCCAGAAAAAATGCCAGGAACAACATAAACCTCTCTACATGGCCTTCTTTGACCTCATGAAAGCCTTCAAATCTGTCAGCCAAGAAGTATTGTGGAGGATCCTTCTGAAATATGGATGCCCACCAAAATTTGTCACCATCCTGTGCCTGCTCTGTGATGGTATGCAAACAGTGGTTCTCAGTAATGGATCTATTATGGGTTCCTTTGAGGTTAAAATAGGAGTTAAGCAAAGCTGCATCATCAAGCCAACATTCTTCTCAGTACTCTTTTCTGTGATACTACATGTGACTACCAACAAGCCTGCAGCCAGAATGGAACTAAAGTACCAAATAGATGGTAAGCTGTTTAGCCTCAGCCAACTCTGAGCCAAAACCAAGACCTCCTTGATCTTAATCATTGAGCTCCAGTATGATGATGATGTTATAGTGTGTGCTCATTTGGAAGTATATATTCAGGCAATCATTGACATCTTTATCAAGACATACAAGAAAATGGGACTGACACTTAACATTCAAAAGACTAAGGTCCTTCACCCACAAACTCCTAATGAACAGTCCCCAGCTCCAGTAATCCAGATCCATGGTGATATTCTGGAGAACACTGAGAATTCCCCATACCTCAGAAGCTCTCTCACAGAAGGCTGACACTGACAAAGAAATCCAACATTGCCTCAAATGTGCAAGTTCAGCCTTTGGGTGTCTGAAGAAATGGGTGTTTAAAGATCATGACATCATATCTGAAACCAAACTTATGGTTTATTAAGCAGTTGTGATCCCCACCTTGCTGTATGGAGCTGAGACATGGACAACATATAGGAGACATCTAAAGTTGTTGGAAAAGTACTATCAACAGTGCCTGTGGAAGATCCTTCAAATCTAGCAGTAAGACAAATGCACTAACGTTAATGTTCTCCTGTAAGCAAACACCATGAGTATTGAGGTGATGATCATCTGTCATCAACTTCTTTGAGCTGTACATGTCATCCAGATGTCTGACTCTAGACACCCAAAGCAAGTTCCCAGGTCAGCCAAGGCATACACTCAAGAGAAGAGCAGAAAAAATGCATCAGGGATATCCTGATGGACAACTTTAAAAAATGCAACATCAATGTCAACTTGTGGGAAACTATCACCCAGGACTACCCCAAATGCTGTGGTCTGCTCCAGGGACGTCAGTATTTTTAAACCTCACAACAACAGGAGACAGCAAAGCAGGAGCAACAGAAACAGTGTGTTGCGGACCAAATCAAGAATCCAGAGGCACCTGCCCCACACAGAAACATATGACCAAGCTGGAGTAGAGTCTCTTGATCCCAGATAAACCTCATCAGCCATCTTCAGAAACACAGATAAATAATCATGCAAGACAATCATTCTCAACTGTGAGGGATTGTCAAAGACTGGTGAGGCCAACTAGGGGCTGTGCTCTTCTTGATCTGCTGCTCACAAACAGGGAAAAATTGTAGATTCATAGATGCTAGGGTTGGAAGAAACCTCAACAGATCATTGAGTCCAACCCCCTGCCTAGGCAGGAAAGAGGGCTGGGGTCCGA
>NW_005842265.1:1717484-1729815 GCF_000455745.1 Alligator sinensis | reverse complement strand
TTGTCCTTGTTGTACTGCATCCTATTGTGTACTGCCCACTTTTCTAACCTGTCCAGGTCTGCCTGCAATTGTTCCCTACCATCCGGAGTGTGCACTTCACCCCACAATTTAGTATCATCCGCAAACTTGGACAGAGTACACTTCACACCCACATCAAAGTCACTGATGAAGATATTGAATTGGTGGGGAATGTAGTAGTGGATGGCAACTTGGGCAGCAGTGACCACGAGATGATTGAGTTCAGGATCCTGAGGAGAGGAAGGAGAGCAGCAGAGTACGGACCCTGGACTTCAGAAAAGCAGACTTTGACTCACTCAGGGAACTGATGGACAGAATCAACTAGGAGGCCAGTCCGAGGGGCAGTGAAGCCCAGGAGAGCAAGATGTACTTTAAAGAAACCTTACTGATTGCACAGGAACAAGTCATCCCAATGTGCAGGAAGACTAGCAAGTATGGCAGAAGACCAGCCTGGTTTAACAGAGAACTCTTCAGTGAGCGAAAATACAAAAAAGAAGCTTACAAGAAGTGAAGCTTGGACAGATGACTAAGGAGGAATATAAGAGTGTTGCTCAGGTATGCAGGGATGAAGTCAGGAAGGCCAAAGTGCAATTGGAGTTCCAGTTAGCAAGGGATGTGAAGGGTAACAAGAAGGGTTTCTTCAAGTATGTCAGCAACAAGAGTAGGATCAGGGAAAGTATGGGTCTTTTACTAAATGGGGGAGGCAACCTAGTGATAGGGGATGCAGAAAAGGCTGAAGTACTTGAATGCCTTTTATACCTTTGTATTCACAGGCAAAGTTAGCTCCCAGACTACAAACTTATGAATCTATGAAACAGGAGTAGAGTGAGAACAAACAAACAATATATTTACAGGATCAACCTTCCTTAACTGGTGCTTGAAATTCAGAGCTACCTTAGTGTGTGATCCACACAGTTGATAGTGTGGTGAGCAAGGCAGGCAATGGCACTGTTAGACTGGCCACCCTCTCTCTGCACTAAGGTGCAGGAAGGCAAGAATTGGATTATGATTCTGGAGTGAGCACCAAATACACTGAAAGACAATTCTCTCTCTCTCACTCACCCAGCCTGTCACAAGTGTCAGACACTAGTTACAAACAGGATACACAGAGACTCTCCCTCACAAATCCAACCACAAGGGAAGACAGACACAGATACAGAGATACAGATACAGTCAACCACAGATACAGAGAGATACAGACAGCAAGCCACATAGATCCTTTACCAAGGCGCACACCAATAATCACACAGATTCCAAATGCATACTGCAGGGGACACACGCACACACGCGTGCCCACACACCCACCCCACTCGCTGCAAAGCTTTCTTATAACTTCAGAGAGTCTGATTGTCATGAACTCATTGACTCCCTCCAATCACAGCAGGGTGGTAACAACTTTTCCAATCATTCTTTCCTGCCAACAGGACCTGTCAATCACTCAGGGTGCAACATTCACCTCACTTATCACCAATCATCTTTAATTCTGTTCACAACATTCACCTGTCAATTCACTCTGCATCAAAACCAGAGCAGTAACTGTGCATGCTCTTAAGTTTTAAGTAGGCTGAGAGGTCCAAAGTTCAGGGTTTCTAGGCCCTTCTCAGTTGAACTCAATCAAGCTGATCAAAACCTGGGTGCTATAATAAAGTAAAATAAAAAAAGTGTGAAAGCTACTTTTATTTCATTTTTAATTTCAGAACTGTTTTTAAAAGCAAAGACAAGATATACAGGTCTTATCTTCATTAGACAATGCATATTCTAACATGGTAGCTAACGTGCTAAAAATCTAACAAGCTAAGTTGTGTTTTTATCATATATCAGTTGGCTAAACTTCAGGCTTTAGATTAGTGTTGACCCCTAGCAAATTGTTGGGTAAAGTGTAGGCCTAAAAAGCACCAAGAAGCCAGTAGCTAAGATGTCTTTCTCGATTATTTTGTTCTATGGACACCATTATCTTGAAGAGAGCATATCACACAGTTTCACAGTTATGTATAACAGCTTATCTTTAAGGACAGGCAGCAGTTCCAATTGAAAAACAAATGGTAGATATCATTCAAGGACGAGCAGCACAAACTAGTAAATAATGAAAGACAGATATTCTATCTAGGGATAGAGGAAAGGTTGAAGCAAAACAGGACATATAGGGAAAATCTGCCATGCAGCTCATGTGAATGGTTCTTGATGCATCTTCCTAACAATGTGTGCCTGAGCATGCATGGAACATACAAGCATCCCATGAACAGTCATTCCTGATTGGCAAACAGCCTGGGGACTCGGTTACAGAAAACATAAAAAGAGTTACTAGCACATAGTAAATAAGATTAGTAAGCGAGACTAACACGTAGACAATGAAAACAACTGTTGTAGGCAAAAAAGGATGTAGATAGCTGTGAAATGTAGAGAAATAGAACAGAACAGGGGAACAAAACAAGCCCAAAGACAGCTCAGTAGGTGATCAGAAAGTTAAAAAGAAACAGGATGTGGGTGAAAGATTAATGAGGAAATAATTGCAGTAAAAAGTAATTGGTGAGAGTCTATAGCATGACTGTGGCAACGTTCAGGTTCCAGGGGCAGCTGTGACACCTCCATGGTGGCTGTGCAACCCTTGCTCTGCTCTGACTCCAGGGTATCATCCCCTTTACACTTTGATGTAGCTATTGAATGTTAGAAAGGGAAGCTGCCTAACAGTCCTAAAGCGAGGCCTCCGTTCTTCTGACAACCAGCAGGCCCCACCTGGACCCGACTGGTGTTAGTCCTAGTTTTGCACCCAGTGGGCCTTTTCAGCTTGTTCATGCCCCTCAGCTTTAAGAGCTATTCATGGCCTCCAAACATCCCCTACAGCCATGCCCATGCCTTGCATGTTGGGGCCTCAGCCTTGTCAGCCTCCATCCCGTTTCTCTAGCCCATTGTATTAGACCTGCTTTCTAGGCACCAGCTCTTTTTTGATTACTTTGGTTCTGGGCCCCCAGCCCTGTCTCCACCCTGTTTTGGGTGCTGAGCCTACTTTGTCTGGGTCCCTGGATCTATCTGCCTTGAGCTGCACTCAGCTGCAGTCCTTTCCTAGGCTGCTACCCTATAAGACTCAAGTCCAGTCTATGTCTTGAGCCCATAGCCCTATGACTGTCCATTGTAGGGCTGGGAAATCTGTCAGTAAGGTACAAATTCTTGACTTTAAAGAAGCTGACTTCAATAAGCTAAGGACTTTAGTGACTAATGCCCTATGGGATTATGGACTGCAGGGAAGGAGTATGGATGAAGAGTGGTCATTCCTCAAGGGCACTATCCTCAGTGCACTGAATTTGTCCAAATCTGTATGCAAAACAGGTGGCACAGGGGCCAAGAGGCCATCTTGGCTCAATCAGGAAGTCAGAGGTCTTCTGAAAAAGAAAAGGGAGGCTTACCAAAGATGGAAGCTAGGAATAGGCCCCAAGGAGAACTACATAAGATTGACCCACACCTGTAGGGGGCAGATTAGAAAAGCAAAGGCAGTGACTGAATTTAGGTTAGCAACCAAAATCAAGGAAAATAAGTCCTTCTGTAGGTACATAGGTAACAGGAGAAAAACCAGTGGGAATGTGGGACCACTGGTCAATGCATCTGAGCATCTTATCACCAACACCAAGGAGAAAACTGAACTCATGAATGAGTATTTTGCATCTGTATTCAACCAGTCTAAGAGTGATAACCTGCCGAATGCAAATATGACACAGAATAGTTACAGTAGGGATGATCACCTACCAACAGTCAATGTAGAGCTGGTGAAAGAACAGCTAGAGAGGCTGGAAATCTATAAGTCAGCAAGACCGAATGAACTGTACCCAAGAGTGCTGAATGAACTAGCCGGAGCCAGCGCAGAACTACTGACGATCCTCTTTGAGAATTTCTGGTGATCAGGAGAGGTCCCGGAAGACTGGAAGAGGGCCAATGTTGTGCCCATCTTCAAGAAGGGGAGCAGAAAGGACCCAGGGAACTACAGGCCAATCAGCCTGACCTAAATCCCAGGAAAAATCCTTGAACAATTTCTCAAGGAGTCCATATGCGATAAGCTAGTAGAAGGCAAAATTATGAATGACAACCAGCATGGTGTTGTCATGGGTAGGTCATGTCTGACTAACCTCATCTCTTTCTATGACCAGATTACTTACCACCTGGATAAGGAAGATGAGGTTGACAACATTTACTCAGACTTTAGGAAGGCCTTTGACTTGGTGTCCCATGAGGCTCTCAAGGTAAAACCAGGGGACTGTGGGCTCAACAATTCAATGATCAGATGGGTGGAAAACTGGCTGAGGGGTTAGACTTGAAGAGTACTAATAGAAAGATCTGTGTCAACCTGGGGGAAGGTAGCCAGTGGGGTCCCCCATTGTTTGGTACTTGGACCAGTGCTTTTCAAGATCTTCATCAATGATCTGGATGTGGGGGTGGAAAGCACAACTTTCTTAGGAAGTGGTCTAAAAGCATGAAGCATTGTTGCCTTGAAACCAAATACAAAATCTCTCATTTTAGCCAGACATTCCCATAATAGTACACATATCCTTACAGATTTATCCCCTTTAAAATAACAATGAAAACTCTTCATTTCATTGATTCTCTAGTCAACACAGAGTCTTCCAGAATAGGCAGGACCTGAAATTTTAACATAAACGTTCCTTAGAATACATTTTATGATGAGAAAGCAAGAGTGCGAAAGCCTCTTTTATTTCATGACCCTTTTTAAAAAACACAAAAATCTTGCCTTTAATAGAAAAAAGGCATGTTTTAACATATTACTGAAGTATATTAAATCTAAAAAGGCAATTGACTCCTACCAGTTGGCAAGTGTTAAAGTTATCTACACTTGGGGATTAACACATGTTAATATTTCCAACTTTTTTTTTTGCAGAGTGGACATTGCTATAAGCGTGGTAAAAAACTAATATATATTAAAAGTTCAGTTAAATAATTTCAAACAAGACATGCAAACCATGTAGCCTATCTCATGAAATAGCATCTAATGGGGTGGGGAGAGGTTAGAAAGGGGTCACAAATAGTAGAAACAGTTCTGTCTGCCTCCAGTTGTAGTTTATCTGTAGAAAAAAGGAAGATGAGCTCTGAGATTTCAGCTGAAAAATGTGTTTCAGCTGGGACCTGTGTTACTGAGTTGCTATATTTTATAGGAACCACAGATAGATACAACCATGAGTAAATAAAGTTTCTTTCTCAGGAATGTAATCTAGCTCAATAGAGGCCACTGCTTGCACATTTCCTCTTATATACTATCTCAGAGCACAGAATAAATTATTCCTTTTATGATAAAAAAAAAAATCCAGCAACAAGGCCAGTCAATAAAGCCATTGTTTCACTTGTCCCTCATGGGAACAAACTAACAACCCCTTCAAATCTGTGATACATATTTTCACTGAAGATACACAGGAGGAGCCTGGACATCAAAATAGCACAAATCAACGCAATACAAGCTGGACACTCCCGCCCCATGGCCCCCAACCTCCCAAATAGGTATCTAATTAAGTTATCTGAACTAATTGGACATGGTTTAAAAACAGGCTAACAGTTAAATATAAATTGGCCAGCCAATTTAGCCTGGGTAAACTTTATAAAGTGTGTGTGTGAGTATATTTACACACATATAGCACTTACCACTGCAGTGTCTGAATGCTACTAATATAGCCAATATCATACATTTCCAGAATGCCTTTTGCTCATGCTGAGCTTTCCTACAAAAATGTATTAGTAGTTAAACTTTCATGGACATTTTAGTAAGTGGAGAATATACCAAAAAGTTAGGATTTTCATTCTTGTTAATGAAGGCTCAAGCAAGGTCCCATAGCCTCATAAATCCTGAGATGCATGCAAGATAAGCAAAGAAAGATGTGTGGAAATTGAAGTAATGTGCAGGATATTCTATGTCATAAACAAGTGAGATGCAAAAATGGGCAGATTTAAGCCTACTATTTGGAACAGGAAGAGTGAAAATTAAACCAGTGCAAGACTGCTCTCCTTACAGGTCATGCATTTAACCTTTCTGAATTGTTCTGATTTATCTTTTATTCATAAACTAACTGGTCCTGATTATCTGACATCTTGCACTTACTACAAAACCCCATTACAATGCCTCACAGTCTTTAATGTATTTATCCTCACAATGTAGCATGAATTTGAGCTGATTTGATATTGATTTAAATGTTAAAAGAATGTTATTCAAATAATCTCTGGATATGTAATCAATAATCTGGTATTCTTTGAGTAGCTGAAGACCCCATTTTGTATTTCTTTGCTTGAGATGAGTAAATGAACTTTGTATGCCCTATGTGAGTGTATATGAAAGGGTGAATAGTGAGAGAATGGCACGGAGGCAGGAAGAGAAAGTTTATTTATGTAAGCAACAAGGTACCAAATGTGTAAATTACCAGTCAGTAAACTAATTAATGGATAGCTGAAGAATCAGTTCGAGGCCTGGGGCACAAAGCAGATAATGAAGAGAAAGAATGCTGCATATCCTGCCATATAGGCAGCAAGGATATTTCAAAGCTGAGATGCCAACTTTTACAACCAACACGACCTCGAGCTGAGATGAGCAGAAGATGAATGAAAAGTAATTTCTAAACAGAGACTGAGCATGGAAAAAACCCAGTGCTGAAACAAAGGATGGCAATTCTATAAAAGAGGGCTCTGAAAAATGCCAGGTTGGGTGAGCCTTCTCTCGACTGCTGCTTTCTTCGGAGCACAGACACGTCTGTTCACCCTGCTCCAGCCTCTATCTTCATCTTCTTCTCAATAGGCCTGGGCGGCCCACCCAGTGCCAATATTGAGCATTGAACTGTTGCTGGTAACTATAACATCTGAATGGCATGGTTGTTTTGTGTATGTGTATGTTTATGCATAGCGATGTGTATGATGATATGTGTGTGTCTGTATGAATGGTATATCCGAACTTCTGTGTCTGTTTCATATAATCAATAAATGCGACATTTTGCCTTATCCCCCTTTATAAGATCTTGCTCTTGATTTGATTAATTGGTAATTTAAAGTAACAACAATATGCTTTCAAGGTAGGGAAATACCATTTATCCCCATTTTACCCTCACTGTTTCCAGAGGGGCAAGTGAAGCACAGAGATGCTAAGAGCTAGATTTGTCTCCCTGAATGCATCTATATATGCTCTTAAGGCAACGCAATAAACTCTGGAGCAGCTTGCTCTGGAGTTAACTGCTTCCAGATGCAGCATCTACATGTGTACCCAGAACTGCAGCAATTAGAGCTTGGGTGGAGCAGTCCTGGGCTGGCAGGAGGCACCAGGATTAGCCCTAGGCTCTGGGTGGCAGCATCAGGTGGCAGAGGGACTGGCAGGAGCCAGGGGTCTGGCCCCCAGTTGGCTTAGTTGACCAGACACAATTCATGCCCAGCAGTTACTATCCACACAAGCATTTGATCACAGTTACTTACTCCACCGTAAGATAGTACTGTCTCCAACAGCACTATCTTATGGTGGAGTTAATTAATTTACTGAGTCCTAATACTGGCACATGTGTATACAGTGATGCTTTACTGTGGAGCTAATTAGTCAACTCCTCAGTAAAGCATATATGTAGATGCACCCACTGGCACCTAAAAAGGGTTGTAGACAGCAAAATTCCAAGATGTGATCCAACATAGCGCTGTTCCTGTGAAAACAGATCTCATTAGGCATATGTATTCAATTGTCACTACCAATGCCAGATTCCTACACTTGGACTCCTAGGCAAGCTCCATAGCAATCCAGTTTGAATATTTAGGCACCTAACTCCTGTCCACTGTAGTCTAGAATGTGTCTGGGAGGTGCTTACACTATTTTTAAGACCCAGGTGGGCCTGATTTGATAGGTTTTCAGAGTAGACTTACCCAGGCCACTTTGAGTTCAATAAAAGGTGCAGCACTCATGGTACCTCCACTGGAAAACAGGGCAGTAGCATCCAGTTTTTGCATAATAGCTAATATTTAGAAAACCCACAGAGAAAGTGGTGAGTGCCCTAAAAACTAGGCTGTACAGCAGTGCAGTTTTTCTCTGGTTCTTCTGGCCCCATGATGCTTGCAGTCCAGCTTCTTCAAAGACTCTACCCAGGGTGACTCTACTCTGACAGTTTTACACCTTGGTGGCTAGTGCTCTCTCCTGGAAGATCAGAGAATTCCCTCAGTCTGAGGGATGCTTTTAACCCAGGTTTTCCACTTCCCGGTTGAGTGTTCTAAACACAAATCTACTGGGCAGAAGGTGAGCAGCACTAACGCCCCCAGCCAACTCAAGAGCAACTCTGCTTAAATCTTCCCACTAACTACACAAGGATGCTAATCACTGAATCCCATCTATTTGATAGTCCTTCTGGGGCTAGGTCCTTACTTTTTAGAAGGTGCAATGCTTACCTGGAAGTGCCTAGAGAACTAATCTGTATCTAGCCCGGAAGGACTGGCAGAAGGTCTTTGGCAAGGTAGGGACTTGAACCAGGTTTCTTTAACTGCTGAACAATCTTTCCTCTCTAAATCCAGTTTTGATCATATTCAGTGTATAGTATAATTAAATCATAGTCATCTAATCCCACAGGGTGGTGTGGTCAGGACCTCAGAAGTCTGTTGTAGACTGTGCATCGACCATTGTTGAGAAAGTGCTACCTTAGTAATAGCTCAAGCAAGGAGGGGGAAGTTGTCAAGGACAGCAGTCCTCTGGCCCAGCTGCTGCTGGATACATCTGAATCTGAGCGTGAAACTGATGGCCTAGTTCTTAGAGCATTATCTGTGGCATTAGAAGAAGAAGGGAGCCCTGAACCACTGTTGGACAGAGATGCTCCAGAGGCCTTGGTGAACCTAGGGAGCAAGAATGTGGCAAGCAGGGCCATGAGTGATGAGGATGGTAAAAGTAAGTGAGAGTGTGCCCATCCATGTGCCTAACTGAAAAAAGTGCATCTTCTGGGTTACAGTATCTTGCTTGAAATCTGTTAACAAAAAGCCAATCCTCTCATGACTGTTGCAGAACCAAAATCAGATTGTTTCTGTTCTGACATGGGATCTACTATTCAAGGTTTCCTGGACCAGAAGCCAGAGGAGGAATTTGCCTCCCTAAAAGATCTTTAGGCATCCAGCTAACCAGAAGTGTTTCAAATCAAGTCTGCAAATTTGTTATGCAGGCTACTGAACATGCATTATTTTATGCTGTTCTTAAGCACTGCCTGAGAGATAAATTATTTGGAGAATGTGAGAGCTGTTATAGATGCCCCTGGACAGGGGAACCACTGTCCGAACTGAAGATTTAAACCAGAAAATCCACAAAATCTGTGGGGCCCTGTTGGGAGAGTGTTTTGACCATTATTGTAGCTATGGGCTATGCCACAGATTGTCTATGTTTGTTGAACTCAAAAGAATATAGCACAAAATATGGGTATTTTAGATGTTCTGCAAAGACCCTAATGTGGCTTTAAACAATATTACTTGTAAGGGTGCTACTACTTCATTTGCTCAGGAAAGAAAGTGGTCATTGAAAGCTTTTGTAATGTGTTGCTTCTAAATAAAGGATGTCTAATGTGATCACAGCGTGTTTGTAGTTCTTGTGAACTGTGAATCAGGTATAGAGCAAGGCAGGAAGCCCATTTTGTTTGAGGTCTAAGAATTAATTACAAGATTATACATTGGTTAATAAGTAATTTTGTAAACTATGCACAAAATCATACACAAACAAGTCCCAAAAGCTAGCTTACAAACAGCTCTCAGAAAAACTGGGTCAGCCATTCCCACTGTAAATCTTTCTGCAAGTGTTTGGAAGTGTGTCATGTTACCAGTGTCATGATCTGGTGCTAATAATTCAAACAGGTCTCATCTTGAGAGCAGAATCACCCTAGTTAATAGCCACTCTCCCCCAAGCTTTTGCTATTGCAGTGGATAGGGTTTCCCATGACAGACAAACAGCTATCAGTAAAATCTGGGTCAGCCGGCCCCACCATAAAATGCGCTGACATGTTCAGGAGGGTGTGGGGTGTAACGTTCTATTACTAAGAAACTCATTGACAAGATTCTAACCTTAATCCCAGCATAAAGACAGTTCCTTCTGCTGTGTAAATAATTCTTAACTAGAAAACTATATTTTTTTATTAAACTATCTTCCAAAACTGTAAAGACACATGCAAACACTATAGCATAACACATACCATAATAAAAGCAATAAAATGGAATATGGCTTAATACAAGCTTTTAATAAGCATTAAATAAATTGATCTGTTTTTAAGTCTACAACTAATTTAATACTATGCAGCTAGGGGATGATTGGTATTTGAAAATAAATTTAGAAAGCAAACACTACTCAACGTTAATCTAAAAATTAGTTAAATTATCTAGTATGATAATTGCAGTTGATTGAGGGAAACTCTCCATTAATATCTCCTTTCTTTTCAAAAGACAAATGATGAAACTACTGTTTCTGCCTGTAATGCAATGTGGCAGCCTAGGTGTCCTCCAGGGAACCAGAAGCACAAAGGGAGCCTGGGTCAGCTGTTTTGACCTGCCTGGGATGTGCCATGTTTGTGTTCCTCCCAGAGCAACAAGACCATTTTATCTGTGCCAAGTGTAAGTTGGTATCTGCCCTGGAAGAAAAGATTCAAAGCTTGGAAGTATGGGTATCCATGCTGCATTTTATCAAGGAAAAGTAAGGTTACTCAGACAGGAGTTATAAGAGGCTGGGAGCAGAGATGCCAAAGGGTAAAGAGAAGTGGCAGCATGTGACTACTCAAAGAAGGAAGGTTCACAGAATTCAAGAGGAACAGACTTAAGTCTGTTTCAAGCAGTCTGCAGTGGAAGAGCTGAGGAGAAAGCAAAGGAGAGGACATCTGCAGCTATGCTACCTTGGTAGCGTGGGGAGCAGGGTCCCAGGGATGGAGACTCTAGGATCCTTGCACAAAGAGGGAAAAGAAGGTGGTGGTTGATGACTCCCTTCTGCAGGGAACAGAAGAATCAATTTGTTATCCAGATTTGGGGCCCAGGGAGGTGTGCTGTCTACCTGGAGCCTGAATTAAGGATGTCTCAGGGGGACTGCCAGAACTCATCCATCTATCAGACCAATACCCTTTTTTCTTGTCCATATAATAGGCACCAACAATACTACCAGGAATGACACTGAACAGATCAGAGGAGATTACAGGGCTCCTGGTAGGAGAGCGCTCGGGCAAATCAGAGCGGTCGCAAAGCTGTCTCTCGTGCATGGATGAGCTCTACTTAATAAGTTGATGGGCCAATGAGAGGTAAAGCGCTGTTTAACCTGGTACTGGCTATGGGGGATGACCTACTCAGCAACTTAATGATTGAAGGGAAGCTGGGTGACAGTGATCATGAGCTGATCACCTTCACCATCCACCGTAAAGCTGGCAAGTCAGTCAGCAATACAAAAGTCCTCAACTTCAGGAAAGGTGGCTTTGACAAGCTCAGGAGGATTGTAGGTGAGGCCCAAAGGGACCACAACCTAATGTGGAGGGGAGTTCAGGAAGAATGGTTGCTTGTCAAGGGAGCGATCCTGGATGCACAAGCTAAGTCTATTCCGTCTCGTAGGAAAGGCAGCAAAAGGGCACAGCAGCCCCTTTGGCTTTTCAGGGAACTAGCGGACCTCCTGCGTCTAAAAAGAAAGACCTACAAAGGATCGAGGATGAGATCCACCTCCAAGGCGGAATATTCTGCACTGGTCTGGACCTGCAGGAAGCAAACCAGGAAAGCCAAGGCTACGACAGAACTCCAACTAGCTACAAGTATCAAGGACAATAAAAAGTCCTTCTTTAGACATGTGCGGAGCTAGAGGAAAAGCAAGGGCAACATCAAACCCCTGCTAAAGCAGATGGGACAACTGACAACTGATGCCCAGGAAAAAGCCAACTTGCTAAATGGGTACTTTGCATCAGTTTTTCACCAGTCCCAAGAGGTGCCCCGGCCCATTACGGGACAGGAACGCATGGGTGAGGGAGATTCCTTGCCCTCCATCAATACTGACCTTGTGAAGGAACACCTTGAGAGGCTGGACACCTTCAAGTCAGCTGGCCCTGACAGCTTACACCCCAGGGTACTCAAGAGGCTGGCAAGCATCATAGCCCAGCCCCTGGCATGGATCTTCGAGAACTCCTTGCACTCTGGTGAAGTGCCCGAGGACTGGAAGAAGGCCAATGTGGTGCCTATCTTCAAGAAGGGGAGGAAAGTGGATCCGGCAAACTACAGGCCTATCAGCCTGACTTCTATTCTGGGGAAGGTCTTAGGAAAGATTATCAAAGAGGCCATTCTTAACAGACTGGCCGATGGCAGCATCCTGAGGAATACCCCG